>NC_041389.1:89085746-89133236 GCF_002162155.2 Triticum dicoccoides
ATATCAGAAAGCAATCATAGTGTAGAAAATCATGAAGATAAATTGAAACTGAAGACAAACCAAATGCGAAGTCATTGCAATATAACGCCATGAGTGAAACACTTCAAACAGAGAAATTTGGTGGTGACGTGACCCAGCGTATAGGAAGTATTGGACCCAGACATGGCGCACAATTATCGTGGCACTCCGAAGTAAAATTCCATGTTAATGTATTCACACTCAGAGTGTAAATCTTCATGGATTGAAGATATACATTAATTTGTGTGTTGCACATCTAAGTCATCAACATGCATAAGTGTTAGGATGTGTGCCTGATCACAGGACATTACAGGATTCCAAGATATTTAGCTCACACCGTAACTTGCAAAACCTTTTCTCATCCAAGGGCTTTGTGAAGATATCTGCCAGTTGCTCTTCAGTGTTGACGTGAATGATATCGATATCTTTCTTCATAACATGATCTCTGAGAAAGTGATGACGAATTTCAATGTGCTTTGTCTTCGAGTGCTGGACTGGATTGTTGGCTATCTTGATGGCACTTTCGTTGTCGCAGAAGAGAGGTACTTGTTTCAGGTTGATGCCATAATCCTTGAGAGTTTGCTTCATCCATAGAAGCTGAGCACAACAGGATCCAACAGCAATGTATTCAGATTCAGCAGTTGAGAGTGATACACAGTTCTGCTTCTTTGAAGACCAACAAACAAGTGATCGACCAAGAAAATGACATGTGCCTGATGTAGGCTTGCGATCCACCTTGTCACCAGCATAATCAGCATCCGAGAATCCAACCAAATCAAATTTTGAGCCCTTGGGATACCATAATCCGAGTGTTGGGATGTAAGCCAAATATCGAAGAATTCGCTTCACAGCTAAGTGATGCGATTCCTTTGGTGCCGCTTGGAATCGAGCACACATGCAAACACTAAGCATAATATCTGGCCTAGATGCACATAGATAAGGCAAATAACCAATCATGGAGCGGTATACCTTTTGATCGAACTCTTTACCATTCTCGTCGGGACCAAGATGGTGTTTAGCTGGCATTGGCGTCGTGTAGCCTTTGCAGTGTTCCATTCCAGACTTCTTCAGACAATCTTTGAGGTATTTTTCTTGAGATATGAAGATGCCATTTCTTTGCTGACGAATTTGAAGACCAAGGAAGAACTTCAGCTCACCCATCATGGACATTTGATATTGCTCTTGCATCATGTACCCAAACTCATCACTATACTTCTGGTTGGTGCAGCCGAAGATTATGTCATCCACATATATTTGGCACACAAACAGTTCGCCATCATATGACTATGTGAAGAGTGTGGGATTGAGGGATCCAAGTTTGAAGCCTTTGCTCTTCAGGAAGTCTTTGATTGTATCATACCATGCATGAGGAGCTTGTTTGAGGCCATACGGTGCTTTGTTTAGCTTGTACACCATATCAGGATGTTTTGGATCTTCAAAGCCAGGTGGTTGTGCGACATATTTTTCTTCTTCAATCTTGCCATTGAGAAATACCTTCTTTACATCCATTTGATATAGCAAGATGTTGTGATGATTAGCGTAGGCTAGCAGTATGCGAATAGCTTCAAGCCTAGCAACAGGAGCAAATGTTTCATCGAAGTCAATTCCTTCAACTTGAGTATATCCTTGAGCCACAAGATGTGCTTTGTTTCTGACGACTTGACCATGCTCATCTTGCTTGTTTCGATATATCCACTTTGTTCCAATAATGTTATGCTTGCGAGGGTCAGGTCGCTTGACGAGTTCCCACACATTATTCAGCTTGAACTGTTGAAGTTCTTCTTGCATGGCTTGAATCCATTCCGGTTCCATAAAAGCTTCAGCAACTTTCTTGTGTTCTGATATTGACACAAATGAAAAGTGCCCATAGAAGTTTGCTAGTTGTGTTGCTCTTGATCGAGTGAGTGGACCAGGCGCATTGATGCTATCAATTATCTTCTCTATTTGAACTTCATTTGCAACACGAGGATGAACAGGACGAAGATTTTGCTCTTGCTGATCATTGTCATCATTGGGAGGATTGTCTTCGGTCTGAGTATTGTCTTCAGGTTGATTTGATGCAGAGATGATAAGTTCCTCTTCAGGCTGTGCTTCAGAGGGCATGATTTCACCAGTTCCCATCAGCTTGATAGACTCGCTTGGAGGAGCTTCACCTAGTGTACTTGGCAGAATCTCTCTCTGTGAACCATTGGTTTCATCAAATTTCACATCCACAGTTTCAACGATTTTGTAGAGATAAAGGTTGAAGACTTAGTAGGAGTGTGAATCCTTTCCATAGCCAAGCATGAAGCCTTTGTGAGCCTTAGGTGCAAATTTTGACTTGTGATGGGGATCCTTGATCCGGCATCTAGCTCCAAATACTCTGAAGTAACTGACGTTTGGCTTCTTGCCGGTAGGAGCTCATACGATGTTTTGTTCAGAAGCTTATGGATGTACACATGGTTGATGATGTGACATGCTGTATCAATAGCTTCAGGCCAGAACTTTCTTGCTGTCTTGTACCCATCTAGCATTGTTCGATCCATCTCAATGAGGGTTCTATTTTTGCGCTCAACGATGCCATTTTGCTGAGGTGTGTATGGAGCAGAGAACTCATGAGTGATTCCCATTGTATCCAGATACAGATCAAGTCCAGTGTTCTTGAATTCAGTGCCATTGTCACTTATGATGTGCTTGATCTTCACACCATAATTGTTCATTGCTCGATTTGCGAAGCGCCTGAAGACATCTTGCACTTCAGTCTTGTAAAGAATTATATGAACCCATGTGTATCTTGAGTAGTCATCAACAATGACGAAGCCATAGAGACAGGCAGTTGTGGTGAGGGTGGAGTAGTGAGTAGGTCCAAATAAGTCCATGTGTAACAGCTCGAAGGGTTGAGATGTTATCATGATTGTCTTCGAGGGGTGCTTTGCCCTTGTCATCTTTCCAGCTTCACATGCACCACACAGATGATCCTTCTTGAACTTGACATCCTCGATGCCAATGACATGCTTCTTCTTGACGAGTGAGTGTAAGTTCTTCATGCCAGCATGTCCTAGCCTTCGATGCCAGAGCCAGCATTCTGAAGCTTTTGTGAGAAGACATACGGCAAGCTGTGGACCTGCTGAGAAATCTACCATGTATAGATCATCTTTTCGATACACTTCAAAGACTAGAGATTTGTCAGATTCCATTAGTACAAGGCAACGATATTTTCCAAATATCACAATCATGTTCAAGTCACAAAGCATTGAGACAGACATTAAGTTGAAACCAAGGGATTCAACAAGCATCACTTTATCCATGTGTTGATCCTTTGAGATTGCAACTCTACCTAGACCCAATACCTTGCTTTTACCAGTGTCAGCAATGTAATGTGACTCTTGTCGGATGGACGTAAGGTTGAGTCCATGAGAAGATTTCGATCACCAGTCATATGATTTGTGCATCCACTGTCCATAATCCATTCTGAAGCTTTTGGTGATGTACCCTACAGTGCAGTTAGGAGGATAGGCTTCACAAGAGTGTTGTGAAGCATAAGCATTTGACACATACAGGGACAGTCACAGCTTATATCAAAGTTAGGACATAGTATGACTGATAAGAGATTCAGATGTGAAGTATATAGAATGACATTTTATCGTGCGTCCTAAATGGGTTTTAGGTCCCCAGCAATAGTATCAGACGCCATTGATTGCTGGCTGGAGACCATATTCTGCAAAAGAGAGTTAGTTCTTCTTTGCCACCCACATCTTCAGTGGTGGCTTAGAAGCAATGAGTCTAAGTGCAGCATTTGAGGATTTTGGCTTTGAAGCCCTAGCAAATAGCCTTGCAGGAGATGAATGATACTCATATGAATAAGCAGAAAAGTTCTTAGTCCTATGAACATAGCAGTTCGAAGATACACGCTCATATTCATAAGTCTGAGCATGATTTCCCTGCAAAAGATTGGCGTTAGGGTGACTCATGTGAGTCATGTATCTGTATGAAGCCTTTGGGCCACATGAAGCTATAGGTCTGGGGTTTGTCTTCTTCCTTGGTGGTGTCATGACGACATTCACAGGAAGATTCTCAATGTACTGCTTAGGTACCTAGATCTTCTTCATAGGTGGTCCATTCCTGCAGTTAGTACAAATGTACCTGGCAAACACTTCACCATTCTGATTCTTGAACAACTTATAGTTTGCATCAAAGGATTCATAAATGATAATAGGATTAGCACAGGTAAAGCCAGATAAAGTGGATGGATCTACTGAAGGTTCCTTTGCAGCAACCCATGTGGTTTTGGGGTACTGCTCAGGCTTCCAGTACGAGCCATCAACATTCATTTTCCTTTCAAACCCAACGCCCTCCTTCCTAGGGTTTCGGTTCAGAATCTGCTTTTTGAGGACATCGCAGAGAGTCTGATGTCCCTTCAAACTTTTGTACATCCCTGTTTCAAGCAATGTCTTCAACATAGCATTTTCATCAGCAACAGCGGTGGTATCCTCCGCAGAGGGGTTAGTAACCACATCAGTAGGTGAAGACAATGAAACAGTAGCAGCAGTGGAACATTCAGTAACAGATGTAACGTTATCATGCTCAATGCATTTTAGACATGGTGGTTCAAATCCATCCTGAGCGGAACTGATCTGTTGAGCACGAAGTGACTCATTCACCTTTTGAAGATCTTCATGAGCCGCTCTCAATTTCTCAAGCTCTTGTTTCCTTTGAAGATAATCATAGGAGAGCCTTTCATAAGTATTTGAGAGCGATTCATGATGACCTTCAAGTTCTTGGTACTTAGCATGAAGATTTTTTATGTCATCAACTAAGGACTGTGAACGTGTCATTTCAGCGTCCTAGAGGTCATCGCTTTTGTCTAACAGTTTTTGAGTATGTTCCATAGCCTTTTGTTGTTCAGTTGCAATTTTAGCAAGTGTTTTGTAGCTGGGTTTGGATTCACAATCAGAGTCATCTTCACTTGAAGTTTGAAAGTAAGCATCGCGTGATTTTACCTTGGCACCACGTGCCATGAAGCAGTAGGTGGGAGTAGGATCGTCTTCGTCATTAGCTTCAGCGTTGCTGTGGAAGTCATTGTCTTCAGTGTTGAAGATGGACTTGGCGACATAGGCTGTGGCTAGAGCCAGACTTGCAACGCCAGGGTCAGACTCCTCTCCAGACTCCACCTCCGCCTCCTCAGAAGCAGACTCCTCCTCTGAATCCATTTCCTTGCCAACAAAAGCACGAGCCTTACCAGATGAGCTCTTCTTGTATGATGAAGACTTGTAAGAAGACTTAGAAGACTTTGAGGATTTCTTCTTCTTCTTGTCATCAGAATCATATTCCTTGCTTTTCTTCTTCTTCTTCTCATTGTCCCACTGTGGACACTCAGATATGTAGTGACCAGGTTTCTTGCACTTGTGGCAGGTTCTCTTTTTGTGGTCATGGGTGGAAGCTTCATCATTCCTTGAGCTGGATCATGAAGACTTTCTGAAGCCTTTCTTCTTAGTGAACTTCTGGAACTTCTTCACAAGCATAGCAAGTTCCTTTCCAATGTCTTCAGGATCTTCAGAACTGCAGTCAGATTCTTCTTCAGATGAGGAAACAACTTTTGCCTTCAAGGCGCGAGTTCGGCCATAGTTTGGGCCATAGATATCTCTTTTCTCAGATAGCTGGAACTCATGTGTGTTGAGCCTCTCAAGTATATCAGACGGATTAAAGTCGGGACGTTCTTGTATCATGAGGGCAAGGGTGTCAAAGGAGCTGTCAAGTGATCTCAGCAATGTCTTGACGATTTCATGCTTGGTAATCTCAGTTGCGCCAAGAGCTTGAAGTTCATTTGTGATGTCAGTGAGGCAATCAAATGTGAGCTGGACATTTTCATTGTCGTTTCTCTTGAAGCGGTTGAAGAGGTTGCGAAGAACACTGATTCTTTGATCTCTCTGGGTTGAGACACCTTCGTTGACCTTGGATAGCCAGTCCCAGACTAGCTTCGACATTTCCAAAGCACTCACACGGCCATACTGTCCTTCGGTCAGATGACCACAGATGATGTTCTTTTCAGTAGAGTCCAGTTGAATGAACTTCTTGACATCAGTGGGGGTGACACCTTCACCAGTTTTGGGAACGCCATTCTTGACGACATACCAGAGGTCGACATCAATGGCTTCAAGATGCATACGCATCTTATTCTTCCAGTAGAGATATTCAGTTCCATCGAACACGGGGCAAGCAGCGGAGACCTTGATTATCCCTGCGGTCGACATAGCTGAAACTCCAGGTGGTTAAACCGAATCACACAGAACAAGGGAGTACCTTGCTCTGATACCAATTGAAAGTGCTAGTATCGACTAGAGGGGGGGTGAATAGGCGATTTTTATGAAAGTCTTCAAAACTTAGAAGTTTCAAAGACAAAGAACAGAAATGACCTAATTAATATGCAGCGGAAGATAAACTACCCTAAGCAAGCCATAGTCAAGTATGCAATGATGTGAAAGTACAGGACTAATAGCAGCTAGGTAGTAAGGATCAGGATGGAAGATAGTATGAAGCCAATCAACGGTAGTAGTCAAGCAATGAAGTCAAACAGATACACAGATAGGCAATGACTTCACGAAGACAAACTTAAGTAAGGTTGGGAAGGGATAGAACCAGTCGCTTGTTGAAGACACATGATTTGTTAGACCAGTTCCAGTTGTTGTGACAACTGTACGTCTGGTTAGGGAGGCTGAGATTTAACTCAGAAGACCGTGTCTTCACCTTATTCCCCTTGAGCTAAGGACACCCAGTCCTTGCCCAATCACTCTGGTAAGTCTTCAAGGGAGACTTCCAAACCTTCACAGACTTCGTTCACCAGCAATCCACAATGACTCTTGGATGCTCAGAACGCGACGCCTAACCGGCTGGAGGATTCACAGTCCTCAAGTGTAATAAGTCTTCAGGTCACACAGACAGAAAGACTTGAGTGATGCCTAACACTCTTTGGCTCTGGGTGTTTGGGCTTTGTCCTCGCAAGGATTTCTCTCTCTCTCAAATGCTTCGAGGTGGGTTGCTCTCAAACGACAAAAGCCGTGCACAAACTCTAAGCAGCCACCAATTTATGGTGTAGGGGGTGGGCTATTTATAGCCACTAGGCAACCCGACCTGATTTGTCCAAAATGACCATGAGTCACTAAGGAACTGACACGTGTTCCAACGGTCAGAATTCAAACACACGCGGCAGCTTTACTTGGGCTACAAGCAAAGCTGACTCATCCAGCTCTGGATAAGATTTGCTCTCATTGTCTTCGCTCGAAGACATAGGATTTGAGTTGAGCATCACTTCAGTCACTTTGACTTAGTTCACTTGGACCCCACTTAATAGTACGGTGGTTCCTATGACTCAACAAAGAAGAAAAGGAAACAACGAAACCACATAGTCTTCGCGCACCATAGTCTTCACTTAATGTCTTCTCATGTCATAGTCTTCAATATGAATATCTTCTCATACCACCATTGTCTTCAATGTCTTCATACATTTTTAGGGGTCATCTCCGGTAGGTAAACCGAAACAATGAGGGACACTACCTGCGTTATCCTGCAATTCTCACAAACGAATTAGTCCCTCAACCAACTTTGTCGTCAATACTTCAAAACCAACTAGGGGTGGCACTAGATGCACTTTCAAAAGGACAAAGGCCTCAAGTCCCTCTGTCGAGCGTTCTAGAAGGAGAAGTGCAATGCCAACCTGTTGCATGTCAAGTATTTTCTGAACCCACTCCAACTGTGAATGTCTCCTCGTCTGAAGCCCAAGCTGCTGAAGACATTCCGGCTGCATCAGCCGATGAGAATCAACAAGACGTACGTGTCCCAACTCCCCCAGTTATTGAAGAAGCTGTTCCTGCTGTGAATGAGCCAGTGTCCGACCCTCCTGTTCATCAAGTGGAGGTTGACAATGTTGAAGCTGCCACCATCAACGCCAATGAAGCCAATGACGTAGTCGTGGCTGACGCTAATGTAGAGCCTGCACCAACTAGTGTGCCTGAAGCTAATGAGGCCACTGCACCTGAAGCCAATGAGGCAATTGCTCCCGAAACACCTGTTGTGCAGCCTGAAGCCTCAGTTGTTGCCCCTGCTCCTGTTCCGCCACCAAGGCCCCATACTATTGAGCAAGCATACAGTCATGGTCAGCTAACCAGTGTTCGATGGCCCATTCTGGTACCTCCGCCTACTGCCTCTGGACCTCCATTTGATTATCATGTTGAGCATAGGCCTCAGGTCCAGAAGCCAAAGCCAAGACTGCCAAGGTTTCCAGGCACTGCAAACTCACCAGGGTCCTTCAATGCAAATGGCTTCAAAAGCCACAATACCTTCTTTGACAGCGCTAAGAACCCCTACTCAAAGCCAAGGATATCATCAGATCGTTTCTGGAGCTATCAACAGCGAAGCTATTACTCCTGCATTTTGTATGATCAAGGGCGCATTTTCCCTCACATGAGCCTTGACACTGAAGCCATTGCTGGACTGTCGTGCTTAGAAGAAGCACTTGATTGCTTTCGTGATGCTGGTCTGCTCAACTTTGTGACAGACAAAGAACACTGGAATGAAGAGCTATTGCTTCAATTCTATGCTACTCTACACATTCGCGGTTACAACAGAGATATCAAGACATGGGTTCTCGAGTGGATGACCGGAAACGTTCATCATGAAGCCAAAGCTCTTGATATCATCGAGCTTACAGGGCTAGCCACTGCTGGAGAACTATATGAACCTGATTGTCAACTACACCGCAATGCATTCGAGAGCATCTTCCATAAGCCAGAACCCAATATGAGCCAGATGTTGAGCATGATGAAGCCTTTGCCGTCTGACGTTGAATATCCAACAGAGTTCTTTGTTGAAGACCTTGAGTATCTGCCTCGCACCATATATCATATCATCAGGCGAACTCTATGGCCTATCAAAGGACATTCATCAGCGGCCAAGCTTGAAGGAGCTATGAAGACTTTGGTCCTTTACATTCTCAATGGCATCAGCTTCAATACTCAAGAATTCTTCATCAGGTAACTTGCTGCTTCTGGATCTGACCTGTTTGGTCTGAAGTTTTATGCTCCATGGGTCATGCGCCTCATCAAGCAACACTCCATGGTAGTAACTGTATCATGGATCACAAACACAGAACTCAGTTCCTGAGGACGGCTGCAATGAGACAACCCACCATGTACTCCTACATGGCCTCTCACCGCTACCTTTACCAAATCATGTTCACACACTTAGCTCACACATAGTAGGACATGTTCACGCACCTCTGATTCATCCCCGATGAATCAGACCTGACTCGACTCAAAGCAGTAGTAGGCATGACAAACAAGCATGAATGAGTAGGCACAACAGGGATCAAACAACTCCTACTCATGCTAGTGGGTTTCATCTATTTACTGTGGAATCACAGGTCATGCAAAGGATAAAGGGGTTCAGCTACCGCAGCAAGTAACAGTTGAATCGTTGTTGTCCTAATGCAGTAAAAGAGAGCAGGAGCGAGAGAATAGGATTGTATCAGAATGAACAAGGGGGTTTTGCTTGCCTGGCACTTCTGAAGATAGCATTGAGTCTTCATTAGTGTCAACGATCACAACGTCGGTACAACGTCTACCGAGGGGGAACAACACCGGCAAACAGAGAAGAAACACGATCAATGCAATGCACAATATGATGCATGCTATGTCATGGTAATATGAATGTGTTTTGGGCTAATGCAAGCTAGAACAGATTGAGATGAGTCCATTTGAACCAAAGATTCAAATGCAAACCCATTTTAAGAGGTTATATTAGTGTATTAACTTGTTTCATCTAAACAGCAAGGTTAAAGTGTTCTAACATGCATGAAAAGGTACAAATGGATAGATTGCATTTTTCTGATCATTTTTCATATATAATTTATTTCATTCTGAGCTACGGTTGATTTTCTATGATTTTTAGAAGTTTGTACTATTTTCTGGAATTTCCTGTATAAGAATAATTCCAGTAATTGAATTAATGCGTCAGCATTGCGTCAGTGTGACGTCAGCAGGTCAAAGGCGCCAGCCCAGGTCAAACCTGACGACCGGGACCCACATGTCAGTGTAACAACTAACTAACAGAGTTAGTTAGCGTTAGGTTAGCACTAACCTAGGTTAATTAGAGCCTGGGTCCACTTGTCAGTGAGTCAACTAATTAACTAAGTTATTTAGTGCTAATTAAACTCACACCTAAACTTAAAAGGGGCATGGCCCACGCATCAGTAACCCTAGGGGGGTCAAACCCCAGGTCAAACGAGTCAACCTCGCCGGACTTGGTCCACGGCTCGTCGCCGGCGACGCCAGAGACGGCGGAGGTGCTCGGATTTTGCCCACGGTCGACCAAATCGACCGCGGTTTGGTCCTACAAGTAGTTGGGGCTTGCGTGCATCCAGCAGGGCAAGCAAGAAGAGCTGGGGTGGCCGGAGGCAACGGCAACCACGACGACGACGGCGGCCGGAGTTCGGGTGTGGATGGGGTCGACGCTAAAGGGCGCTAGGGAATAAACTGGCAGGTGCTACGCGCCCCTGGGGGTTCACCGAGCACGGTGACGTGCTCAGGCGCGGGCTGCGGTGGCCCTGGCCACGGTGGTGAGGAACCACGGCGGTGGTGAGCTTTTGGCTCTGGTGGATCGCGGGGCTAGAGGAGAAGAATGACGGCGGGGAGAGGGGGGTTAGGTAGAGGAGCTCACGGCGGGGTCGTCGGTGATCCCAAAGGGCTCGGGGACGGCCTGGAGATGATGAATCGGTCGACGGCGGCCATCGGTGTAGAGGACAAAGATGGCGTCGACGACGGCGCTTCAGGGCGTTCGGCGTCTTGTGGCTCGGTGGTAAGGACGGGGACGTCACGGCGGAGCTCGGGGGCGCGTCGGAGAGGCTCGGGGTTGGCTGCGGCTGCGGCTATGGCGAACGGCGGCGCGGTGGTGTTCGGTGGTGATAGGGAGAGAGAGCAGAAGAGGGGTAGGAGCACGGGGAGAGTGAGAGAGCGGTCGGGGCTGCGTGGCGATGCGAGGGAGGCCCAGGGCGACGAGGGGAAGCGGCAGGAAGCAGGAGGTGGCACGGGCGCGTGCCGGCATGCGGCGAACACACGCCTCTCGTCCTACTGGCGAGAGGTGGGAGATGACTGGCAGCGGCGCTGGGCTGGGCCGGCCAGGTGGGCTGCCTACTGGGCCGTCCAGGTAAGCCAGGTAAGTCTCTCTCTCTCTCTTTTGTTTCATGTTTTCTATTTTTTTCTGCAACTTTGTGGCTTTATTAAAAATACAAAAACGTTTCGAAAAATCCTGGAAATAGTTGTGGGCTCTGTTAGGATTATTCCTAGCATCCCCCACTTAAGTTCAGAATTAATTGAGCACTTAAAATAATATATAGCATTTAAATGCCCAATTGCAAATACTATATGATTTAATTCAATGACCAAATATGTCATGGAAAAATGTGCAACACCTCTAGTTATGGTTCTAGCATTTTCCAGAAATGATGAACATTTTTGAAAGCCATTTGGAATTCACTGAAAATATTTTAGGTGAACCTAGTGAATTCCTTTAATGCTAGGGTTTGAGCAATCCCCATTTCAAGTTCATTCAAAAGTTAAACATGATGCACACATGAAGGGCTAGCCTACTGCATACCAGGACTAGGGATGTGACAACTCGCCCCCACTAAACAAGAATCTCTTCCCGAGATTCAAGTGTAGGGTAAAAGGAAGAGGGGATACTAACTATCACAATCTTCATGATCCAACTACCCTTCTCAAAGATGTTGATTCATTGCTCCAAATTGATCTTGACGTCTTTGCTCTCGAGATCTTCATTCAGCGTGATGACGACAAAAAGAAACTCTAGAGGAATCGATCTTCACAAAGATCAAGCAAATCATGGTCAACTCACGGTATGAGATGTTGAATCATCTCTTGAGCTGAGACATAAAGCATTTGTCCAGAGGGATGGAGTGAAACACATGACAAAGGTTCACTAGGTAGGCAATAATTCCCCACCTAAGAAGATGGTGAACGGTTGTCAACGTAGCGAGGAGTTGAGTTGCCATGATACCATAGCGATGCACCTTAGGGAAGGTGACTCGTAGAAATATCCCCTTAAGTGGCAAAAAGAATTACCTTTGATTTAGAGATCATTGAAACTCTTTATACCAACTTAAGGCAAATCATAATCGTTCAGTTGAAGGAGTCCGGATGAGTGACATACCCGGACGAGTATGGATGATGTGGATTACCATGTTGAAGACAACGCAATGGATGATTTTTGCTTATCATCGGGAATAGATGGGACCCATGGTAGGACCACTTTTGAGGATGATCCTGAACTAGAATTACTAAGAAGGCAGCCCATGGTGAAATGGCACAAAGACGGTGCAAGCTAGGTACAAAATACAAATGTTGGAATGTTCCAACCATCATATCTGCCTGAGATTTAGATCTGGTTAGTAACAGGATACTTCAGACAACATGTCTGAAAAGGAAAGGTTGCAACACAAATCGTCGAGATGATATTGCGAGATTCTCGGGAGATGAACCACGATAGCAAGCTCCAAAACATGAGCTGGTTCTGCTACAACATGTGAATACGTTGTCCGAGACAAACATGACCACACGGTAGTCTTATAATAAAACACTACCGAGTTCAGGAGGGGAACCATCATCGAGGATATCGAAGTCCTTGCATAAGTCTTGCTCTTAAGAAGGAACTTCTTCTCCTTGAACAAATCAACCAGCGGCTTGGTGTGCTAGGGATATGTATAGAATGAAGATGATCAGTCTATCAGACCATAGAATACTTCGCACATGCATGACTGGCTTGGTATGATTCCAAAGAAAACAAAAACAATCTTTCTCGAACTCACGGTGATAACTTGCACCAAATGAATCAGAGGAAGTCACTTCTTTCATCCAAGCATATTCTTCATGAACGAAACACGAAGATAATGCTTATATAAGTTTCCAATACTAGCTGAATGTTCAACACGAATCATGGAGGAGATAAAAATGTTGCTGATGGGCTCAAGAACAACTCATCAGAATTTCCATATCACTGGACTTCCACCATTATGTGAACAATGTGATAGTATTGGTCAGACCAAAAGATGTAATGGTGTATGCTCAAGGAATCAACCACGAGTAAGACAACATTACGAATATTGTTGGTTCTAACTTGATTTGACGATGGCCCACACTCAAATCAAGGTTTGGGCAAGACGATAGGTTCAACACTGATCACGAGGACCAACCGATGAAGGAATCATCTTTCTACAACAAACACACAAGCACAAGATATCCCTTTGGAAATGAACTAAGTGAGGCAAGCTTTTATCTTCCAACTCGCCAAGTTGCTGTTCATCTTAACCAACTAGCTCAGGGGTATCCAACACAGATTCTTGGAGAAGGGGTGGTTTATAAGAAAACCAACTTGATCACGAACCCAACATAGCGGTCAGGGGATAACCTGGTAACACTTCCGAGAAGATTTCGGAAAATCACGAACCACCGGTATGTTATTAAGCTCGAGATCAATCTTGCTTTTTAGGGCAAGACGATGTGATCATAAGAGCAAGGAATCGACACGATCCTGACTCATTGATCGAGGAGTGTACCCAGAAATAAGGACTAGGTAGCACGATCAATCTTAGGATGATGGTTCAATAACCAACACGCTAAGAATGATATTAAAGTTCATTAACTACCAAGCAACATGGTTTCTAGGAGTATTGATTTCACACGTCATAGTTCACTTGGCGGCATTCCGGTTGTGACAACACGGGACCGAGGAATGAGAATGATGGCAAGAAGTATCACTGCGTCAAGAATTCGTGAGAGATGGTGCAATTCTCATGACAATCCTGACACAAAGAGGGCAATACTTCGGGGTGGAACAGAATCAAAAACTGGATTAGCATTTTAACCTGCGGAATACAACTACTTTGACCTAATCCTCGAAATGGACAAGGTACTGGAGTTTGTTTCTCCTAGTCATTCCAGAATAGGATGGCTCGACGGACCACAAGAATAATAGGCATCGATGAACATGGTTGCACAACTACTCCTGTCTATCAATTGATAGACGAGGGTCAGAAGACAACTAAGAGGGACAACTCAAGGAACAAATAACTTTCTGAGTTGTGGATGCATAGATTAGTATGTCGAACCAAGTTCAATCATGTTTCTTCCGGATAACCCATGCAGAGAGGTAGGACTAGCAGAGTCACGATTATGAATGGAGAACTCCTCAAGAGTACTCTGATTGTGATCTTTTGGTTCAAATAAATTCTACCTTAATGGTTCATGGTATTTGGAAGAAGGAAATACCACGGACCTCGAGGACTATCGCAAAGTTACTAATATCCTAAAGGAACTAGCAAACACTATCAGCAGGAGGTAAGTAGGGTGAATCTCGGGTTCAAGAACCCAGGAATAGAATACCTACTACTAAATGGCATCACGGGATGCTTTTGAGAATAATGGCCAGAATCATCACACCGGGAACACAAACATGGCTAGATTACTAGGTGACTCCCTAAAGCACCTAGGTTCATAATAATAGCTCCAACATATATGCCGAGGCAGCAGAGTACCTCAACATACTAATTTGTGTGATTAATCTGGCCCAAATGAACATTAGAAATGGAGAGAAGGGATTTGCAAATGGATCAGACTATTTAGAAATCTGGGATGACTCGGACAGCATAACGGTTGTAAATGCTCAGAATGATTTGAGACATCCTGCAAAAATGGTGGCATAACCACTCAGAAGCACAAACTCAAGATTCTGAGACCAACTATGAACACATAGAATTAGTAGAAACTGAACTGGGGCTTAAGACCAACAATCTTAAAGGTATATGGATTAGTAACACATCATCCTGATAGATAGATGAGAAGGCCTAGTTCTTAATCCCCGTAGAAGAGAAGAGGATGACTCAGATCAGAAGGCCATGAGGCATAAGGAGTAAAAAGAGCCTTATGTTCCATCCCACAATCAATTCCCTTATATAACTAAAGAATTTCTAGACTCAACTTCGACCAGTTTGGCTTGGTAATCCTACAGGCAGTCAAGCTCTGATACCAAAGCTGTCAGGACCCCGACTCAATGCCACATCGATCTAGCATGTAACACCTCATATCACTTTGCGGCCTCACGCACGGTATTCCCACGGGTGTCGCCTTACCTTTGCCCGGGACTGTTTGCGCCTTTTGGCACACGTATATGATAGTGTCGCTAGCATCCATATGATAAGGAGCCCTGGCTGACATGGCTAGTCGTAAACCCAAAGTGGCACAAACTTATAGGGACAGACATCCATGACCCAGCATCGAACGTGTCGGTCATCAACGAGTGAATCCAGGCTGTAGCACTGGGCTAGCAGGACTCCGGTGAACCGGGCTGTAGCGGGCTAACAGGACTCTGGTATTCATCGCGTGACATTTCCCCGAAGGGACAGACACAGGAACGAAGAAGGACACATGCCGGCCAGCCTAAGTGTTCCGGAGCAGTAGCAAGCTACCATGGCTCAGTGGAAGCACTAGGAGACATTTCCCGGTAAGAAAGGTTACTAAGGATAAACAACTAGATAGTTAGATCCCACACATACCAAGCATTTCAATAACATACACACAATATGCTCGATATGTGCAAATACAACATGGCATCACAACATGACTCTACAACTCAAGTATTTTATTCAATAGGCTCCAAGGAGCGAGATATTACAAACATGGGTCTCACGACCCAGCATTCAGAGCATACAAGTCAAGCACATGCGGAAGCTTAACATGTCTGAGTACAGACATCTACAAAAGAAAAAGGCTGAGAAGCCTGACTATCTACCAGATCCTGCCGAGGGCACAAGATCGTAGCTGAGGTAACAAGCTAAACGTCGAAGTCCACGCGGAACTACTAACGAGACTGAAGTCTCTCTGCAAAAACATAAAATAGGCAAACGTGAGTACAAATGTACCCATCAAGACTTACATCAGAACTAACTACATATGCATCATTATCAACAAAGGGGGTGGTGGAGTTTAACTACAGCAAGCCAGCTTTACTCAGTGGCTATCCTAAACTACGACTGCAAGTAACTCTTTTGAGGTGGCGCACATGACTCCACATATTCACCATATCAATACACTACTATGGATCCGCTCCCGTCTCCCTACAAGAACGCCATCCATAGCACTCACACTTATCTTGCGTATTTTAGAGTATCCACTTTCACTTGTCTATGAACTGTACAGGCAACCCAGAAGTCCTTTTTCGCGGACACGGCTATTCGAATAGATGATGTTAACCCTGCAGGGGTGTACTTCTTCATACATGCTCTCACCACTTACCGCCGTTTACACGACATGTACTCGGCAACCTTCAAGCGGAAGCCCAACGTGGGTGTCGGCCACGACCTACCTAAACACCTAAGTCTCTAGTCCGGGTTTATCGCCTATTCAGGTTCCATCCACAGGGAGTCCGGCCGAGGTTTCCACATACGGCCCCGAACGATGTGAACAGGGTTCCGAGACACCTAACGGGTGTCCGGTGTAACCGGCCACGTACCTACCGCATCACAGCCCACCCCACGGTCAGCGTTGTCCACGGCCTCCAGTAGGCTACAAACACCAGAAACTACTTGCAACTCCTGGACAAAGGACTAGGGTGAATAAGAAGCCGAGAGGGTCCATTGGTTTCGGGCCCAATGCATGGTAGTAACTGTATCATGGATCACAAACACAGAACTCAGTTCCTGAGGACGGCTGCAATGAGACAACC
This sequence comes from Triticum dicoccoides, assembly GCF_002162155.2. NCBI lineage: Eukaryota > Viridiplantae > Streptophyta > Magnoliopsida > Poales > Poaceae > Triticum > Triticum dicoccoides. The sequence continues at coordinate 89,102,529 of NC_041389.1, forward strand.
CACCATGTACTCCTACATGGCCTCTCACCGCTACCTTTACCAAATCGTGTTCACACACTTAGCTCACACACAGTAGGACATGTTCACGCACCTCTAATTCATCCCCGATGAATCAGACCTGACTCGACTCAAAGCAGTAGCAGGCATGACAAACAAGCATAAATGAGTAGGCACAACAGGGCTCAAACAACTCCTACTCATGCTAGTGGGTTTCATCTATTTACTGTGGAATGACAGGTCATGCAAAGGATAAAGGGGTTCAGCTACCGCAGCAAATAACAGTTGAATCGTTGTTGTCCTAATGCAGTAAAAGAGAGCAGGAGCAAGAGAGTAGGATTGTATCGGAATGAACAAGGGGGTTTTGCTTGCCTGGCACTTCTGAAGATAGCATTGAGTCTTCATCAGTGTCAACGATCACAACGTCGGTACAACGTCTACCGAGGGGGAACAACACCGACAAACAGAGAAGAAACACGATCAATGCAATGCACAATATGATGCATGCTATGTCATGGTAATATGAATGTGTTTTGGGCTAATGCAAGCTAGAACAGATTGAGGTGAGTCCATTTGAACCAAAGATTCAAATGCAAACCCATTTTAAGAGGTTATATTAGTGTATTAACTTGTTTCATCTAAACAGCAAGGTTAAAGTGTTCTAACATGCATGAAAAGGTACAGATGGATAGATTGCATTTTTCTGATCATTCTTCATATATAATTTATTTCATTCTGAGCTACGGTTGATTTTCTATGATTTTTAGAAGTTTGTACTATTTTCTGGAATTTCCTGTATAAGAATAATTCCAGTAATTGAATTAATGCGTCAGCATTGCGTCAGGGTGACGTCAGTAGGTCAAAGGCGCCAGCCCAGGTCAAACCTGACGACCGGGACCCACATGTCAGTGTAACAACTAACTAACAGAGTTAGTTAGCGTTAGGTTAGCACTAACCTAGGTTAATTAGAGCCTGGGTCCACTTGTCAGTGAGTCAACTAATTAACTAAGTTATTTGGTGCTAATTAAACTCACACCTAAACTTAAAAGGGGCATGGCCCACGCGTCAGTGACCCTGGGGGGGTCAAACCCCAGGTCAAACGAGTCAACCTCGCCGGACTTGGTCCACGGCTTGTTGCCGGCGACGCCAGAGACGAGGGAGGTGCTCGGATTTTGCCCACGGTCGACCAAATCGATCGCGGTTTGGTCCTACAAGTAGCTGGGGCTCGCGCGCATCCAGCAGGGCAAGCGGGAAGAGCTAGGGTGGCCGGAGGCAACGGCAACCACGACGACGACAGCGGCCAGAGTTCGGGTGTGGACGGGGTCGACGCTACAGGGCGCTAGGGAATAAACTGGCAGGTGCTACGCGCCCCTGGGGGTTCACCGAGCACGGTGACGTGCTCAGGCGCGGGCTGTGGTGGCCCTGGCCACGGTGGCGAGGAACCACGGCGGCGGTGAGCTTTCGGCTCTGGTGGATCGCGGGGCTAGAGGAGAAGAATGACGGCGGGGAGAGGGGGGTTAGGTAGAGGAGCTCACGGCGGGGTCGTCGGTGATCCCAGAGGGCTCGGGGACGGCCTGGAGATGACGAATCGGTCGACGGCGGCCGTCGGTGCAGAGGACGAAGATGGCGTCGACGACGGTGCTCCAGGGCGTTCGACGTCTTGTGGCTCAGTGGTAAGGACGGGGGACGTCATGGCGGAGCTAGGGGGCGCGTCGGAGAGGCTCGGGGTTGGCTGCGGCTGCGGCTATGGCGAACGGCGGCGCGGTGGTGTTCGGTGGTGATAGGGAGAGAGAGCAGAGGAGGGGGAGGAGCACGGGGAGAGTGAGAGAGCGGTCGGGGCTGCATGGCGTCGTGAGGGAGGCCCAGGGCGACGAGGGGAAGCGGCAGGAAGCAGGAGGTGGAACGGGCGCGTGCCGGCGCACGGCGAACACACGCCTCTCGTCCTACTGGCGAGAGGTGGGAGATGACTGGCAGCAGCGCTGGGCTGGGCCGGCCAGATGGGCTGCCTACTGGGCCGTCCAGGTAAGCCAGGTAAGTCTCTATCTCTCTTTTGTTTCCTGTTTTCTATTTTTTCTGCAACTTTGTGGCTTTATTAAAAATACAAAAACGTTTCGAAAAATCCTGGAAATTGTTGTGGGCTCTGTTAGGATTATTCCTAGCATCCCCCACTTAAGTTCAGAATTAATTGAGCACTTAAAATAATATATAGCATTTAAATGCCCAATTGCAAATACTATATGATTTAATTCAGTGACCAAATATGTCATGGAAAAATGTGCAACACCTCTGGTTATGGTTCTAGCATTTTCCAGAAATGATGAACATTTTTGAAAGCCATTTGGAATTCACTAAAAATATTTTAGGTGAACCTAGTGAATTCCTTTAATGCTAGGGTTTGAGCAATCCCCATTTCAAGTTCATTCAAAAGTTAAACATGATGCACACATGAAGGGCTAGCCTACTGCATACCAGGACTAGGGATGTGACAATGTCATTCTATTTGCTATATCATTTCATGCATGATGAATTATCTTCATGAGTTGAAGAGGATCTCCACAAGTACAACCTGCCATGTGCATTTGCATTCCTGAAGCAAATTACTTATATGGACATCTTCAGGCGGAGTCCTTGCTACTTATGAAGACAATTCCCTATCCTTACAATTTCACATACTTTATCCCCGTTGAAAACTTCAACCAGTTTGTCATCAATCACCAAAAAGGGGGAGATTGTAAGTGCATCTAGTGCCACCCCTAGTTGGTTTTGGAGTATTGACGACAAAGTTGGTTGAGGGACTAATGCGTTTGTGAGAATTGCAGGATAACGTAGGTAGTGTCCCTCATTGATTCGGTTTACCTACCGGAGATAACCCCTAAAAATGTATGAAGACATTGAAGACAATGGTGGTACGAGAAGATATTCATATTGAAGACTATGACATGAGAAGACATTACGTGAAGACTATGGAGCACGAAGACTATGTGGTTTCGCTGTTTCCTTTTCTTGTTTGTTGAGTCATAGGAACCACCGTACTGTTAAGTGGGGTCCAAGTGAACTAAGTCAGAGTGACTGAAGTGATGCTCAACCCAAATCCTATGTCTTCGAGCGAAGACAATGAGAGCAAATCTTATCCAGAGCTGGATGAGTCAGCTTTGCTTGTAGCCCAAATAAAGTTGCCGTGTGTGTTTGAAATCTGACCGTTGGAACACGTGTCAGTTCCTTAGTGACCCAGGGTCATTTTGGACAAATCAGGTCGGGTTGCCTAGTGGCTATAAATAGCCCACCCCCTACACCATAAATTGGTGGCTGCTCAGAGTTAGTGCACGGCTTTTGTCGTTTGAGAGCAACCCACCTTGAAGCATTTGAGAGAGAGAGAGATCCTTGCGAGGACAAAGCCCAAACACCCAGAGCCAAAGAGTGTTAGGCATCACTGAAGTCTTTCTGCCTGTGTGACCTGAAGACTTATTACACTTGAGGACTGTGAATCCTCCAGCCGGTTAGGTGTCGCGTTCTGAGCATCCAAGAGTCATTGTGGATTGCCAGTGAACGAAGTCTGTGAAGGTTTGGAAGTCTCCCTTGAAGACTTACCAGAGTGATTGGGCGAGGACTGGGTCTCCTTAGCTCAAGGGGAATAAGGTGAATACACGGTCTTCTGAGTTAAATCTCAGCCTCCCTAACCAGACGTACAGTTGTCACAGCAACTGGAACTGGTCCAACAAATCCTGTGTCTTCAACAAGCAACTGGTTCTATCATCTTCCATCCTTTACTTAAGTTTGTCTTCGTGAAGTCATTGCATATCTGTCTTACCTGTTTGACTTCATTGCTTGACTACTATCGTTGATTGGCTTCATACTATCTTCCATCCTGATCCTTACTACTTAGCTGCTATTAGTCCTGTACTTTCACATCATTGCATACTTGACTATGGCTTGCTTATGGTAGTTTATCTTCCGCTGCATATCAATTAGGGCATTTCAATTGTTTGTCTTCAAAACTTTCAAGTTGTGAAGACTTTCATAAAAATCGCCTATTCACCCCCACCCCTCTAGTCGATACTAGCACTTTCAGCAGCAAGTTGCCTGATGAAGAATTCTTGGGAATTGAAGCTGATGCCATTGAGGATGTAAAAGACCAAAGTCTTCATGGCTCCTTCAAGCTTGGCCGCTGATGAATGACCTTTGATAGGCCATAGAGTTCGCCTGATGATATGATATATTGTGCGAGGCAGATACTCAAGGTCATCAACAAAGAACTCCGTTGGATATTCAGCGTCAGATGGCAAAGGCTTCATCATGCTCAACATCTGGCTCATGTTGGGTTCTGGCTTGTGGAAGATGCTCTCCAGTGCATTGCGGTGTAGTTGACAATCAGGTTCATATAGTTCTCCGGGAGTGGGTAGGCCTGTAAGCTCAATGATGTCAAGAGCTTTGGCTTCATGATGAACATTTCCAGTCATCCACTCGAGAACCCATGTCTTGATATCTCTGTTGTAGCCGCGAATGTGGAGGGTAGCATAGAATTGAAGCAACAGTTCTTCATTCCAGTGGTCTTTGTCTGTCACAAAGCTGAGCAGACCGGCATCACGAAAATAGTCAAGTGCTTCTTCTAAGCATGGCAGGCCAGCAATGGCTTCAGTGTCGAGGCGCATATGAGGGCAAATGCGCCCTTGATCATACAGAACGCTGGAGTAATAGCTTCTCTGCTGATAGCTCCAGAACCGATCAAATGATATTCTTGGCTTGGAGTAGGGGTTCTTGGCGCTGTCAAAGAAGGTATTGTGGCTTTTGAAGCCATTGGCATTGAAGGACCCTGTAGAATTAGCAGTGCCTGGGAACCTTGGGAGTCTTGGCTTTGGCTTCTGGACCTGAGGCCTATGCCCTAGATGATAATCAAATTGAGGTCCAGAGGCAGTAGGCGGTGGTACCAGAATGGGCCATCAGACAGTGGTTAGCTGACCATGACTGTATGCTTGCTAAATTGTATGGGGCCGTGGTGGCGGAACAGGAGCAGTGGCAACAACTGAGGCTTCAGGCTGCACAACAGGTGCTTCAGGAACAGTGGCCCCATTGGCTTCAGACACACTGGTTGGTGCAAGCTCCACATTGGCTTCAGCCATGACTATGTCATTGGCTTCATTGCGTTGGTGGTGGCAGCTTCAAAATTTTCAACCTCCACTTGATGAGCTGGAGGGTCGGGCACTGGCACGTTCACATCTGGAACAGCTTCTTCAATAACAGGGGAGTAGGGACACGTACGTCTTCTTGATTCTCATTGGCTGATGCAGTCAGATTGTCTTCAGCAGCTTGGGCTTCAGACACGGAGACATTCACAGTTGGAGTGGGTTCAGAAAACACTTGACGTGCAACAGGTTGGTGTTGCACTCCTCCTTCTGGAACACTCGAAAGAGGGACTTGAGGCCTTTGTCCTTTGCGAAGCCTGCGAAATGCTGGCAACGCCTTCGGAGATGGAGTAGGCTGGGCCTCAAAGTCTTCATCTTCTTCTTGCACGGGTGGTGTAGCTTGTTATTGTTGGGGAGTACTTGGGGAGTCTTGTTTCTGTGGGTGATCAGCCCATGATGCATCCTAAGCAATTGGCGTCAGAGGACGACCAATGCTGATGAGTTCGCTGTTCGTGAGAACAGGCGATGATACCACGTTGAGTTCGATCTGAGGAAGAACTTCATCATCTTCAACATTGTCATCGTGACCAATGTCTTCAGCAGCGGTGGGTTCAACTGCTGGAATATCTTCAGCTTCATGAGCCTCTGTGGAAGCAGGCTCATGAACTATCATCCGTCTTTCTTGATGGTCTGACACGGGGCGAACCACTGAAATGGGTTCAACAACTAAGGGCTCTGTGGGAGCAGCCCTAGTCTTCTTGGTTTTGCGCTTCTTCTTGGAGGGAGCAGCATCAGAGGCTTCAGGGTTCTTCCTTTTTCTGGCTTCAGCCTCAGCAGCCCTCGTCTTCTTCTGTTCTGAAGCGGTTGACAGGACCTTTGGCTTCGAGCCAGTCATGCTGCTTGGGAAGATAATGCGTGGTGCTTCTTGACTTGAAGGCGCAGGTGGAGCGGTTGATGGCTTCTTCTTCTTTGCAGCCATCCTGGGGTCAATGCCAGGACGGCCAAGAGACTTGCGCTTCTCAGCCTCATTGTAGGCAAGCACACACTTGTCAGCCAAACTCTTCATGCACTCGCGAGAGCCCTGAGCTTCTTCACGCTTCTTGAGAAAAGCTTCTTTAAGCTCGTGCAACATAACCTTGAAGTTTCTGACATCTTGCACGCTGAGCTTCGCCACATGCTTCTTGAACTGAGCATTTTCATAGTCAATCTTGTTGTTCAGCTCAACAATGCGCTGAGCGAGAGCTAGCTCAGAAGCAATGGTGCCATTGAAGGCGACGCTGAGGCCAATGGGAAGCTGCAGATCTTTAAAGCTGAGATTTGGGGTGTCGAACCACTCATCAATGAAGTTATGGATGATTGCCACATCAAAGAGAGGCAAGTTGTTGAAGATCTCTGCTTCTTCCTTGCTCTTGATCAGTTGCTCAAGGGCATCATCTGCAAGATCTTCGTCGCTGGACAGATCGATGGGTTCTTCACGCAGAATGGCAGCAGGTGTCAAGGTTTGATCAGTATGCCTGACAATTTGCTTTTTCTTCTCCGTCCTCTTGGAGATACGTGATGGATCTTCAGACTGCACACTGTCTTCAGGAGGGGCAGTGCCCAGTGGCTTCGCACGTGAAGCTTTTGATGGTGCAGCTGATCTTGAAGCCTTAGGCTTCTTTAGCTTCTGCGGCTTCGGAGGAGGAGCTGGGGCTTCATCAGTGTCAGCATCATTGTCAGAATGATCTACTCTCGCACCTTGGACCAAGATGTAAGTAATGAGGCCATCAAGGTTGGAGAAGGGGCCGATGATATTGGGATCAGCATCACGTGAGCCATCAGCACGGGGAGCAGAGGGACCAGGGTTGAAGTCTAATCCCAATGACTTCTTGTTTTCCTTGGCCGAAGCCTTTGCATGCTGGAAATTGCGCTTGAAGAGAGTATTGTCACGACACCAGAGTAATGATGATGGGTCGGCATTTGCAGGCTGAGGTCCTCGGACCATGCAGGGATAGAAACCCTGTGCAATAGCTTCAGCTCTGTTCTTGGGTTGAAGGCCTCGATAGAGAATATCACCCCAAGGACTTTTGATAGCATTCTTCTCTGCATATTCCTTGGTCACGAACTTGTACTTGAACCATTCTTCAGCCCAATAGCGTCGAATCCATTGGATTCGTGTCTTGTGCTGATGATAATTCTCTTCAGGATCTGTCTTGTAGAGCTCTACTAGGTCATACGGCAGATCTTTTGATGTACCCCCACGACACTGTCTGCCACCCTTCCTTACTGACTTTTCTGTAGCCATGAACTTCAAACTAAATGGCTTCAATACGTTCAAAGGCTTCAAAGACTTACGCTTGCTGAATAGACAGGAACTGGCTTCAGGAGAATTAATGTGATGCTGTAAGTATTCTGCAAACGAATGCAGACTATGAGAACCAAGGGATTCTCCCACGGACATGTACCTGTGACAACATTAGAGATGCGAGGGAAGGGGAAGAGGTCATATGCATTCTCAGAAGATTTTGAAGATAAATCAGTTTGAAGACATTGACCTCATGATGCGAAGACATTCACTTATGTGATGTGAGTTGGTTCCAGATTTGTACGAATCCGTGAATAAGTACAAGTGAGGAATCAAACCAGTCATGAAATTCGAGTGAATAGACTAGGCAGTATGAGATGCAAACAGAATAGATCTAACATTGTGTAGGCAGAAACACTTTTGGTAGATAGGATGAATCTTTGAAGATCAAAAAGGCAGTAAAAATAGAGTTATATTTACCACACGAAGAACTGCTAGATGGATGAACAGGAGACCGAGCAGTTCAATCCACCGTGCCCTAACTTGGCGACGGAGGACACCTACGGCGACGGCGGAGAGGACGATGTTCGCGGCCGGCATGAGGATGGCGTCGGAGAAGTCGCGGCAGCTAAGCGCTTCGTCGCCGGCGTCGTCGAGAGCTAGCGGTGGCGCTAGGGTTTTGACGAGGTGGAGAGGTGGAAGAAGGATTTCTTTACTGCAGGGGACAAGTATTTATAAGGAGGTGTGCGGCACAGCGCAATTACGCAGGTGCCCCTGGCAGTTCACATCTGAGGGGCACGTGGCAAGCATGCAACATACTCAGAGTTGTCCCGCGTTCTCACGCCCGCCAGACATGTCGGATGGTTGTTCCGGCTTCTCCGGATTTCAACAATAAAGATGAGTTATTTAAAATAGACTTAATGTTTGTCTCTGTGCCTTCTGCTGACAAGGACGCAGAGAAGACATTCGACAGTTTCAATAGAATGCATATGATTTGGACAGATAGAGTTTGAGATAGGAAGCATAGATAGATTAGGGTCCGATCACATTCACTTAGTTTAAAAGATTCAAATAGGAAAACATAGCTATAAGTGAATGCTGTAGAGGACAGAACACTAGCATATATATATATATATATATATATATATATATATATATATATATATATATATATATATATATATATATATATATATATATATATCAGAAAGCGATCAAATCATGAAGATAAATTGAAACTGAAGACAAACCAAATGCGAAGTCATTGCAAAAATAACACCATGATTGAAACACTTCAAACAAAGAAATTTGGTGGTGGCGTTACCCACCGTATAGGAAGTATTAGACCCAGACACGACGCACAATTATCATGGCGCTCCGAAGTCATATTCCATGTTAATGTATTCACACTCAGAATGTAAGTCTTCATTGATTGAAGATATACATTACTTTGTGTGTTGCACATCTAAGTCGTCAATATGCATAAGTGTTAGGATCTGTGCCTGATCACAGGACATTTGAGGATTCCAAGATATTTAGCTCAGACCGTAACTTGCAAAACCTTTTCTCATCCAAGGACTTTGTGAAGATATCTGCCAGTTGCTCTTCAGTGTTGACGTGAATGATGTCAATATCTTTCTTCATGACATGATCTCTGAGAAAGTGATGACAAATTTCAATGTGCTTTGTCTTCGAGTGCTGGACTGGATTGTTGGCTATCTTGATGGCACTTTCGTTGTCGCAGAAGAGAGGTACTTGTTTCAGATTGATGCCATAGTCCTTGAGAGTTTGCTTCATCCATAGAAGCTGAGCACAACAGGATCCAGCAGCAATGTATTCAGATTCATCAGTTGAGAGTGATGCACAGTTCTGCTTCTTTGAAGACCAACATACAAGTGATCGACCCAGAAAGTGACATGTGCCAGATGTAGACTTGCGATCCACCTTGTCACCAGCATAATCAGCATCCGAGAATCCAACCAAATCAAATTTTGAGCCCTTTGGATACCATAATCCGAGTGTTGGGGTGTAAGCCAAATATCGAAGAATTCGCTTCACAGCTAAGTGATGCAATTCCTTTGGTGCCGCTTGGAATCGAGCACACATGCAAAAACTAAGCATAATATCTGGCCTAGATGCACATAGATAAAGTAAAGAACCAATCATGGAGCGGTATACCTTTTGATCGAACTCTTTACCATTGTCGTCGGGACCAAGATGGTGTTTGGCTGGCATTGGCGTCGTGTAACCTTTGCAGTCTTCCATTCCAAACTTCTTCAGGCAATCTTTGACGTATTTTTCTTGAGATATGAAGATGCCATTTCTTTGCTAGCGAATTTGAAGGCCAAGGAAGAACTTCAGCTCACCCATCATGGACATCTGATATTGCTCTTGCATCATGTATCCAAACTCATCACTATACTTCTGGTTGGTGCAGCCGAAGATAATGTCATCCACATATATTTGGCACACAAACATTTCACCATCATATGTCTTCGTGAAGAGTGTGGGATCGAGGGATCCAGGTTTGAAGCATTTTCTCTTCAAGAAGTCTTTGATCATATCGTACCAAGCGCGAGGTGCTTGTTTGAGACCATACAGTGCTTTGTTTAGCTTGTACACCATATCAGGATGCTTTGGGTCTTCAAAACCAGGTGGTTGAGCTACATATACTTCTTCTTCAATCTTGCCGTTGAGAAATGCACTCTTCACATCCATTTGATATAGCAAGATGTTGTGATGATTAGCGTAGGCTAGCGGTATGCGAATAGCTTCAAGCCTAGCAACGGGAGCAAATGTTTCATCGAAGTCAATTCCTTCAACTTGAGTATATCCTTGTGCCACAAGGCGTGCTTTGTTTCTGACAACTTGACCATGCTCATCTTGCTTGTTTTGATATATCCATTTTGTTCCAATAATGTTGTGCTTGCGAGGGTCAGGTCTCTTGACAAGTTCCCAAACATTGTTCAGCTTGAACTGTTGAAGTTCTTCTTACATAGCTTGAATCCATTCAGGTTCCATAAAGGCTTCAGCAACTTTCTTGGGTTCTGATATTGATAAAAACGAAAAGTGCCCACAGAAATTTGCTAACTGTGTTGCTCTTGAGCGAGTGAGTGGATCAGGTGCATTGATGCTGTCAATTATCTTCTCAATTTGAACTTCATTTGCAACTCGAGGATGAGCTGGACGAAGATTTTGCTCTTGCTGATTATTGTCATCATTGGGAGGATTGTCTTCGGTCTAAGCATTGTCTTCAGGTTGGTTAGGTGCAGAAATGATAAGTTCCTCTTCAGGTTGTGCTTCAGAGGGCATGATTTCACCAATTCCCATCAGCTTGATAGATTCGCTGGGAGGAGCTTCATCTAGTGTGCTTGGCAGGAGTTCTCTTTGTGAACCATTAGTTTCATCAAATCTCACATCCATAGTTTCGACGATTTTGTAGAGATAGAGGTTGAAGACTCTGTAGGAGTGTGAGTCCTTTCCATAGCCAAGCATGAAGCCTTCATGAGCCTTAGGTGCAAATTTTGACTTGTGATGGGGATCCTTGATCCAGCACCTAGCTCCAAATACTCTGAAGTAACTGACATTTGGCCTCTTGCCAGTAAGGAGCTCATAGGATGTTTTGTTCATAAGCTTATGGATGTACACACGGTTGATGATGTGACATGCTGTATCAATTGCTTCAGCCCAGAACTTTCTTGGTGTCTTGTATTCATCTACCATTGTTTGAGCCATCTCAATGAGGGTTCTGTTTTTGCGCTCAACGATGCCATTTTGCTGAGGTGTGTACGGAGCAGAGAACTCATGAGTGATTCCCATTGTATCCAGATAAAGATCAAGTCCGGTGTTCTTGAATTCAGTGCCATTGTCACTTCTGATATGCTTGATTTTCACGCCATAATTGTTCATTGCTCGATTGGCGAAGCGTCTGAAGACATCTTGCACTTCAGTCTTGTAGAGAATTATGTGCACCCATGTGTATCTTGAGTAGTCATCAACAATGACAAAGCCATAGAGACAAGCAGTTGTTGTGAGGGTGGAGTAGTGAGTAGGTCCAAATAAGTCCATGTGTAACAGTTCGAAGGGTTGAGATGTTGTCATGGTTGTGTTCGAGGGGTGCTTTGCCCTAGTCATCTTTCCAGCTTCGCGGGCACCACACAAATGATCCTTCTTGAACTTGACATCCTCGATGCCTATGACATGCTTCTTCTTGACAAGTGAGTGTAAGTTCCTCATGCCAGCATGCCCCAGCCTTCGATGCCAGAGCCAGCATTCTGAAGCTTTTGTGAGAAGACATACGGCAAGCTGTGGACCTGCTGAGAAATCTACCATGTATAGATCATCTTTTCGATACCCTTCAAAGACTAGAGACTTGTCAGATTCCATTAGTACAAGGAAGCAATATTTTCCGAATAGCACAATCATGTTCAAGTCACAAAGCATTGAGACAGACATTAATTTGAAACCAAGGGATTCAACAAGCATCACTTTATCCATGTGTTGATCCTTTGAGATTGCAACTCTACCTAGACCCAATACCTTGCTTTTACCAGTGTTAGCAAATGTGATATGACTCTTGTCGGATGGATGTAAGGTTGAGTCCATGAGAAGACTTCGATCACCAGTCATATGATTTGTGCATCCACTGTCCATAATCCATTCTGAAGCTTTTGGTGACTTGCCCTACAGTGAAGTTAGGAGGATAGGCTTCACAAAGAGTGTTGTGAAGCATAGGCATTCGACACATACAAGGATTGTCACAGCTTAGATCAAAGTTAGGACACATAGTATGACTGGTAAGCGATTCAGATGTGAAGTATATAGTAAGACATTTTATCATGTGTCCTCAATGTGTTTTTAGGTCCCCAGCAATAGCATCGGACGCCATTGATTGCAGGCTGGAGACCTTTCTCTGCAAAAGAAAGTTAGTTCTTCTTCACCACCCACATTTTCAGGGGTGGCTTAGAAGCAATGAGTCTAAGTGCAGCATCTGAGAATTTTGGCTTTGGAGCCCTAGCAAATAGCCTTGCAGGAGATGAATGATACTCATATGAATAAGCAGAAAAGTTCTTAGTTCTACGAACATAGCGGTTTGAAGACACACGCTCATATTCATGAGTCTAAGTATGATTTCCCTGCAAAACAATGGTGTTAGGGTGACTCAGGTGAGTCCTGTATCTGTATAAAGCCTTTGGGCCATATGAAGCCATAGGTCTGGGATTTGTCGTCTTCCTTGGTGGTGTCATGACGACATTCACAGGAAGATTCTCAATGTACTGCTTAGGTACCTAGATCTTCTTCATAAGTGGTCCATTCCTGCAATTAGTACCAATATACCTGGCAAACACTTCACCATTCTGATTCTTGAACAGCTTATAGTTTGCATCAAAGGATTCATCAATGATAATAGGATTAGCACAGGTAAAGCTAGATAAAGTGAATGGATCTACTGAAGGTTCCTTTGCAGCAACCCATGTGGTTTTGGGGTACTGCTCAGGCTTCCAGTACGAGCCATCAACATTCATTTTCCTCTCGAACCCAACACCCTCTTTCCTAGGGTTTTGGTTTAGAATCTGCTTTTTGAGGACATCGCAAAGTGTCTGATGCCCTTTCAGACTTTTATACATCCCTGTTTCAAGCAATGTCTTCAACCTAGCATTTTCATCAGCAATGGTAGTGGTATCCTCCGCAGAGGGGTTAGTAGCTACATCAGTAGGTGAAGACAATGAAACAGCAGCAGCAGTGGAACATTAGCAACAGATGTAGCATTATCACGCTCAATGCATTTTAGACATGGTGGTTCAAATTCTTCCTGAGCGGGATTGATCTGTTGAGCGCGAAGTGACTCATTCACTTTTTGAAGATCTTCAGGAGCCGCTCTCAATTTCTCAAGCTCTTGCTTCCTTTGAAGATAATCATAGGAGAGCCTTTCATAAGTAGTTGAGAGCGCTCATGACGACTTTCAAGTTCTTGGTACTTAGTATGAAGATTTTCTATGTCTTCAACTAAGGACTGTGAACGTGTCATTTCCGCGTCCAACAGGTCATCGCTTTTGTCTAATAGTTTTTGAGTATGTTCCATAGCCTTTTGTTGTTCAGTTGCAATTTTAGCAAGTGTTTTGTAGCTAGGTTTGGATTCACAATCAGAGTCATCTTCACTTGATGTTTGAAAGTAAGCATCGCGTGATTTTACCTTGGCACCACGTGCCATGAAGCAGTAGGTGGGAGTAGGATCGTCTTCGTCATCAGCTTCAGCGTTGGTGTGGAAGTCATTGTCTTCAGTGTTGAAGATGGACTTGGCAACATAGGCTGTGGCTAAAGCCAGACTTGCAACGCCAGGGTCAAACTCCTCTCCAGACTCCACCTCCGCCTCCTCAGAAGCAGACTCCTCCTCAGAGTCCATTTCCTTGCCAACAAAAGAACGAGCCTTGCCAGATGAGCTCTTCTTGTGTGATGAAGACTTGGAAGAAGACTTAGAAGAAGACTTTGAGGATTTCTTCTTCTTCTTGTCATCAGAATCATATTCCTTGCTCTTCTTCTTCTTCTTCTCATTGTCCCACTGTGGACACTCAGATATGTAGTGACCAGGTTTCTTGCACTTGTGGCAGGTTCTCTTCTTGTGGTCATGGGTGGAAGCTTCATCATTCCTTGAGCTGGATCGTGAAGACTTTCTGAAGCCTTTCTTCTTAGTGAACTTCTGGAACTTCTTCACAAGCATAGCTAGTTCCTTTCCAATGTCTTCAGGATCATCAGAACTGCAGTCAGATTCTTCTTCAGATGAGGAAACAACTTTTGCCTTCAAAGCGCGAGTACGACCATAGTTGGGACCATAGATATCTCTTTTCTCATAAAGCTGGAACTCATGTGTGTTGAGCCTCTCAAGTATATTAGACGGATCGTGTGTCTTGAAGTCAGGACGTTCTTGTATCATGAGGGCAAGGGTGTCAAAGGAGTTGTCAAGTGATCTTAGTAGTGTCTTGACGATTTCATGCTTGGTAATCTCAGTTGCGCCAAGAGCTTGAAGCTCATTTGTGATGTCAGTGAGGCGATCGAACGTGAGCTGGACATTTTCATTGTCGTTTCTCTTGAATCGGTTGAAGAGGTTGCGAAGAACACTGATCCTTTGATCTCTCTGGGTTGAGACGCCTTCGTTGACCTTGGATAGCCAGTCCCAGACTAGCTTCGACGTTTCCAGAGCACTCAGACGGCCATACTGTCCTTTGGTCAGATAACCACAGATGATGTTCTTTGCAGTAGAGTCCAGTTGAATGAACTTCTTGACATCAGTAGGGGTGACATCTTCACCAGTTTTGGGAACGCCATTCTTGACGACATACCAGAGGTCGACATCAATGGCTTCAAGATGCATACGCATCTTATTCTTCCAGTAGGGATATTCAGTTCCATCAAACACGGGGCAAGCAACGGAGACTTTGATTATCCCTGCAGTTGACATAGCTAAAACTCCAGGTGGTTAAACCGAATCACACAGAACAAGGGAGTACCTTGCTCTGATACCAACTGAAAGTGCTAGTATCGACTAGAGGGGGGGTGAATAGGAGATTTTTTATGAAAGTCTTCAAAACTTGGAAGTTTCGAAGACAAACAATCGAAATGCCCTAATTGATATGCAGCGGAAGATAAACTACTGTAAGCAAACCATAGTCAAGTATGCAATGATGTGAAAGCACAGGACCAATAGCATCTAAGTAGTAAGGATCAGGATAGAAGATAGTATGAAGCCAATCAACGATAGTAGTCAAGCAATGAAGTCAAACAGGTATGACAGATAGGCAATGACTTCACGAAGACAAACTCAAAGTAAAGGATGGGAAGAGATAGAACCAGTCGCTTGTTGAAGACACATGATTTGTTGGACCAGTTCCAGTTGCTGTGACAACTGTACGTCTGGTTAGGGAGGCTGAGACTCAACTCAGAAGACCGTGTCTTCACCTTATTCCCCTTGAGCTAAGGACACCCAGTCCTCGCCCAATCACTCTAGTAAGTCTTCAAGGTAGACTTCCAAACCTTCACAGACTTTGTTCATCGGCAATCCACAATGACTCTTGGATGCTCAGAACGAGACGCCTAACCGGCTGGAGGATTCACAGTCCTCGAGTGTAATAAGTCTCCAGGTCACACAGACAGAAAGACTTCAGTGATGCCTAACACTCTTTGGCTCTGGGTGTTTGGGCTTGGTCCTCGCAAGGATTTCTCTCTCTCAAAGGCTTCGAGGTGGGTTGCTCTCAAACGACAAAAGCCGTGCACTAACTCTGAGCAGCCACCAATTTATGGTGTAGGGGGTGGGCTATTTATAGCCACTGGGCAACCCGACCTGATATGTCCGAAATGACCCTGGGTCACTAAGGAAGTGACACGTGTTCCAACGGTCAGATTTCAAACACACACGGCAACTTTACTTGGGCTACAAGCAAAGCTGACTCATCCAGCTCTGGATAAGATTTGCTCTCATTGTCTTCACTCTAAGACATCGGATTTGGGTTGAGCATCACTTCAGTCATTCTGACTTAGTTCACTTGGACCCCACTTAACAGTACGGTGGTTCCTATGACTCAACAAATAAGAGAAGGAAACAACGAAATCACATAGTCTTCGCGCTCCATAATCTTCACTCAATGTCTTCTCATGTCATAGTCTTCAATATGAATATCTTCACATACCACCATTGTCTTCAATGTCTTCATACATTTTTAGGGGTCATCTCTGGTAGGTAAACCGAATCAATGAGGGACACTACCTGCGTTATCCTGCAATTCTCTCAAACGCATTAGTCCCTCAACCAACTTTGTCGTCAATACTCCAAAACCAACTAGGGGTGGCACTAGATGCACTTACAGGTTTAATTAGGGCAGTGGCATGGTGCCCAGCCCAGGTGATATGACTGTCACTGCATGTTCATGTTCATGTTGAGAACCTGTCACAATGCTTGACTTGATTTTTTTTCTTTTTTCTCCTATTGTTCTGTTAATAACCAGATCTGATACCAGTGAGTTAGATGCCCATGCATGCATGAGCTGGCTGACAGACAAAGACAAGTAAGCCAGGCCTCAAGACAATGCAGCTTAATCAAATTAAACTCAAGATCCTGGTGTTTAACCCTCTTGTGTTGCTTCTAGAAATAATATAAAAGCTGTGAAAAAGAAATTTGTGGAGTTGGCACTTTACATAAGGTTGTAGATCATTGTAGTGTCCTAATGTCTAAGACTGTTGCATTGGAGGTTCATCTTGCAAACATATCAGAACTTGCAAACATTTTATTACTTGTTGCATTGGAGGTTCATCTTGTCTTGAGGCAAACAAATCAGCATTGGAGGCTCATCTTTATTACATATCAGAACTTGCAAACAAATCTGTGAAAGACTTGTAAAGTTGCTGGGTTTTGTCTCCGACCATTGTGTCGTGATGATTTTGCAGGTACCCCGAGAGGCCCTTGAGTTTGCCGGAATGTCGACTAACTTCCGTTCCGGCAAATTTGGGTACTCCATATGTCCTATTTTCAGCAAAGGTCATGCTGAAATTTTCCATGAATTTTAGCATGACTTTGCTAAAAATAGGACATATGGGGTACTTGCGACTAATGCATGGGTCGGGGTATCTTAGTACTTAGTTAAGTAGGATCAACTGCCTCTTGTGTTATACATATAGAAGTGTGATATCAACTCACAGTTATTACTAATGTCAGTTGCTCGTCATCGATAAACCCTAATCTGAAAGAGGAACCACTCATCCTAACACTGTGGATTATCTTATTGGACTCAACAGAGATGATGTAGTTTTGAATTATGAACATAGGAAATGTCGTCATCGGACGACGAAAGTCTCCCGGGGGAGTGCGACTGGTGCCACGACAACCGAGGTCAGTGCGACAGATTCATTGAGCTGGATGAAGATCGACGCTTCAGCATTAAGCTCGAGGAGACCTTCGATGTTGAAATGGTACGTAACAACGACAAGTGTTTTTTTCGTAATTAAGCACGACATCAACTATATATTTCAACATGTACTTATCATCTTTTACAATTCGACTAGCTTATCCCATGCTATGCAAGACGCTATGTCTTGGAGAGGATGGGTTTTGAAGACCATGAAAATTATGAAACAAAGAAAATTCACCTAAGGACTCATCATGATGTGGATTTTTAAGTAAATCTTAATAATTCTGGGAGCGTAACCCATTTTGGTTGCAAAAATTGGGAAGAATTTTGCAAGATGTATGGTTTTGATGAGGGTATGCTTGTCACCATGGATCTTGGTGATCCTGACATCGACCAAGACAATATGGACATTTGGGTCCTTGTTGATACGCCTCCAGTTCTACCGCTATGTGAGTTTCTCAAACATAGTTAATTATTAACTAATTTATATTGTTCATTTCAAAATAGTTGACAACTTATTTCCATTGACAGCTTATTTTGATTGTTCAAACAATGTGCGGAACATGGTAGACAAAACCCACTACACCGATGGCTCCGAGTTAACTTATCAGGAGAAAAATCATCTGGTCGGATTTTGTACTAATCTTGAGAATTACAATATCTATTGTAAAACTCCTCAACATTATGGTCAATACGTGCCACTAGTGCACGTGTTGAACTACGGTAACTACCATGGAGATACCCTGGTAAGATTTTCTACTATTACGACATTCGTGCATCTTTTGCATACTTCTAAAATTAGTACATCATTGCTAACTATGTAGTTATTACTATGTTTTTCAACAGAGAATCCCAGAGGATTGTGTGCCTCATCTGATGTATACGCACGGTAGCCTTCATGTTTTGAACATACAACCAGGTCGTCCTACGAATCTCAACTGTCCATACCGGATTTCCAAAAGAAGTGGAGACATGACAATCAAAGAATGGAAAAAATGTATGGACAGTCGTAAAGAGCTTCTTGGAAGCAAAAGGAAGCTAAGCGCAAGAATTGGAGACAGGATGATCTCCATTCTTCATAATGGAGAGTCAGGGTCTATATTGTTTTATGCTATTTTACCTTAAATAGGGTATTTAGGTCCTGCCTAATACTGATGATCATGTGCTAAGAACAATTAAGTAGCTAGGGTTGGTTCGATGACTATCAAGATGATGATTGTATGACTTGTTATTAATAACGACTAGAAGTTGTATGATGATGATTAGTAGTACTTGTTAGGATTAGTATTACTTTCGACAAACTCGCTACTCGCAGGCTCGAGACTTGTAATGACTATCGAGATGATGATCTTCTATGGTATTCAATGAATCTGTTGTTGTTGTGTGGTGCTGTCCATATTCTGTCCAGTAACATATTTTGTAACATGTGCAAATATCAGAAAAAAATCCCTAATATTCATACCAGTGGCGCACCACAAATAAGTGCGCCATTAGTAAGCCAGAGCACACTAATGGCGCATCACCCACTGGTGCGCCATTAGTATGCCAAAGCACATGGGTACATATGGCCCCCTGGGAGGCATTCTAATGGCGCACTCTGGGCTATACTAATGGCGCACTGCGTGGTGCGCCATTAGAACACCAGATACTAATGGCGCACCACTGGTGCACCATTAGAATTTAATTCTAATGGCGTGATACTAGTGGCGCACCAGTAGTGCGCCATTAGTAGGCAAAACTGGTGTGCCACTAGCATGCCTTTTCCTAGTAGTGTCCTACCGTGCCGTCATCCACCCCACCTGAGGTGCACCATCGACAGAAGTGTTCACTGCAGCAGAGATCCCCCCTACAGACTTTCTTTCGCCGCCTCAGATCATCTTCCCCGTTGCCGGCAGCCATGCCAACTGCATTACCATCATCGACTGAGCAGATGAACCTGAGGACTACACAGTTCCGGAAGAGAGGTCGCGGTCTTTCGTGTTTGCTTATGTTATACACCGGTTATTATTACCTGCTACTTTATCGTTCAAACTTGAGTTTTGAAATGCCCATGGGTCTCATATTGAGCCGGCAATGAATAGTATTTGTCTACTATCTGGCTCATCTAGGGTCTTCCATGTGGTTCATGTTGGGTGGGCAACAAACAATAGATTATCCATTGTCTATCTTTTTAAACTGAAGCTATAATCTACCTGCTATCATTAGTTTTGGATCCATCCACTCGTTTGCTACCATCAGTCTTGATTTTTGCATGCACCCCTTAGGCCTTACAAAATCTAACTATTTTTTATTATGCATGTCAGATATTGTACACAATCGTACTGAACATGTAGAGAAAAAGAGAAGACCATTGCGTGGGAATATAATGTCATGCAGACGCCGCTCCATGGTGGGCGAAGTGGGCCCCCCTCCTGCATTTCCAGATTGTATTCCAGAGGAAGATAACTGTTCAGATGGGGATTCAGAAGGAGTCGACCACCCCTGTTTACCACCTGAGGTGTTTTCTCTAACCTGGCATGCTGATGTTGGTCATATCATGCATATGGCGCCTTGCATTGCTTACATTATACATCTTATATGTCATCAACTTAGTTTAGATTTGCTTTATGTGAATGCCACCTATTTGGTTTCTATATCATACTCCCACCATTCCTAAATATTTGTCTTTTTAGAGATTTCAACAAGTGACTACATACGGAACAAAATGAGTGAATCTACACTCTAAAATATGTCTATATACATCTATATGTGGTAGTCCATTTGAAATCTCTAAAAAGACAAATATTTAGGAACGGAGGGAGTATATGGGAATTATGCAATGCCATCTTCTTTAGCCAGGCATCATATACGTGAATCATGCAATGCCATCCTGTTTAGCCAGTCATCGTATATGTGAATTGTATCGTGCCATATTTTTTCGATAATGTATTCCATTTGTCAACAATGTTTATATATTCATCTACTCTTCCTGTGCATCAGCCATTTGAGTCGGTCATGGGAAAATCTGGAGTGAAAACAAGGTCTTCTGAGCAGTCAGTGCTACCTGTCAATGCAGATTTCTTGCTGGTTACAGATAGCTCCTCAGAGGAGGATTCAGAGACAGATGACCAGTCGTATCCCCCCCCCAGGTGCATGCTCTAACTTGGTTGGGTTATATTGCTCATATCATGCATATGGTGTCTTGCATTGCCATGCCATCTGCTTAGATTAGACATGCTTTGTGTGAATGCCTCCTGTTTGCTTTCTATATCAGATATGTGAATTATGCAATGCCATGTTTTTCAGCCAGTTATCATATATGTGAATTATGCACCGCCATGGAGCCAGGCATCATATATGTGAATTATCTCATGCCATCTTTTTTTCATTACGTATTCCATTTGTCGACAATCTGTGTATATTGAACTACTCTTCATGTGTATTAGCCATTTGAGCGGGTTATGAAAAAATCTGGAGTGAAAACAAGGTCTTCAGAGCAGGCAATGGTACCTGTTGAAGCATATATCTCGATTGTTACAGGAAGCTCCTCAGAGGAGGATTCAGAGACAGATGACCAGTCCTATATCCCACCTGAGGTGTATGCTCTAAGTTGCAATGTTTATGTTTCTCATATGATGCATATGGTGTCTTGCATTGCTTAGTTTAGACATCATATGCACAATATTGAATTCCATCTGCTTAGTTTAGAGATCATACATGCGAGTGCCAGCTGCTTAGTATATGAATCAATTGTGTCAATTATATCATGCCATCATGTATACTTAGACAACATGTATGTGAATTACCTCATCCCAACCTCTTTTAGAAAGACATCACATAGTTTTGTCATGTCATCCTGTTTAGGTACTCATCATATGTTGAATTATGCCATTATATCATGTTAAGTTATCCATCATATATCTGAAACCGTGTCATGCTATCATGTTTAGTTAGGCATCATATATGTGAAATTGTGTCATGGTGTCTTGTTTGGTTAGACAACATATATGTGAATTACCACATATGTCTATCATACAATGTCTGTACATTCAATTTCTTTTCTTGTGTATCAGCCATTCGAATTGGAGGGGGTGATGGCAGTATTGAAAGCACAAGTGCTCCCTAGGTGGTTTTGGTAATTAATGTCAACATATCTCTTGTTGGACTAACACTTTTATCTAGCATGTTTCAGATAAGTTCAACAATGGAGTGGCATGGACTAAAGGATGTGGGAACTCCTTCAAGATGCTAAGAACAAAGGATTGGCTCAAGCTTCAAGCTCAAGACTCTTCATTTTATATTTTAGTGATCCAAGATCACATTGAGTCTATAGGAAAAGCCAATACTATCAAGGAGGGATGAGGTGTTGCTTAATGAGCCTCTTGCTTCATGTGCTTAGTGATATGCTCCAAAAC
Source organism: Triticum dicoccoides (assembly GCF_002162155.2). Lineage (NCBI taxonomy): Eukaryota > Viridiplantae > Streptophyta > Magnoliopsida > Poales > Poaceae > Triticum > Triticum dicoccoides. The sequence goes on from NC_041389.1 coordinate 89,124,219, forward strand.
CCTCAGCTACTTTCCCACTTCCACAAATGACCTAAACCCAAAGCCAAAATCGGTCAAACCGATTCTTCCTATCCGGCGCCACCGATTCCAAAGTCATAGCCACTGCCACAAACCCTAAGCAAATCGGTCTTACCGATAGGGATCTCGGTCTCACCGAGATGGGATTGTAATCTCTCTGTGTATGTCCATTATCAAAATCGGTCTCACCGAGTTTGAGCAATCAATACTACCGAGATTACAATGCAAACTCTCTGGTTAACTTATTACCAAAATCAGTCCCACCAAGTTTGTGTAATCGGTCAAACCGAGTTTGCCTGACCAACTCTCTGGAAAGCTTATTACCAAAATCGGTCTCACTGAGTTTGTGTAATCGGTCTTACCGAGATTACGTTATGCCCTAACCCTAACCGAATCGGTCTCACCGAGTTGCACTTCGGTCCCACCGAAAACCCTAACGGTCACATTATTTGCTAAATCGGTCTGACCGAGTTTAAAGATTCGGTCCCACCGAGTTTTCTAGATTGTGTGTAACGGTTAGATTTTGTGTGGAGGCTATATATACCACTCCACCTCCTCTTCATTCGTGGAGAGAGCCATCAGACTAAACCTACACTTCCAGCATACATTTTCTGAGAGAGAACTACCTACTCATGTGTTGAGACCAAGATATTCCATTCCTACCATATGAATCTTGATCTCTAGCCTTCCCCAAGTTGCTTTCCACTCAAATCTTCTTTCCACCAGATCCAAAACCAAAGAGAGAGAGTTGAGTGTTGGAGAGACTATCATTTGAAGCACAAGAGCAAGGAGTTCATCATCAACGCACCATTTGTTACTTCTTGGAGAGTGGTGTCTCCTAGATTGGATAGGTGTCACTTGGGAGCCTCCGACAAGATTGTGGAGTTGAACCAAGGAGTTTGTAAGGGCAAGGAGATCGCCTACTTCGTGAAGATCTACCGCTAGTGAGGCAAGTCCTTCGTGGGCGATGGCCATGGTGGGATAGACAAGGTTGCTTCTTTGTGGACCCTTCGTGGGTGGAGCCCTCCGTGGACTCGCGCAACCGTTACCCTTCGTGGGTTGAAGTCTCCATCAACGTGGATGTACGATAGCACCACCTATCGGAACCACGCCAAAAACATCCGTGTCTCCAATTGCGTTTGAATCCTCCAAACCCTTCCCTTTACTTTCTTGCAAATTGCATGCTTTACTTTCCGCTGCTCATATGCTCTTTGCATGCTTGCTTGATATGTATTGTGAGTGTTAAACTTATGCCTAAACTCCACTCAAACTTAAAGAAACTTAAAGCCGCAACTTTGGTACTTAGTGTATAATCACCCCCCCCCTCTAGACACCTCTTCTCAAGGTCCTACAAGTGGTATCAGAGCTTTGGTCTCCATTGCTTTGGTTTAATCACCATTGGAGGAAAATGGATGAGTCTACTATTGGGAGTCTTAGACATAAAGTGCCTATTCTTGATGGAGAGTATTTTCATGAGTGGAAAAATGAGATGCTTGTTATTTTCAATCAATATCATTTGAACAAGTACATTGCTAGCCCTTGTGCACCTTATGTTGATCCTATGCATCCTACCCATGATGAGTCAATTGACATGATTAGGAATCTTAGAACTGCCGAACTTATCATTAGAGGATTGCCTAGAAACTTGATTGGATGTTTGCCTACTTTTAAGTGTGCCTACACCATATGGAAATTTCTTGAGGAACGATTTCCAGGTTATTCCTTGAAAAATCTTGATGAAGTTCTCCATAAGTCTATTGCCTTGAGTAAGATGAATACTAGTGATCCTATGTTTGGTGATCGTCTATTTGAGCTTACAAACCTTATGTGTGCCAAAGGAAATGTTGGTATTATTAGTGATATTATTTCCGAAGCTATAAAAATTCATAAGCAAGATCATTGTCAAACTCACTCTAATGAATCACCCTCTCTAGGACTTGATCCACCACATGATGATGTTGAACATGGATACTATGATGAGGATGATGATAGTGACTTCGATCTTGATGATGCAATGAGACATTTTGGTCGGCAAATCTTCGGGGATATATGTCAGGAGGAAAGGAATGGTTTCTTGATAGTGGATGTACCGATCACATGACCGGAGATAAAGACATGTTTCGTGAGCTTGCTGATAATGATAGTCCTCGAAAGTATGTCACTTTCGGTGACAACTCAAAGGGTAAGGTGGTTGGCCTCGGTAAGGTGGCCATATCACATGATAGCTCCATACAAAATGTCATGCTCGTTGAATCTCTTGGTTACAACTTACTTTCAGTATCTAGACTTGCTGATTTCGGTTTCAATGTTCTATTTACTAAAGTAGATTGCCAAGTGTTTCGTCGAGATAATCATAAAATGGTCTTTACCGGTGTGCGTAGAGGTGATCTATACATTGTTGATTTCACTAAAAAGGCTCAACCTAAAACTTGCTTCATTGCTAAATCCTCAAAAGGTTGGTTATGGCATAGACGATTAGGTCATGTTGGTATGTGAAACCTTCACAAGCTTATTAAAGGAAATCATATCCTTGGAGTTAACGATGTCATATTTGATAAGGATAGACTTTGCAGCGCTTGTCAGGCAGGTAAACAGGTTGGAGGAAGGCATCCCGTGAAGAACATCATGACCACAAGGAGGCCACTCGAGCTACTTCACATGGATCTCTTTGGTCCCAACTCTTACAAGAGTCTCGGTGGAAATTCTTTTGGTCTAGTTATAGTTGATGATTTTTCAAGATTTACGTGGGTGTTCTTTCTCGATGATAAATCGCAGGTCCAAAAGATCTTCAAAAACTTCGCAAGGAAGGCTCAAAATCAATTTGAAGTTAAGATCAAGAAAGTTCGCAGCGACAATGGAACGGAGTTCAAGAACGCAAATGTGGACACCTTTCTTGACGAAGAAGGGATTTCACACGAGTTCTCAGCTACGTACACACCTCAACAAAATGGAGTTGTTGAGAGGAAGAACCGTACGCTCATCGAAATGGCGAGAACGATGCTTGATGAGTACAAGACGCCGAAGCATTTTTGGGCGGAAGCGGTTGAGACAGCTTGTCATGCAACAAATCGCTTGTATCTTCACAAGCTACTCGGCAAGACGGCATACGAGCTCCTCACCGGTAACAAACCCCAAGTTGGATACTTTCGAGTATTCGGCTCGAAATGCTACATTCTTGATAAGCATCGTCGCTCTAAATTTGCTCCTAAATCTCATGAAGGTTTCCTACTAGGTTATGGCTCAAACTCTCACACTTACCGTGTCTACAATAATTTCACTCGGAAGGTTGAAGAGACGATAGATGTGAAGTTTGATGAATCTAATGGCTCGCAAGTAGAGCAATTGCCAGTTGATGTAGGTGACAAAGATCCTTCAGAAGCAATCCAAGACTTGTCTATTGGCAAGGTTCGTCCAACGGAGGTGAAGGAGAGTACCTCGTCCATCCAACTGGAAGCTTCTACTTCACAACAAGGTGAACCAAGAGTTGATATGGAAGCATCCACAAGCGAGACACACCAAGATGAAGAAAACGAGGAAGTGCATCAAGATGAATGTCAACAGCCTCCTTCTCCACCACGACAAGAGAACGACAATGCCAACAATGAAGAAGGCCATGAAGAAGAAGAACAAGATGAATAAGATGTTCAACGAAGATCCAAGCAAAAGCTTTCACGAGTTTGAGCAAGAATTGCTAAAGATCATCCCGTCGAGCAAATCTACAATGACATTCAAACCGGGAGAATCACTCGCTCTAAAACTCGTTTAGCTAACTTTTGTGAAAACTATTCTTTCATCTCTAGCATTGAACCTATGAAGGTTGAAGAAGCATTGGAAGATCCGGATTGGATAAATGCTATGCATGAAGAGCTACATAACTTTGAGAGGAATCAAGTTTGGACATTGGTTGAGAAGCCCGACAACAACCACAACATCATCGGTACCAAATGGGTGTTTCGCAACAAGCAAGATGAATATGGACAAGTAGTTCGCAACAAAGCACGTCTCATCGCCCAAGGCTACACACAAGTCGAAGGTATGGACTATGGTGAGACTTACGCCCCCGTTGCTAGACTTGAGTCCATCCGCATCTTACTTGCCTATGCTAATCATCATGATATCACCTTGTACCAAATGGACATTAAAAGTGCTTTTCCAAATGGTGAAATAGAGGAGGAAGTTTATGTTAAGCAACCTCCCGGCTTTGTCAATCCTAAGAAACCCAATCATGTTTACAAACTTCACAAAGCTCTTTATGGTCTTAAACAAGCTCCTAGAGCATGGTATAAATGCTTGACCAAGTTTCTTATTGAAAAAGGCTTTGAAATTGGGAAAATTGATTCTACTCTTTTTACTAAAAGGGTTAATGGAGAACTATTTGTGTGCCAAATCTATGTTGATGATATCATATTTGGTTCAACTAACCCTCATTTTAGTGAAAAGTTTGGGAAGCTAATGTCGGAGAAGTTTGAGATGTCTATGATGAGTGAACTCAAATTCTTCCTTGGGTTGCAAATCAAGCAAACTAAGGAAGGTACCTTTGTTTCTCAAACGAAGTACACCAAGGACTTATTCAAGAAGTTCAATATGCAAGAATGCAAAGGTATGTCTACACCCATGCCTACTAGTGGACATAATGACTTGACCAAAGGTGGTGAACCGGTTGATCAAAAGGTTTATCGCTCTATGATTGGTTCATTGTTATATCTACGTGCTTCACATCCCGATATCATGTTAAGTGTGTGCATGTGTGCACGATATCAAGCTGCTCCTAAAGAATGTCATCTTAAGGCCATGAAAAGGATAGTGAGATACTTAATCCATGCACCAAACTTTGGCATTTGGTATCCTAAGAGGGCCTCTTTCGATCTTGTTGGCTATTCCGACTCGGACTACGCCGAAGACAGGGTTGATAGAAAGTCCACTTCTGGTACTTGTCAATTTCTTGGTAGATCTCTTGTGTCTTGGTCCTCCAAGAAACAAAACTCGGTATCCTTGTCCACTGCCGAAGCTGAATATATTGCCGCTGGTTCATGTTGTGCTCAATTACTTTGGATGACCCAAACTCTTAAAGATTATGGGATATATGTGAGACATGTTCCATTGCTTTGTGACAATGAAAGTGCTATCAAAATTGGTCATAATCTTGTGCAACATTCTCGAACTAAGCATATTGAAGTTCGTCATCATTTCATTCGAGATCATGTTGCTAAGGGTGACATTGATCTTAAGCATGTTCGCACCGAAAAGCAATTAGCGGATATATTCACTAAACCTCTTGATGAGAAAGTGTTTTGCAGGTTAAGAGGAGAATTGAACATCATTGATGCTTCAAACTTGGAGTAGAAACTCCATTGGATACATGCAAGACATGAGCTTATGACTAATCCCTAATGTTTTTCTTAGGATGAAAATCTTATGTCTTGGATATATTGGTATCTTGCATGTTATCTAACCCATGTAGGTACTTGGTGGAATTAAATTCCATGAGATTGTAATCTACTCATATCTTGAGCAATCTCTACATCACCATGTCTCTGCACTATGGTGGATGAAGTCAAGGAAGCACCAAATCATTCAAACATATCCTTTGACAAATTCTATGTTAAGCTTCATAATTGTCATTCTTGGATACACAAGTGCTCTTCCTTGCAAGAACTAACCCATGTAGGTAGATGGACTAAAATTCCAAGTGGTTCTCCGAATTCTTGATGAGCTACATCAACCTTGAGCAACCCACACAAGTTTAACTACATGGGCTACACCACCAACCAAGGTATGCCATTCCATCTTAGAGAAGCTTTACTCCAAGTCATGAGCTAAAGCAACTCGACAAGATGTGAATACATCAAGATGCTTAACCGAAAAATGGCAACCCCATTTTGAGCTTAAAACGATGAGTATGACCTATGATCAAGTGATCTCACTTGACTCCTAAGTCAATATACTCTAACATAGCTGACTCTGTCGCCGACCATCTCTAGATGAAGTTCTCTTGAGTTCTTTCCTGTGTTTTTGCATTTGTCTCATGCATATTCGTTTCCCCTTTCAAAAAGAAACTTCATCTAGATTTCCTTCTGTTTGTTCTGCATTTCTATGCATTCAAATTCTTTGCACATCTTTCAGTAAATTCCTTGCAAATCTTTGTGAGAGCTTACAAGTCTAGTGAGCTGAGGTGACAAGTACTTTCTCTACGATGAACTCGGTTTCACCGATTTGTTATTTTCGGCCCAACCGAATCCTTTCGGTACGATCGGAGCATACCACTCGGTGCCACCGATTTCATAACAGGAAAAACAGTTTGCCACATAATTTTGTGTTTCTTCTGATCCAGCTCCACTCAATGAATCTTGTCCTCTACAAGCATCACATTTTTATCATTGCTTTATTCTGTGTCTCAATGACCAAACCCATTCGACATATTCCAGAAGACCCTTCTTGGAAATTGATGTCAAAGGGGGAGAGAGAGAACATCAAAGCTTATCATTTGAAGAAAGAGAGAACTTCAAAGCTTATCACCTTCTTAAGGGGGAGAGAGACCTTCTAGGGAGAGAGACCCTCAAAGGGAAGAGAGAGATCTTCAGGGGGAGAGAATACTTAAGTAGAAAGTATTTCTCAAGGATCCCAGATGCTTGGTGTTCAAGAGGAGAGATGTCCACATGTCTTCTTGAGGGGAGAGACATGTTCATATGATCTGTTGTGCTTATTTGCATTAGCATGCATCAGCTCTGATCATCATTCATATCTTTCAGCTCTGATTTTCTATTCCATGTCTTCTCCCAGTATCCCATGTTAGATTCAGGGGGAGCAAGACATCTAAGGGAAAGAAATCATTTAAATTCATTGCATATCTTTTACTCTCGGGGACATGTCTAATCCAATGTGGTACTTAGTACTCACTATCTACATGTCATCCCAGTCTTGGTATTCTTGTTGTTTCTTCTGTTTGCTCTGGCTAGTAGATGCATCTGTGTTATCTAACCTTGTTTACGCAGGTTCATTCCATCCTAAGCCAACTCAAGACCACAAGGTAAGTATATGCATCACAATCATGTGTATGAGGAATTCTTGCTGATGTACATATTGTTTGCAAGAAGGACTCATGAGCATGAAGGTATTTTCTTCAACATTCTTTGCTCTGATGCATATGGCCAAGATACATGTAACACATTGCCTGCTCTATCATGTTTTTGCTCTCACATGCTTCTACATTCCATATTCACATGATTGCATACATGTAGGGGGAGCTTATGTTTGTTACATGTCTTTCCAAAGCTTTTCTTGCTATTCTTTATATCTTTATCTAAAGCTTTGATGTATGTTGCCATCAATTACCAAAAAGGGGGAGATTGAAAGCACAAGTGCTCCCTAGGTGGTTTTGGTAATTAATGTCAACATATCTCTTGTTGGACTAACACTTTTATCTAGCATGTTTCAGATAAGTTCAACAATGGAGTGGCATGGACTAAAGGATGTGGGAACTCCTTCAAGATGCTAAGAACAAAGGATTGGCTCAAGCTTCAAGCTTAAGACTCTTCATTTTATATTTTAGTGATCCAAGATCACATTGAGTCTATAGGAAAAGCCAATACTATCAAGGAGGGATGAGGTGTTGCTTAATGAGCCTCTTGCTTCATGTGCTTAGTGATATGCTCCAAAACCCTCAGCTACTTTCCCACTTCCACAAATGACCTAAACCCAAAGCCAAAATCGGTCAAACCGATTCTTCCTATCCGGCGCCACCGATTCCAAAGTCATAGCCACTGCCACAAACCCTAAGCAAATCGGTCTTACTAGGGATCTCGGTCTCACCGAGATGGGATTGTAATCTCTCTGTGTATGCCCATTATCAAAATCGGTCTCACCGAGTTTGAGCAATCGGTACTACTGAGATTACAATGCAAACTCTCTGGTTAACTTATTACCAAAATCAGTCCCACCGAGTTTGTGTAATCGGTCAAACCGAGTTTGCCTGACCAACTCTGTGGAAAGCTTATTACCAAAATCAGTCTCACCGAGTTTGTGTAATCGGTCTTACCGAGATTACGTTATGCCCTAACCCTAACCGAATCGGTCTCACCGAGTTGCACTTCGGTCCCACCGAAAACCCTAACGGTCACATTATTTGCTAAATCGGTCTGACCGAGTTTAAAGATTCGGTCCCATCGAGTTTGGTAGATTGTGTGTAACGGTTAGATTTTGTGTGGAGGCTATATATACCCCTCCACCTCCTCTTCATTCGTGGAGAGAGCCATCAGACTAAACCTACACTTCCAGCATACATTTTCTGATAGAGAACTACCTACTCATGTGTTGAGACCAAGATATTCCATTCCTACCATATGAATCTTGATCTCTAGCCTTCCCCAAGTTGCTTTCCACTCAAATCTTCTTTCCACCAGATCCAAAACCAAAGAGAGAGAGAGTTGAGTGTTGGGGAGACTATCATTTGAAGCACAAGAGCAAGGAGTTCATCATCAACGCACCATTTGTTACTTCTTGGAGAGTGGTGTCTCCTAGATTGGCTAGGTATCACTTGGGAGCCTCCGACAAGATTGTGGAGTTGGACCAAGGAGTTTGTAAGGGCAAGGAGATCGCCTACTTCGTGAAGATCTACCGCTAGTGAGGCAAGTCCTTCGTGGGCGATGGCCATGGTGGGATAGAAAAGGTTGCTTCTTCGTGGACCCTTCGTGGGTGGAGCCCTCCGTGGACTCGCGCAACCGTTACCCTTCGTGGGTTGAAGTCTCCATCAACGTGGATGTACGATAGAACCACCTATCGGAACCACGCCAAAAACATCCGTGTCTCCAATTGCGTTTGAATCCTCCAAACCCTTCCCTTTACTTTCTTGCAAATTGCATGCTTTACTTTCCGCTGCTCATATGCTCTTTGCATGCTTGCTTGATATGTATTGTGAGTGTTAAACTTATGCCTAAACTCCACTCAAACTTAAAGAAACTTAAAAACTGCAAGTTTGGTACTTAGTGTATAATCACCCCCCCC
>NC_041389.1:89133400-89156079 GCF_002162155.2 Triticum dicoccoides
AAGTATCTAAAGGAGCAAAAACCCATTCTTCACAAAAGACAGTGCTACCCGTGGATGCAGATAGAACCATGGTTGTACTGGCCCACAAACTAGCCCCACCACACATAATCGAGACTCTTCCAGATTGCAATAATTACACCGTTGGGCAGAGAACCAGCTACAACCCATCTAACCGCAACCCCAGCGGATAGTAACCCACTTCTAGTTGACAAAGCACCATGTCCACCACAAAGTACCCCCACACGAGCAGTTTGTAAAGCTACTGCAGTGCCCAAAGCACGAAGACCACCACAGCTAACCCAAACTCCACGTTTAAAGTAGAAGAGCAACTGTTCTCAGATCAGATTCCATAGCTATGGTCCATACTCCTTTGTTGTTGCATCACTGTATTTACTCATACCAACTACTTTCGAATTTGAAGGATCCAATTAAAACTCCAATGGCGCAACAGGTATGTTTTAAACCTATTTCTTTAATAGGATTGTTGTTCTAACTTCTTGCTCTATGTTGATTTCAGTCTAAGTTGTATAAACAGTTATGTTCTCATGTGATGCACATTACAAGTGCTGCCAATGCTGTGTAGTTTCTCACACTTATATTCTGTCTATGCTGTTGTGTCTTAAAAATATATGAGTTGAACTATGTCTCTATCTTGATTAGGCAACATAAACTAGAATGATATGGACAATACAGTGACCATAGTACATAGATATATGTTTGTTTCATGTTGTTATCCTGTCCACCTTACTACTGAACCGGTTTACCGAAATGAGTTTCGTATACTACAAGCTAAACATGTGATGTGTCTGCTTGTTTCTCTTGTAGTATGCAAACAGAATATTGGAGAAGAGAACCCCACTATGAAATGGTAGAGAAAGTAATGCAGATAAGGTTCAAGATAGTGAGACAACCCTATTGGTCTCCAAGAAAGGTGATAAAAACGATCTTGTAGACAGTGAGAAAACCCCACAGTCCTGCGTTGATGTAGTGTTCGAGTTACTGGCCAGTACCGCTGGCACAAGCTCTTCGAACTCGCTTCCTGAATCACTTCGGCTTCTTCAGTCTTAGCTACAAGCTGAAAGGCATCAGTCAGCTGTGCTGCGGCAAGAAGCCGAAGGACTGAGAAAGTCCCTGCAGCATTCGGATGCGTACTTTCTTGTGCAACAACAAGCGCTGGAGGATTTAAGCGCCAAACAAGAGAAAGTTAATAAGCTTGCTAAGCATCTTGCCAGCATTATGGGTATCCAGGATATTGTTTCTTGAGCTCTTCTGAAGTCGTTTCAGTTTTGGACTTGTTTTGTTGCGGCGTTTATATGTTGCTTTGTTCCCTGTATTTGCACTGGTGGCGAACTTTGATGCCCAGTGGATGTAATATGTGTAATAGCCGTGATAGCCTAGCATAAGTTGCTTGCTTATTTATTTCCTTGTTTTCTTGTTTATTTGTTTGCTTGTAGTCAGTGCAGTTCTTTTTCCACGGTTTTCTAGTGGCTGCAATAACCTATTTTTTAAAACTAGGCCACAATAACCATGGGCTAATATTTACTGTAGTGACACTGGGCCTCCTACGGGCCGTAGAAACAGTGGGCCTTCTATGGGCCGTAGAAACAGTGGGCCTTCTATGGGCCGTAGAAACAATGGGCCTTCTACGGGCCGTAGAAACAATGGGCCTTCTACGGGCCGTAGAAACAATGGGCCTTCTACGGGTCGTATCATCAATGGGCCTTCTACGGGTCGTATCATCAATGGGCCTTATACGGGCCGTATGATCGATTGGCCAAACATGGGCTACCACATTATCGTCATAAACAGGCTAGAGTTGGAATCGTCCATTAATGGGCCGACCATAACGGGCCATCCTTAATAGGCCGTATTTGATGATGCTATGAAAACGGCCCAACGAATTAACGGACGACAAATGGGCCGACTGTAACCACGGGCTGAATTTGGCCCACAAGCAGAAAATGACAGTAACGGGCAGTAAGTAAACCAATGTTGGAAATGAGCCCAAGAATTAATGGGCTCTGAGAAGGCCGAAAGATAACATGGGCTAGAAATGGCCCAACGGAATAATAGGCCGTTAATGGGTATAAAGTGATACACTGTTCATTACGGGCCAGTTTCACCATGGGCTGTTAATGGGTGTAAAGTGATACACTATTCATTATGGGCCAGTTTCACCATGGGCCGTTAATGGCCAAGAGTTACAAAGGGCCTCATATGGGCCGATAAGACGTCATGGGCCATACATGGGCCAGAAGTGAAAACGGGCTAGAATCATATTGGATGGCCCAGATGACGCTACTGGGCCTAATTCGGATAGGGCATAACGGGCCTTGGGTTAGCGGGCTATAAATGGGCTATATGCGAATAGGCCGTTAACGAGCTTTCCATGGGCCGACCCGCCACCTTTTGACCAAGTCAAATGGGTCGGCCTTTTCACAGGAATGGGCCTCTGTTGGGTCGTGCCACGTGTTAATGTATCATAGGCGCCTTCTGTTCGATGAGTGGATGACATCTGTCCCAACGATGAGCCGACACGTGTTTCCTCTAGTTAATGATGATTTTACACGTGGAAAATCCCCATTGGTCGGGGCTGTTAACGGGTTATCAGATCCAAAACCCGACCCGATAGCTTAACGGCGTTCCGTTACGGTGGATGCCACATGTCGGTCACCCTTGACGAAAGCACTTCTGTGACACACGATTTATCGTCATGGAAGTGGACGCTTCCGTGATGATAATTTTGGTAATGTCATGTGATACGTCTCCAACGTATCTACTTTTCCAAACACTTTTTCCCTTGTTTTGGACTCTAACTTGCATGATTTGAATGAAACTAACCCGGACTGACGTTTTTTTCAGCAGAACTGCCATGATGTTTTTTATGTGTAGAAAAGAAAAGTTCTCGGAATGTCCTGAAAATCCACCGGGGCACTTTTTGGAAAATATAAAAAATACTAGCGAAAGAATCAAGACCAGGGGGCCCACACCCTGTCCACGAGGGTGGAGGGCGTGCCCTCCCCCTGGGCGCGCCCCCCTATCTCTTGGGCCCCCTGAGGCTCCGCCGACCTCAACCCCAACTCCATATATTCCATCTCGCGGAGAAAAAGATCATAGAGAAAGTTTCATCGCGTTTTACGATACGGAGCCTCCGCCAAGCCCTAAACTCTCTCGGGAGGGCTGATCTGGAGTACGTTCGGGGCTCCGGAGAGGGGGATTCGTCGCCGTCGTCATCATCAACCATCCTCCATCACCAATTTCATGATGCTCATTGCCGTGTGTGAGTAATTCCATCGTAGGCTTGCTGGACGGTGATGGGTTGGATGAGATTTACCATGTAATCAAGTTAGTTTTGTTAGGGTTTGATCCCTAGTATCCACTATGTTCTGAGATTGATGTTGCTATGACTTTGCTATGCTTAATGCTTGTCACTAGGGCCCGAGTGCCATGATTTCAGATCTGAACCTATTATGTTTTCATGAATATATGTGTGTTCTTGATCCTATCTTGCAAGTCTATAGTCACCTATTATGTGTTATGATCCGACAACCCCGAAGTGACAATAATCGGGATACTTCTCGGTGATGACTATAGTTTGAGGAGTTCATGTATTCACTATGTGCTAATGCTTTGTTCCGGTTCTCTATTAAAAGGAGGCCTTAATATCCCTTAGTTTCTGCTAGGACCCCGCTGCCACGGGAGGCTAGGACAAAATATGTCATGCAAGTTCTTTTCCATAAGCATGTATGACTATATACGGAATACATGCCTACATTACATTGATGAATTGGAGCTAGTTCTGTGTCACCCTATGTTATAGCTATTACATGAGGAATCGCATCCGACATAATTATCCATCACTAATCCAATGCCTACGAGCTTTTCACATATTGTGTTTCTCTTATTTACTTTTCCGTTGCTCTTGTTACAATCACTACAAAACCCAAAAACATTACTTTTGCTATCGTTACCTTTATTATCATATTGCTTTGCTACTAAATACTTTGCTGCAGATACTAAGTTATCCAGGTGTGGTTGAATTGACAACTCAACTGCTAATACTCAGGAATATTCTTTGGCTCCCCTTGTGTCGAATCAATAAATTTGGGTTGAATACTTTACCCTCAAAAGTTGTTGTGATCCCCTACACTTGTGGGTTATCAAGACTAATTTTTGGCGCCGTTGCTGGGGAGCATAGCTCTATTCTCTGAGTCACTTGGGATTTATATCTGTTAATCACTATGAAGAACTTGAAAGACGACAGAACTACGATTTTGCCCTCAACTACGAGGGGAGGTAAGGAACTGCCATCTAGCTCTGCACTAGATTCTCCTTCTGTTTTGAGTAAGCTTGCGACACCTTAACCTGCTACTGCTATGAATTCTGATATGTTGCATGTTATTGATGATGCCACTTCTGCTATGCACGAAACTTATGATGAAACTACTTCTGTGCGTGATACTACTTTGCCATTAGGTGAATTTCTTGATGAACAACTTGCTAGGGTTAGAGGGAATGAAATTATTGAAGATGCTATTATTGATGATAGTGATGATGAAAATTCTCCCAATGATTATGAATTGCCTGTTGTTCGTGAGGGTTATGTTATGAATGAAGAAGCTGCTAGAGCTATCTTTGCTTGCAATGATAGATATGATCTTAAGAAATTATTAGCTAAATGGAAGCAGCAGTCTCTGAATGCTAGAATGAAACCTGACCCTGCTTTTGCTACTTCACCTATCTGTGTTACTGATAAGGATTATGAATTCTCTGTTGATCCTGAGATTATTACTTTGGTTGAATCTGATCCTTTTTATGGCCTTGAATCTGAAACTGTTGTGGCACATCTTACCAAGTTGAATGATATTGCTACCCTGTTTACTCATGATGATAAATCTCGATATTATTATATCCTTAAGATATTTCCATTCTCGTTAAAGGGTGATGCTAAGACTTGGTATAATTCTCTTGCTCCTGGTTGTGTGCGTAGTCCCCAGGATATGATTTATTACTTCTCTGCTAAATATTTCCCTACTCATAAGAAATAAGCTGCCTTGCGGGAAATATATAATTTTGTGCAAATCAAAGAAGAGAGTCTCCCACAAGCTTGGGGGAGGCTTCTCCGATTACTTAATGCTTTGCCTGATCATCCTCTTAAGAAAAATGAAATACTTGATATCTTTTATAATGGACTAACCGATGCTTCCAAGGACTACTTGGATAGTTGTGCTGGTTGTGTTTTCAGGGAAAGAACAATCGACGAAGCTGAATTACTATTGAATAATATGTTGACTAATGAAAATAATTGGACTCTTCCTGAGCCAATTCCTGAGGCAATTCCTGAACCAATTGAGCCAACTCCTGAGCCTATTCCTAAACCCACTCCAAAGAAGAGAGGTGTTTTATTTCCCAGTCCTGAAGATATGCAAGAGGCAAAGAAATCAATGAAAGAAAAATGTATAAAAGTTGAAGATGTTAAGAATTTACCACCTATTGAAGAAATACATGGTCTTAATATACCGCCTGTTGAAGAACCACATTGTCTTGATAACCCGACACAGGTAGTAAAGGTAAATTCTCTCTATAGATATGATAAAGTTGAAATCCCCTCTACTAAATTTCATAGCCCATGCTTAGATGAATTTGATGACTTTATGGCTAGACAAGAAAGTTTTAATGCTTATGTTGGTAGAGAGTTAAAGAATAATGCTTTCGAGATAGGACGCGTGAGCGATAATATGGCTAGAGTTAAAGGTGAACTCAAACTCGTTAGCAAATATGCTTCTATGGTTGCTACTCAAGCTGAGCAAGTAACTAAAGCTCAAAATGATTTGCTTGATGAATTAAATAATAAAAATGACTTTGCTGTTAGAGTGGCTACTAGAACTGGTAGAATGACTCAGGAACATTTGTATCCTGAAGGCCACCCTAAGAGAATCGAGCAAGATTCTCAGAGAAATAATTTAGAGGCACCTAGTTCTTCTAAAAAGAAGAAAAAGAAAAACGATAGGACTTTGCATGCTTCTAGTGAACCTACTGTAGACAAACCTGAGAATCCCAATGATATTTCTATTTCTGATGCTGAAACACAATCAGGTGACGAACATGAACCTAGTGATAATGTTAATGATAATGTTCATGTTGATACTCAACCTAGCAAAAACAATGAAGTAGAGATTGAACCTGCTGTTGATCTTGATAACCCACAATCAAAGAATCAACGTTATGATAAGAGAGATTTTGCCATGGGTTCAGAAACCCATGCCCTTTCCTCCTAAACCATCCAAGACAAAGGATGATGAGGATTTTGAGCGCTTTGCTGAAATGATTAGACCTATTTTCTTACGTATGTGCTTAACGAATATGCTCAAAGTAAATCCTTATGCTAAATATATGAAGGATATCATTACAAACAAAAGAAAGATACCGAAAGCTGAAATTTCCACCATGCTTGCTAATTACACTTTTAAGGGTGGAATACCAAAGAAACTTGGAGATCCGGGTGTACCAACTATACCATGCTCCATTAAAAGAAATCATGTTAGAACTGCTTTATGTGATCTTAGAGCCGGTGTTAGTGTTATGCCTCTCTCTTTATATCGTAGACTTGAATTGAATAAGTTGACAACTACTGAAATATCTTTGCAAATGGCTGATAAATCAACTGCTATACCTGTCGGTATTTGTGAGGATGTGCCTGTTGTGGTTACAAATGTCACTATCTTAACGGACTTTGTTATTCTTGATATTCCCGAGGACGATAGTATGTCGATTATCCTTGGTAGACCTTTTTTGAATACTGCAGGGGCTGTTATTGATTGCAACAAAGGCAATGTCACTTTTCATGTTAATGGTAATGAGCATATGATACACTTTCCGAGGAAACAATCTCAAGTTAATAGCATCAATTCTATTGGAAAAGTTCCAACTATCATTATTGGAGGTTTTGAATTTCCTCTTCCTACTGTCAAGAAAAAGTATGATATTTTTATTGTTGGGGATTTTCATATCCCCGTTGAGGTAACTTAGTGTTATTCGAAATTTCTCCGGTTCCGTGTTATTCGGAATGAGTTTGTTAACAAGACTTGATCAACCTTGTTAGTGGATACATTTTGATGATCATGAGATGAATGAAACTAGAAGGCACAACCTTCTGTACCCTCTTTTTACTTTCTGTTATTTAGAATAAATAAAGTGAAAATAGTATTATCCGTCTGTTTTTCTGAATTATCTGTGCATTAAAAAATATCCCCAAAATAAAAGTGCTCCAAATGCCCTGCAAATTTAGTATGATTTTTTATGGAATATTTGAGGATTTTAGGCACTGAAATCACTACAGGAGGGGCAAGCACCAGGCCACGAGAGTGGAGGGTGCGCCCACCTACCCTGGGCGCGCCCCCCTGTCTCATGGGCCCCTGGTGGCCCCCCTCCACTTATGCCAGCACCCACACACTCCATCTTCTTCGCAAAAAAATCCCCATCCAGCTCAAGCACGAGTTCTAACTCATTTTGCTGCGATTTTTTAGCTCCTTGCTCAAAGCTCCATTCACAAAACTGCTTTGGGAGATTGTTGCTTGGTATGTGACTCCTCCATTGGTCCAATTAGTTTTTGTTCTAGTGTTTTATTCATTGCAAATTTTTGCTGCATAGATGACCATGTTCTTGAGCTTGCATGTTAAATTTATGAGGTCCCAAGCAATTCTAATGCATGATATAGGCTCTAGGCACTTATAGGAGTAGTTGCCACCAATCTTGTTTAATTTTATTCACTTCTATTTTGAAGTTACTAAAATTTCAGAAATTTTCAGAAAATGTTAAGGAAACTTTTGAGGGGCTCTTCTAGCCAAGGCTCTCAGGAAAAGCAAGCTAAAGAGAAGGAAAAAGCCAAGTATAATCTTCCTCGCTTAGCGGAAGTACGACCGTGTGAATGGCCATGCGATGATTTCTTGAAAGAAGCTGGAATTCATGAAGATTTTTACTCTTTGATCGAGAATGCAGGCCTCACAGGTTTCCTCCACGACCGGATCGATCAGTATCTCTTACTCACCAATACTTTCATGCAAATTTTTTATTATTATCCTAAGAAGTCACCGCCTTTAGTATCATTTCATTTAAATGATGAATTTAGAGAAATGTCTTTACGTAATTTTTGCGCGGTATGTAGGATACCCTATGAGCGAGAATTAGAGGAACCCCATCGTAAAAATGTGGATGGCTTTGTTAACAGTATCGATGTAGAGGAGCCAAAGAAGGGTTCCGAGGCGAACATCTCTAGTATACACTTTCCTGTTTTACGCTACTTTGCCATATTTTCTAGTAGATGCTTGATTGGTCGTGGTGGAAACTTTAGTGTTCCTGATATTATCATTCTTCAACATGCCTTGCTTGGAGATAATAGTTTTAGTATGGGTGCCGTCATTGCTAAACGGCTAGGCCTGAATCGTACAAAAGGCCCCATATTTGGAGGTATCTATGCTTCACGTCTTGCTAGACATTTTCAGATACCTATTAGACACCATGAGAAATAGGAGACAAAATTGCTTCTTTACATTTTAGATTACAAGAGCATGGTAGCACACACATTTATTGTTGACAACAAAGAGAAGATGCTCTTGTATAACCTTAGATTTAATAAGAAACACAATGAGACTATTATTTTGCCTGCGCCTTTGTTGTTTGATTTGATTGCAGATAATTTTCTTGTTACACCGGAGGCGGTGTACGCTCATCGAGGCCAAGCATCCACTCAAGAACCTGAACCTGAGCCGGAACTTGCACTAGACCCTTATCGAGCATCATCTTTCCAGTGGGATCCGGAGATGGCCAGCTAGTGGTATCCTGATTACACCTCCCAGTACACCGGGGAGAGTAGCAGCGGTCCTTGGTACTGGACTAACTTAGGCCAAAAGCCTAAGCATGGGGGAGTACGTATTTCTCACCGACTTTACATTCATGTTCACACACTAGTCGTCTGTGCTCATACTCTTTCATTGTATTATCCATGTTAGTTTAATTTTCTTTTTCTAGTTTTCTTCTTGTGTGTTTGATAAACTTTAAGAAAAACCAAAAAAATAGTTAGTTTAATTTTCATGCTTGTAGTAGAAATTAAAATGAAAACCCAAAAAGATTTCTAGTTCTTCTTCTTACTTGTTGGGAGCTTTCCCGTGTAAATAGTTTTATTTTCTTTTCTTTCCTTTGGGGGTCGAGAAGACCATATTGAAAATGTTTAGTGGCTCTCATATGCATGATTGTTTATTTAATTTAGAGGCCATATTTCCATGTCTTCTCTCTTGAGTTGAATGCTTGCAGATTCCAGCTTAGTCCACTGCACGTGCACTATTATTATTATACACATCGTTCGGTCGTGCAAGTGAAAGGCAATAATGATGATATATGATGGACTTATTGAGATGAGAAAAGCTGGTATGAACTCGACCTCTCTTGTTTTTGTAAATATGATGAGTTCATTGTTTCTAATTCAGCTTTTTATGAGGTAAACATATTTGCAATGACATTTAGAGATTATAGTTGCTTGTGCCATGCTTGATTAGCTATGAGTTATAATGGTTTACCTTGTGTGCCAACATGCTATTAGAATGATTGTGATGTGGTATGTTGGGATGGTATCCTCCTTTGAATGAATTGAGTGACTCGACTTGGCACATGTTCACGCATGTAGTTGAAACAAATCAACATAGCCTTCATGATATTTATGTTCATGGTAGATTATATCCTACTGATGCTTGTATTCGGTGTAAATTAATTTTAATGCATGTTTATGACTGTTGTCGCTCTCTCAGTTGGTCGCTTCCCAGTCTTTTGCTAGCCTTCACCTGTACTAAGCGGGAATACTACTTGTGCATCCAAACTCCTTAAACCCCAAAGTTGTTCCATATGAGTCCACCATACCTTCCTATATGCGGTATTTACCTGCCGTTCCAAGTAAATTTGTATGTGCCAAACTCCAAACCTTCAAATGAAATTCTGTTTAGTATGCTCGAGCAGCTCATGTTTCAACTAGGGCTGCCTTTATCTTCCATGCTAGGTGGGTTATCCTCAAGAGGAGTGGACTCCGCTCCTCATTCACGAGAAAGGGCCGGTAACCGGGATGCCCAGTCCCATGATCCAAAAAGATCAAAGCAAATCAAAATAATTAAACAAAACTCCCCCAGGGCTGTTGTTAGTTGGAGGCACTCGTTGTTTCAAGCAAGCCATGGATTGATGCTTGTTGGTGGTTGGGGGAGTATAAACCTTTACCATTCTGTTTGGGAACTGCCTATAATGCATGTAGTATGGAAGATACAGCCATCTCATAGTTGTTGCGTTGACAGCGAAAGTATGTCGCTCAAAATGTTATTCAATCTCTATTTTAAAAACGAGCTCTGGCACCTCACAAATCCCTGCTTCCCTCTACGAAGGGCCTACTATTTAATTTTATGTTGAGTCATCACCCTTCTTATTAAAAAGCACCCGCTGGAGAGCACACTGTCATTTGCATTCATTACTATTAGTTTATATTGAGTATGACTTGACTGGATCTCTTTTACCATGAATTACAATGTTTAGTCATTCCTTGATCTTTAAAGGTGCTCTGCATTTATGTTTTGCGGTCTCAGAAAGGGCTAGCTAGATACCATTTTGTTATATCATGTTATGATTGTTTTGAGAAAGTGTTGTCATCCGAGTTTTATTATTATGGCTCGCTAGCTCATTATGCTATTGAGATGAGTAATTGTGAGACCGAGGTGTTATTGTGAGTATGGTTAGTTCATAATATTTGCTGAAACCTGAATGTTGGCTTTGCATGTTTACAACAACAGAGCAAATAGAGTTTGTAAAAGTTTTTCTTTATCACTTTCAGTTTATCAACTGAATTGCTTGAGGACAAGCAAAGGTTTAAGCTTGGGGGAGTTGATACGTCTCCAACGTATCTACTTTTCCAAACACTTTTGCCCTTCTTTTGGACTCTAACTTGCATGATTTGAATGAAACTAACCCGGACTGACGTTGTTTTCAGCAGAACTGCCATGATGTTGTTTTATGTGTAGAAAGCAAAAGTTCTCGGAATGTCCTGAAAATCCACGGAGGCACTTTTTGGAAAATATAAAAAATACTGGTGAAAGAATCAAGACCAGGGGGCCCACACCCTGTCCGCGAGGGTGGGGGCGCGCCCTCCCCCTGGGCGCGCCCCCCTGTCTCGTGGGCCCCCTGAGGCTCCGCCGACCTCAACCCCAACTCCATATATTCCGTCTCGCGGAGAAAAAAATCAGAGAGAAAGTTTCATCGCGTTTTACGATACAGAGCTGCCGTCAAGCCCTAATCTCTCTCGGGAGGACTGATCTGGAGTACGTTCAGGGCTCCGGAGAGGGGGATTCATCGCCGTCGTCATCATCAACCATCCTCCATCACCAATTTCATGATGCTCACCGTCGTGCGTGAGTAATTCCATCGTAGGCTTGCTGGACGGTGATGGGTTGGATGAGATTTACCATGTAATCAAGTTAGTTTTGTTAGGGTTTGATCCCTTGTATCCACTATGTTCTGAGATTGATGTTGCTATGACTTTGCTATGCTTAATGCTTGTCACTAGGGCCCGAGTGCCATGATTTCAGATCTGAACCTATTATGTTTTCATGAATATATGTGTGTTCTTGGTCCTATCTTGCAAGTCTATAGTCACCTATTATGTGTTATGTTCCGACAACCCCGAAGTGACAATAATCGGGATACTTCTCGGTGATGACTATAGTTTGAGGAGTTCATGTATTCACTATGTGCTAATGCTTTGTTCCGGTTCTCTATTAAAAGGAGGCCTTAATATCCCTTAGTTTCCGCTAGGACCCCGCTGCCACGGGAGGGTAGGACAAAAGATGTCATGCAAGTTCTTTTCCATAAGCACGTATGACTATATACGGAATACATGCCTACATTACATTGATGAATTGGAGCTAGTTCTGTGTCACCCTATGTTATAGCTATTACATGAGGAATCGCATCCGGCATAATTATCCATCACTGATCCAATGCCTACGAGTTTTTCACATATTGTGTTTCGCTTATTTACTTTTCTGTTGCTCTTGTTACAATCACTACAAAACCCAAAAACATTACTTTTGCTATCGTTACCTTTATTATCATATTGCTTTGCTACTAAATACTTTGCTGCAGATACTAAGTTATCCAGGTGTGGTTGAATTGACAACTCAACTGCTAATACTCAAGAATATTCTTTGGCTCCCCTTGTGTCGAATCAATAAATTTGGGTTGAATACTTTACCCTCGTAAGCTATTGCGATCCCCTACACTTGTGGGTTATCAACATCCTCTTCTTCATCTTGTTCTTCCTCTTCATTGTTGGTGTCATTGTTCTCTTGTGGAGGTGGAGAAGGAGGTCGATGAGGTTCATCTTGTTGTACTTCCTCGTTTCCATCATCTTGGTGTGTTCCACTTGTGGATGCCTCCAAGTCAACTTGTGGTTCACCTTGGTGCGACGTTGAGGCTTCCACTTGAACAGACGAGGTACTCTCCTTCACCTTCGTTGGGCGAATCTTGCCAATAAACAAGTCTTGAATTGCTTCCTAGGGGTCTTTATGTCCTACATCAATTGGCAATTGCTCTACTTGCGAGCCGTTAGATTCATCAAACTTCACATCTATCGTCTCTTCAACCTTTCGGGTGAAATTTTTGTAGACACGGTAAGTGTGAGAGTTTGAACCATAACCGAGTAGGAAACCTTCATGAGATTTAGGAGCAAATTTCGAACGATGATACTTATCAAGAATGTAGCACTTTGAGCCAAATACTCAAAAGTATGCAACTTGGAGTTTGTTACCAGTGAGAAGCTCGTATGTCATCTTGCCGAGAAGCTTATGAAGATATAGTCGATTAGTTGCATGACAAGTTGTCTCAACCACTTCTGCCCAAAAGTGTTTTGGCGTCTTGTATTCATCAAGCATTGTTCTTGCCATATTGATGAGTGTCCTGTTCTTCCTCTCAACAACTCCATTTTGTTGAGGTGTGTACGTAGCCGAGAACTCATGTGAAATCCCTTCTTCGTCAAGAAAGGTATCCACATTGGCGTTCTTGAACTCCGTTCTATTGTCGCTTCGAACCTTCTTGATCTTCACTTCAAATTGATTTTGGGCCTTCCTAACAAAGTTCTTGAAGATCTTTTGGACCTGCGATTTATCATCAAGACAGAACACCCACGTAAATCTTGAAAAATCATCAACAATGACCAAACTGAACGAGTTACCACCGAGACTCTTGTAGGCATTAGGACCAAAAAGATCCATATGAAGTAGCTCAAGCGGTCTTCTCGTGGTCATAATGTTTTTCACGGGATGACTTCCTCCAACTTGTTTTCCTGCTTGACAAGCACTGCAAAGTCTATCCTGGTCAAATATAACATGTTTAACACCAAGGATATGATCACCTTTAATAAGCTTATCAAGATTTCGCATGCCCACGTGACCGAACCTTCTATGCCACAACCAACCTTTAGAAGATTTAGCAATTAAGCAAGTTCTAGGTTGAGCCTTTTTTGTGAAATCAACAGTGTATAGATCACCTCTACGTATACCGGTAAAGACCATATTATGATTATCTCTTCAAAACACTTGGCAATCTATTTCAGTAAATAAGACATTAAAACCAAAATCGGCTAGTCTAGATATGAAAAGTAAATTATAGCCAAGAGATTCAACGAGCATAACATTTTGATGGAGCTGTCATGTGAGATGGCCACCTTACCAAGGCCAACCACCTTACCCTTTGAGTTATCACCAAAAAGTGACATACTTTTGAGGGTCGTTGTTTTCAGCAAGCTCACAGAACATGTCCTTATCTCTGGTCATATGATTAGTACATCCACTATCAAGAACACATTCCTTTCCTCCCGCCATAAGACCAAAGTGTCTCATAGACTCATCGAGATCAAAGTCACTATCATCATCCTCATCATAGTATCCATGTTCAACATCATCTTGTGATTGATCAACACCTAGAGAGAGTGATTCATTAGATGTATGACCATGGCAATGTGCATCTTTATGAATTCTAATGACTTGAGAAATGATGCTACTAATGACTCCAACATCTCCTTTGGCACGCATAAGGCCATGAAGCTCAAATAGACAATCATCAAATTTAGGGTCACTAGGTTTCATTTTATGAAAAGCTATGGACTTTTGAAGAATATCATTTAAGTTTTTCAAGGAATAGTTTGGAAAGCATTCCTCAAGATATCTCCATATGGTGTAAGCACATTCAAGAGTGGGCAAACATACAATCAAATTTCTAGGCAATCCTCTTATGATAAGATTAATAGTTCTAAGATTGCAGATCATGTCAAGAGACTCATCAGGGGTAGGATGCAAAGGATCAATAGGAGGCACACAAGGGCTAGTAATATACTTGTTCAAGTGATATTCGTTGAAAATCTCAAGCATCTCATTTTTCCAAGCACTATAGAACTCTCCATCAAGCATAGGCACTCTACGTCTAATACTCCTAATCGTAGACTCATCCATCTTCCTCCAATGGTGATTAAACCAAAGCAATGGAGACCAATGCTCTGATACCAATTGAAAGGATCGAGAAGAGGTGTCTAGAGGGGGTGATTAGACCCTCAACAAGCAAAAGTAGAAGTTTTTAATTTCTTTAAGTTGAGGTGGAGTTTTAGCAGAAGTTTAAGCATTCACAATACATTTTAAGCAAGCATGACAAGAGTATATGAGCAGCGAAAAGTAAAGCATGCAGGTTGCAAGAAAGTAAAGGGATGGGATTGGAGTGTGCAAATGTAATTGGAGACACGAAGATTTTTGGCATGGTTCCGATAGGTGGTGCTATCGTACATCCACGTTGGTGGAGACTTCAACCCATGAAGGGTAACGGTTGCGCGAGTCCATGGAGGGATCCACCCACGAAGGGTCCACAAAGAAGCAACCTTGTCTATCCCACCATGGCCATCGCCCACGAAGGACTTGCCTCACTCGGGTAGATCTTCACGAAGTAGGCGACCTCCTTGCCCATACAAACTCCTTGGTTCAACTCCACAATCTTGACGGAGGCTCCCAAGTGATACCTAACCAATCTAGGAGACACCACCCTCCAAAAGGTAATAGATAGTGTGTTGATGATGAACTCCTTGCTCTTGTGCTTCAAATGATAGTCTCCAACACTCAACTCTCTCTCACAGATTTGGCTATGGTGGAAAGATGATTCGAGTGGAAAGCAACTTGGGGAAGGCTAGAGATCAAGGTTCTTGTAGTTGGATTGGAATGTCTTAGTCTCAACACATGAGTAGGTTGTTCTCTCTCAAAAATGAGTAGAGGAAGTGTAGGCATGTTCTGATGGCTCTTTCTAGAATAGAGAAGGGGGTGGAGGGGTATATATAGCCTACACACAAAATCTAACTGTTACACATATTTGACCCAACTCGGTCAGACTGAATAGGTGAACTCGGTGAGACCGACTCAGTTCAAAAATGTGAACGTTAGGAATCTTGGTGGGACCAACAAGATCAACTTGGTGGGACCGATGTGCTAGGGTTAAGGCAAAACCTCATCTCAGTTTGACCGATTGCATGAACTCGGTGGGACCGATTTCAGCAATGAGCAAACAGAGAGTTCGTCAGGCAAACTCGGTGGGACCGATTGCTTATTTCGGTGAGACCGAAATAATTGCAACGGACAACAAAGAGTTTGCAAGGCCATCTCGGTGAGATCGAATTGATTAGGGTTTCTGGCAGTGGCTATGTCAAAGGAACTCTGTGGCGCCAGATAGATCAAATCGGTGGGGCCGAGTTTGAATTTAGGTTTTGGACAAATTTGAAATTGAGAAAGTGGTTGAGGGCTTTGGAGCATATCACTAAGCACTTTGAGCAAGTAGACCATTAAGCAACACTTCGTCCCCTTTTAATAGTATTGGCTTTTCCTATGAACTCAATGTGATCTTGGATCACTAAAATAGAAATGAAGAGTCTTGAGCTTTTGCCAATCTTTGTCCTTAGCATTTTGAAGGGGTTCCACATCCTTTTGTCCATGTCATGCCATTGTTGAATTTTCTGAAATATACTAGATAAAGATATTAGTCCAACAAGAGATATGTTGATATTAATTAACAAAATCATCCAGGGAGCACTTGTGCTTTCACAGTGTCCATGGCGTGCACTTCCCAACGAGGGGGAAACGGAAGGGGTAGTCTGAAAGAAAATATCAACGTCCTCATCCTTGCAGGGTTGTGGGGCATAAAATGACAACATTAGCTGTGTAGGTTCATTTGCATTGTCTGTTCGTTTGAGTAGCATGACAACAGTGCCATGCAGCTCGGGCTGACCTCGGCCAACGAACACCGTGTCATTCTCGATCGCACGTAGACGGGTGATGGACTCCCTTCACAATATCATTCTAACAGATATCGTTCTCGTTGGTGTGGCCAACACAACCGTGAAGGCCGACGGGCTCGGCACCTCACCAACAGTATCCCAAGCAGGAAGACGACGGCCTTGGACACCACTGCGCACGAGAGGCAGACGACGTCCTTGTGAGGCCAGCGGCCAGTTATTGCTGCTCTTTTTCGTTGAGGGCATCGACCATTGGCACCAGCGCCTTTCCTGCTTCTTTCGTTGAGGGCATCGATCGTCGGCACGCCTCGCCGTTCGTTGTCTACCAAAGCTTGGCTGCTGGCCTGATTTTTGATCGACTCCTCCATCTCCTCATGCTCCTTGACCCTTATTGAGAGAGCTCGATTGATTTGCCGTCCGTCCTCCATCTCCTTGTATTCTATTTATCCCACACAATCAATCCTTGATTTAATTAGCAAGTCGCTCCCATTCTATCCACTATATGGCCCAGTACGGGCTGGCCGTACGAATGTGCGCGTGCGTGCGACTTACAAAACATAGCGTGGCCACTGCCACGTGCTCCTACCGTTCCAAAATAAATGATTCAACTTTATACTAACTTTAGCATAAAGTTAGTACTAAGTTGGCCATCTATTTTAGAACGGAGGGAGTGTAATTTAGACAGGCATAAAAATTAGGAGTAAGAATATTACCTCAAGTGTCCATGTGCAATACTTTCGCGTAATAAAACAACTCAATCTCGAAGATTTTTAAATTTCAGCCATCAATTTTTATGGTTAACATAAAATCAATGGATTTATAAGGGTGACAGAAGGAGAACTATAAAAGCCTGAGTCCCATAATTTCTGTAATAGAAAAGATGCGACTCGACCTAGCAGAGGAATATTTTGTAACCCTAATTTCTGTAAGATGAACAAAGGGTTGATCAGTACTCCCTCCGTCCCATAATGTGAGACGTTTTTTTTACTCTAGTGTAGTGTCAAAAAACTTCTTACATTACGAGACGAAGGGAGTATTTATCACGTGAGGGAAACGGGTAAACAAAATCCAATCCATTTTCTACTCCACTTTACTATAGATGCAAAGCGATGGAGAAACTTCGCAGCAAAAGATAACAAACAATGTCAAGGCTGTTTCCATTTTTGTACACAAAGCAGAATTCCCAGAGGATTGGACCTGATCGCTAACCAGGCAAAAAACCAAAAAGGGGGAGAGGAGAAAACGGGAACTTCAGATAAGAGATAACAGCTTGCCCAAAGGCTCCCAACAATACTAAATTCTTCAAATGAAAGAAGCAAAGTTATTTGACAACAATTTGCGTTCTCAAATTCAACATCCTCCAGAGCACCGAGGCCTCTAGCTCTCTGCCGATCCAAAGTTCCAAATAGTCCGATGCCAAAACTTTACAAAATTACCGCAAGCTTATCTTCTGATGTTCCGATTCGAAAGAACTGCAAGAATTTCAGGTATCGTCGACCTGAGAATGGAAGACGAAGCTTGGAAATGTTGTGGTGATGTCCCTGCTCACAATGGCAAAGTTAGCTTGAGAAATATATAAAAGAACAGAGGTACTAGAAATATGTCATATACTGCTCACGTCTAGGAATCTATCTGACAAACATAAAAGACATAAAACCTAACTATTTTCTATTGAAGACTTGTAGCCTTCTGGCTCCTGACATGAAGTGGTTGGCTTGAGGCTGAAGCACTAACTGAGCACACATGTTTGAAATAATTTGGTGTAGCTCATCAACAGTGCATGAATTCCCAAATACTTGAGCCAGCACGCTTTACTCAATAGCACTATTTGCGTGTACACAGCTGAAGTTTGATTAACCACATCTCAAGTATGTGACTCTCCAGACAACACTGTTTCACATTACAAGATATTTCAATGGTAATTTGGCACTAAATCGAGAATGAAATTTCTACCAGTCTTTATTCAAGAGCAGCAGGTAACTGGGAAACATAAGCGAAGAGCACTGTGTTGAGGTGTGGAAGATACATAAAAAGAACCAACATATAGAAAAAACTAAATATCTTGAGTAAAATCAAAGAAAAACTTTGTAACTTGACACTTAACTGCAGAAATAAATTCTTATCCACGAGCATCAGTAAACCGTTAAAGCAAATGCACTGAGTAGAAGATGCACATAAAAAGAACCATCATATATAGAAAAACAAAAGGAAATATCTTACTTGAGGTACTGGAGAGTCATGTTCTTCAGTAAAGATGGATGTCGAAGAACCAGATTGTGCCACTCTTCCCTGTCAATTTTTCCATCATGCTTTGTGTCTGCCTCCTCAAACGTCTTATCATGAGGGGAAAAAACAACAAATTTAACATGGGTTACAATCATCATGCAACAGGAGGAAAACAGGGAATGAGGAATACTTGTATTGAAAAAGAAAGAAAAGAAAGGAAAACAGTATTCATGCGATTTAATAATAGAAATGCTATGTGGAACTGTCATATACAAGAATTGAGAATTACAGCACTACATAATACAAGTTAGAGAATTAATGCCTAATACGTGCTATAATCAAGGGTTAACAAAACAATCATCGGCAACTGTAACACACCTTATCAATTATGTTCTCTATAATTTCATCAGACAGATTCATTCCTGACTCCGCAAGTGTGGCAACAACCATCTGCTTAACCTGATAACCAAATATATGCGTTAAGATGAAGCAAACAGAGAAAGCTCAACCAAACGATTGACGCACTGCACAAACTTAGCCTCAAGAATACAATAGCAGTTCTTCAAAGCTAAACGATATAATTCCTGAATCTCAACAATAAGGCCCACTGCAATATGTTAACTCCCTCCGTCCCAAAATATAAGATCATTTTTTACACTATGACAGTGTAAAAAATGATCTTATATTTTGGGTAGTGTAAAAAATGACCTTATATTTTGGGACGGAGGGAGTAGGAATTAAACCTCAATCTGTTGGGAACAAGACTGATAATTCACCTAATTTTTTTTAAATAGTAAGAAGCCTGATTGAACTACTGGTCTCTTAACTTTAGCATAACCATTAACCAGCACTACCCAGATACTGCCTCTACATTCAGAGAATTGTTTCATAACTTTGTAAACCCTCATTCAATCAGTGATTATCAGAAAGCCTGGGCCTTCCTTTCATCAGTTGTGTGGGCATACATGGTCACCATTCATAACTACTCAAGAGTAACTGACAAGGCCATCAACTTCAAAGGACATTAACTTGAATAAAGCATAATTTCATGTATCAGAGACAATACAGGAACATTCTGAATTATTTACAATGCTGTACAAGCTAATATATTTAGCCAACATGCTAGACCTGACGGATTACAACACTGGAAATAGTATCAATACCTCTTGTCTCTCAATGAAGCCTTGTTGCTTAAGATCATATAGCTGGAATGAAACTGTAAAAGATGACATGAACTTCAGATCTTCCAGCTCATAAAGAGGATGTGACGAGGCAGGAGCATAACATAAAATATTAAGATCCTTAAATTCCTCTATTTAACCACAAACACAAGTACAGTATCCAGAAATTGATGATTAGACTAGGGTAGGTGAGAATCCTGGCATACATTTATATTTGAAGAGGTATCACCATTATGATGATACAATCTAGAGTCTGGATATAATTTGCAGAACCACATGCTCTAGCTACAAGATAAATGAACTCACAGTCAATTTTCTCTTCAACTGAAGCATTTGGGTGAAACACTGAGAGTGCACGAGCAAACTCTTCAAACCCTAAAATTCCATTGTGCTTTGTGTCGAACAAATCGAATACCTGCACAGGCAGGGAAAATATCAAGAACACAAGAACATGATGTGTAAAAAAGGTAAACTATTTGTCAATTCATGCAGCAAATAGTAAAAGAGATGATATTCACGCAGCTGTTTCTTTTACATATCATGATATAATATGGTCCTCAACATTTTTGGCTTCCAAGTTCTCTAAAGGAAACTCTCCGGCTAAAATTGATAGATCCATCTTGGTAAGTTGATGACCTTCCATACAGAGGAACACAGCCATTTAATTTGAATAAACTTCGAGTATCAAAAAATAGCTATGCACTATGCATTTAGCACCAGTGTCTAGGAACCATGAAGAACTAGCCAAATGTTGGATAACCTCATCACAACTCAAATATAGAAGCACACTGAGTTTTGACAAGAGATATACAAGGCATTCCTGCTGATAATAAAGTAAACTACAGGGCAAATCAGTCAAGAGATGCACATATGCAGCTTCCAATTAGAAATAACACAATACTGCATGAACATGCTGAATCAAGGAAAAAAACTAACTCTGATGCATGCAATGCACGTCACACTTTCAGGAGCTATGATATTGTCATCAAACTGGTACATTATGTAAGAAGAGTATCATCTCAAAGTTATTGCTATATTCTTTTATTCAAGAAACTTGACATATAAGAGCATCTCCAATAGCTTGTCTATATGGATGTCTATACTCGTTTTCCACGACGTGAGCCCAAAACAGACGTCCAACAGCTTGTCTATATGGTCGTCCAAATATACACATCCTCTAAATCGACCTCGACAATGTCCACGCCTGGACAATGTGAAGGCGTTGTCTAAACTCAGCTGTAGTCATGATTTTTTCCTCTCCCAGCAATGGCCCACCTGTCATGGTCCGTGTATATAGACGTTCTGATGCAAAACTGGATGTGTATATGAGGGAATCTTTTTAGACCATTGTCTATATGAATATATAGACATCCAAATATACACATGCTATTGGAGATGCTCTAATAGTATTGCTTTAAAGCAAGCATGTATGATAACACGTGCTCAGGGTAAAAGTGCGAGAAGCCTGCAAATTTCTGAGCTGGGCAAAAAAGGAAGCATGTGGGAAGTAACACACAGGACAAAGGGCATCACATGGGCCACAGAAGGTGAATACTTGAAATATTCACTGTCTGATCAAATTGTCTTGACCACTGGTTGAAGGTAGCTAACAGGTAGACATAGACCTCACATGATTAACCAATGATGGACATTATTTAGAAAATTGTCCAGCGGAAATACAAGACAGAAAGGGTAAATCCTATTTCAGACTACTGAAAATCATATAGTAATACTCGTGAAACCATGTCATGGGCTGAATCGGATACTCCGAATCCATATCGGAATCCGTATGTTATTAGCTCTATCCAAAAATCTTGCCGAATCGGAGTCGGACTCCGAGAAAGGCATAAATGGCTGAGTAATACTGTGATGCATGAATATCTGAAGCGAGGGTCGGCGGAATTCTGCTAACTCATACTATTTCCACAAAATAATTACGAGTCAATTACTGCATGTGTTGCATCGATAAGTATTGAACAGAGTTAAATTGTGGATGCAACGTCAACAATCAAGAACCCCTGAATCTCATCGATTTTGACCAGGTCCCTAAAAATAGCAAGTGCATGGTAGTAATACCGATACCAAATATGCAACGACAACATCATGACAAGCAGCAGTACACAACAATATGAACTAAAGCGGACTTACACGATCAGCGAAGAGGCTCTCCTTCTTGCTCGTCTTGAAGAGCGCTAATTGGAACTCCTCCTGCACAGTGCGAACAAATCAGAACCGCAGCACCCACGGGACGATTCACAATACCTAAATACAATCCTCAGAACAAAACCTACTACAGTGATATGCAATCTACAGTGCTTACACACAGAATTGAGTTGCGAAACAAGCACTCGTCAGCAACCACCTACCTTGTTAATCAGCCCGTCATCGATCACGGCGCTGCTTATCTTCTTGAAGAGCTCGTACAGCGCCTCGACCTCGCTCACGCTAACTGCGCCACGCACAGAAATCCGACCCAGTTCAGTTCAATTCCCCCGCTACGGATGAGCAGAAAACAAGGGCGACGAAAAGCGAAGAGGGACGTACAGACGGTCTCCCGCGCGAGGACCTGGGGGTCCTCGAGCCCCCGCGGCTGCTTGAGCTCGAGGTCGCAGCACTTGAAGAGGACCGCGAGGAGGTGCTTCACGCCGTCGAGACACTGCACCATGGTATGCGCTCCGCTGCCTCCGCCAACAACGCCGCCGCGCGACCCCCGCTAGTCATCGCGGCCGCCCATTCCGAGGCCGGCCGGTCTCGATCCTGCACCAGCACCACCACCCGGTCAGCCAGCGCCGTACCCGCGAAGATCCGATCGCTCGAGCAGCAAGGGGGGAGCGGGCGGGCGTACCTCGGCGGGGTCTCCCTCCGGGAGGGGAAGGAGCGGCGCGTGGGGCACGATCCGCGCTCTCGCTCGCCGCCGGTCGTCGTCG
>NC_041389.1:89156488-89177626 GCF_002162155.2 Triticum dicoccoides
AAGCAACCAATCGAGTAGCGTGCGCGGACGGGACGCGTCTCGTCTCCGCCCCGTCGTTTTGTTTCCCTGGCTGGGGTGGGAGCAGGAGTGGGAGGTTCGTTTGGGGTGCGCCGATCCCCCGTCCAGGCCTCGTTGCCGTTTCGGGCTCATGATTGGGCTGCGGGCTGAACGGGGTGGGGCCCACCGCGGCGAGCCACCGCAGAGGAGCCGAGCCGGAAGGAGGAGGAGGAGAGCGAGCGAGCGAGGGAGGGAGGCCAACTGTTCCCCGGGATACTTTACGCTTGTCCCCGTGCCACTCGCTTTATTTTTTATTTTCGGTCGCCGTCTGCCGTTTGCTTGTCTGCCTATAACAGGTGACAGCTGATTTTGTTGATAAGGCAGTGGAAACTTTCCAAAAGAGATAGAGTGAATATATCGCTTATTTTACATACTGTCTGGCTTTTTTTATATATGATACATAGACTTTTTTCTCTCCTTTTTTTTTTACTTTTTCTTCATGTCGCATATTCCAGGTTATATTATGATGGTATATATGAGTGTGACTAGCTCTCATCTACTCCCTCCGTTCCAAAATAGATGACTCAACTTTGTACAAACTTTAATACAAAATTAGTATAAAGTTGGGTCATCTATTTTGAAACTGAGGGAATAGATGATAGTTAACAAAGCCACGTCTAACTTCTACATCATTTTATTTTACACGGAGATTCGTGGAGTTTTTCTTTTCTTTTCTTTCTGTTTGATTGATTAAATAATTACAAGTTAGATATGACTTTGTTAATTTTTATCTAGATGAGAATTAGCACATCTAGTATATCATGTTGGGACTGTTGGAGACAATATTTTGTTATGAGATGAGAGCGACGTTTTTACGTGTGTGGTTATGGATTCCTTACACATTTCGGCCTCGACAATAGCAAGTGGTGGTTGTATGTGCCCCTTGGGAGATCTTATTCCATATTGAAACCATGGAGTTGGTGCTATCACGCTTACATGGGTCGCCCATGAAGCTCTCGCTCGGCTCCCTGCTCCACTAGCTCGCCTAGTTTTGTTTTTCACTTTTCTATTCAAAGAAGTTTACGTGTTTCAAAACATCTTGGATTTTAATATTTTTAATATTTAAAATATGAATTTTAGAAAAATCCTCAGGAGTTTAAAAATATTTGTGGATTTCAACCATGTTCGCAAAATTGACAAAACTTCTTAAATTTTAAAATGATCAAAGTCTTTCAAAATATTCATGAATTCAAAAATGTCCATAGTTTTCGACTTATCATGAGAAAAATAAATAAAAAATAGAAAGACAAAAAAAAGCAGGAAATAACCAATAGAAAAACCATTACAACCAGTGAAAAACATAGAAAAGAAAGAAACAAAATTAGATGTAAGAATAAAAAGAGAAGAAAAAAGAGAATAAAAAAGAAAAGAAAAGAAAAGAAACAAGAAAGATAAAAGCAAGAAAACCCAAAAGAAAAACTATTTAAACCGGTGAAAAACACATATAGGAAGAAAATAAAAAAAATCAGGCAATACCTTCTCTGGAAAATAAACGGCTGGCCCAACGACACACCCTTAGGGACGGGGATCATAGCATCTCCCACAACCCTCGATGCATGAGGAGGCTCCAAATCTAGAGTTCCCGTAAAAAAGGAAAAAAAAACTTCAAATCAAGAGAGCTTAGTATGTTAGTTCCTTCGTTCCAACTAAGACCATGTCACTTAATTTGGAATGGAGGCAGTAATAGATTCTTTGTTGTTTGCGAAAAGAGGAAGTACTCCTTCCGTTCGGAATTACTTGTCTCGGAAATGGATGTATCTAGAACTAAAATACATCTAGATACATCCATTTTTGCGACAAGTAATTCCGAACGGAGGGAGTAATAGATTTCATTCTGGTGTTGTCTCGGTCCTTCTCGTCGATAATATGCCAACCTGAGCGGCTCTTCAGAAGCTTTCGGATTAGTCTATTTTATTACATGTTTGATATTCTTGATTGATGACTTGGAACCACGGTCACACCAAATCCGCCCCGCCAGTCTTTTGGATCTTCACGCCTCGCGCTGTCGACGCCAAATATAAGGCGAAGTTGATACTGGCCGCGGCAAATGGACAGCCGATCTAGTCCACACAGGCCACGGGGTTGCCGTGTCAGCGAGGTCCCTATCCATGGATGCAGAATAACAGCGACGGCATTCACTAGGCGAAGCAGCACTCAGCGAGGCGGACGACGAACCTGACCGACGTGGAGATTACTGCTGTGATCGAGACCCACCACTGCGCATATCATAATTCATATCTTGTGTGGACATCTTTGATTCGATGATTCTACATCGTGTGGACCATCTGAATCGCGGGGTTACGTATCTCGTGGACTCTATGATTCGCGGGATTCTAATGACATAAGAACATGATGAAAAATTAAGTGATTTCATCGCTGTCAGTTCATCCTACATGATAGGATACCATTGATTGCACCAAAGGAACAATATAGGAAATCACTTTTTTTTTAAAGTGGAATTAGGTGAACGGAAGTACTGTGCAGCCGATACTAACTGGCCGATCGATGGACGATGCTCCATCCGGCGGATGCGCTTCATTTTAGGTGAAAAGTGCCCGGTAGGCGAAATGCAAGTGTTTCAAATCTTAAAGATCAAACAATATTTATATCGGAAAATTGCTTGGAAAGTCATACGAGATCCCTTTATATATAAATATTATAATAGAACAAGCCCTCGGCACAAGTATTCCCTCCGTCAGAAAACACTTGTCATCAAAATGAATAAAAAGGTAGATACATCCCATTTTATTCATTTTGATGACAAGTATTTCCGGACGGAGGGAGTAGTAAAATAAGGGAGGTGATCAGGTGAAGTGCAGAGAGGCTTCATGGAGGCCCTGTCCAGCGGATCCACTCACCACAAGTGCTCGCTTCAACCGGCAAGTTGCAGCAACACATCTTCTTATTCTTCTTCTTCCAGGACGACCCCCCTCTTCTGCCCGTCAGTTAGTTATAAGCGTGCAGTGACAACAGGACAAGGTCACACCAATAATGCAGCTGATGCTCTTCAACTGCCTCTACCTGGCTTCCTCAAAGATGATGATATCACGGAACAGTGTGGCTTCAGAATTTCAGATCTGGACCATGTCCCGAACACGAAATTGAATTTTCATCCTTCTTTTCTTTTTTGCAAATGACGCGTAAAAGTACGCGTGAAATGATGTGCACAAGTCTTGCGACAAAAAAAGTCATTTTCTGCCGACCATATCAATGCACCGTGTCCTGTGTTTCCAGCACTTGTATCAAGGAGTTAGGGAAGCTGCTAAGACTATGGACATGGAGCAAACCAGAGCTGACATGAAAGTGAGGCTAGATACAAATCCCGTGTGCGCTTCGTCGCCACAGGGTATGCGCCATGCGGCTTTCTCCACAGGCGTGGCGTGGAGATCCCGGAGGGCCCACACACAGGAATCAGGACGGGTTTCCTTTCTCCTGTAACGGAGGAGCAGGTCTGGGCTGCCGAACTCAACCGTTGCGTAACCGCTGGCATCAAGAGGCTGCAAATAAATACGGCAATCAGCTAGGGGTTTTCTTCAGAAGCGTTCTACTATTAAGAAAGCAAAAAAAACTGAAAGCCGGCACGTTTTTACCGAGATTGAAAATTGTTTATACCAAATCTACACATGAGAAGCTGACAATGAATACAGGATAATAAATAAAACAGGGCTAGATTATAGAATCTTAAACATGATAGTGAATAGTCTGCTAGGACCGAGTTTTTAAAAAGAAATAGCCTGCTAGGAGCTATTTCAGAGATATATCAACAAAGAATCAAATAAGTAAGACCCAGGTATTTTTTTATAAGCTTTTCTAAATATATGTACGAGAAGTTGACCATGATAAATAAAGCCTTAAAAGGAAAAATATTTAGAATATTAATGTACAAGTCCAACTGTTATGGATATCCACCTTCTAGAACAAATGAAGGGCAAACATAAATAAACAGGACAACTCGGCAAAACTTTCATGACACCACATATATCTCAGGCATGTTTCCAAGCCGCAAACTAGAAGATTCAAACGTAGGGTGGGGTATTTGGCCACACCACAAATGTAGCTTTCTTTGCTTTTCTCGTTACTTCCTGGAGCATCCAACAATCTCTCCAAGGCATTGTAGGACATTTCAGATGCAAGTATTAGATCATCTACAGCCGGACCTCTCAAACCCGCCTCATACGCCCGGGCGGGCCGCCCGGTCACTGACCGGTCATGTTTTTTCGACCCAGACGGACGCCTCAAACGCCCGGGCTGACCAGCACCCCCCATATCCAGCCCAAATATGGGGCAGATATGGGGACACCCGGGCGCGCCCGCCATGTTGGACCCGGCCCATGCTGGCCCGCCCAACCCCACTTATATTCGTCCCCATCCTCTCGCCGGAGCAAACCCTAGCCACTTCACTCCACTCCCCTCCGCTACCCAAACTCGTCTCCAGCATGGCGGGCAGCGGATCGGACTCCGACAAGTCCGGATCCGTCGACTGGGGTGTCATCCCGTGTGGGTTGGAGGCAATGGCAGTCCGCATTGCACTCCGCCGCTCCCGGGAGGACAGCGCCCGACCGACGGACGGATCCATCCACCGCGATGCCATAGTGTCGGCTCACCGGGCGCTCGGATCCTCTGGTGCTGGATCCTCGTGGTCCCGGCAGCCGGAACACCTCTCCTTCTCCATCACCGGTCGGGCAGACTATGTGTCCCACCGGGACCCGGCGGCCCACCGTGGGAAGGAGAGGATAAGGGCCGCCGAGGCCAGTATCACGGCGGAAATGGCGGCGGCGCAGGCGGCCGCAGAGGAGGAAGCCATCCGCGCCCGCATTGTGAAGAAACAACAGCAGAGGAACACGCGCGCCCTCGCCCGAGAGCAGAATCGGGCGGTCCGTGCCATGGCCGGACTGCCACCGAAGGAGGAGAAGGAGGACAGCGACGGCGACGAGCAGATCCAGCTCAATCCGTACTGCGTCTTCGACCGGTACCTCCGCGAGAAGGACGGCAAGGGCAGCCGTGGATGAACTCCACCATAGCCGAACATGCCAAATTTTGGTAGTCCGGTGGCATGTTTAGTGTAGTGTGATGGAGTACCTGGACGATGCGTGCGCGTCGACATAGTTGCATGAGTTTTATATGGATTTGAGATATGGTAATTGAGGTGTCCAGATGTGGATTGCATTTTTTGAGGAGTGCTCGGTCAGTGCCCGCGGACGCGCCCGGGCGCGTCCGCGGGCGTTTGAGGGGCTGGATTTGCCAAGTCCGGCTGTAGATGCTCTTACATTGCATATTTAAAGTTAGTGTGTTCCCTAGAAAAGGTAAATCAAATGTACTCCAATAACTTGGTTTACATTTCACTAGCTACACTTTATGATCACATAACTGCAGTTACCCTTGTTTTACTCAATCCCTTGACACCATTCAACCTTCCATATTTACTCGGAGGTGTGTACAATTTAGGTAAGCAGGATAATATAAAAAATAAACTCAACCTACAAAGATGAAAGCCAAAACACCCAAATGTACAATGAATAATGATTTTATGCATTCGTCTTATTTGTCTTCCTCATTTCTACCTGTCCTTGTTGACTGTATAGCTGAAGTAAATTTATTGTCACGTGCAGCTTATCAGAAAATTAAATTTGCCAGATGTAGTCCATCTCCGCCACTATTCGCCAGTTTTAATATTCTTATGGAAAACATTAGAAACCTTTTAAGGTGGGTTGCTCCATGACATTAGCACAAATAAATGGAGCTAGTAAGATGGTGACCTAGAGCAAAACTAAACAGAAATGAAGTTGCAAGATTTTTTCCCCATCTCTACTCAATATTTGTTACTTGAATGTTCTGCAATAAACACGTGCCAAGCCTTCCATTATTGTGGGTCAACCTGACCTAAAATAAGTGTTTCCTATGTTGAGAGGACGCGTTGTTCAATATCCATCAGGGATGTAATATGCATATAACCACCAGAACACTGTTCAGTATTTCAAATATCTACATGAACTAGTTTACTCAAATTGAGAACACAATATGAGTGATACCTCTTTTATGATCACTTTCTGTATAAGAAGCATGCGCATTTGCGGACAGCAAGGACCAAATTGATCAAGTTGGCTGTTTGTTAGCACATATAGTTTATTTCAAAATTAGAAATTTACTGGGCCTCCTGATGGCACCCATTGATCTTGCAGCCTTGACAGTTTTGTAGTTAGTTTAGCTTCTTTCTTTCTCTTTTTTTTTGTTTCATTTAGTTTTCTTTTGACCTATGCTTCGGGTTGGTGGCCTGCCAAACAGTACAGATGCATGTTTGAGAAGAAAAAGAAACTTACTGGATATCTAGCATGGAGAGGAAGCTCTGTTACAAGGTTATAGTCCATTGATGTGCTTGGTTTGAGATCAAAATGAATCTCAACAGCTGACCGGTTGGACAGAGCGGATGGCAGTTCAAGGTTCGTGTCTCCAAAAACAGCAACATCAAGAAAAACTGCAAGACAAAAATGGAAATTAGCATGATGCAAATGAGTAGTACCATAGTTGCTTGGCCAGCTCAGAGTTTGGTTTCACCTTTCCGCTCAACAAAGTGCTGCAGCTCAAATGGGTCAGCAAATACACCACTTGGGAGCTTTTCAATTATCACCAGATTGGCATCGTAACCATCAAGGAATTGTACCATAGCATCTTTGGAGTTACCAAATTTGACAGAATAGATCAAGCGGCGGTGGGAACCTTCACCAACCAGCTGACGATGCACTTCTGAAAGCGTAGGCACATCAAGTTCATCAGCAAGTCCTTTACACAAGTCAGATTTGTCAGGTACTTCAGTCAAGTCACGATGTTGAGAGAGCTGGCTCGTCAAGGCATCGACATATGCGTCAGCAACGTACGTCCTAGAGCAAGGCATGCAATTGACATATTGCCGGTTGCTGTGTGCCTGTTCAGAACAGGAGTTAGAACTTGTCAACAAAACACTGTATGAAACAACTTGGAACAAAAGCACACCAAAATTCAAAATATAGCACCTAAAAGTATGGGATGTCCAGATGTGCAAACAATCTACCTTCTACCTACTAATAAACCAGCGATGGCTTCTGGTCGTACGTCGACGGCATTTTTTTGAATAAGCCCCTGTAGTTTTGGTTATTCAACCTGCGGTCCTTTTTTAAATGACTAATATGACAAAACGTTTCGTTCTTACAAAAAAGGCCCCGTAGTTTATGGTATTCAACCCGCGGTCCGAGCAGACGGAGCACGAGCTCGCCTCCTCTCCCTCTCGCCCGAAGTCCTCGCCGCCGCCACCACCAACGCCGGCCGCTTCCGGCGAGCTCCGGCGAAGCGCAGCACGCCTCCAAGCTCCCCATCGTGCGCGCCTCCCTCCCCTCCGTCCAGATTCCCTGCTCCCCGCCTCTACCGTCCGGTCGCAACCCCACCCCCATGGCTAGGGTTCCAGGTAGGACTTCGCCGGCGCGTCTCCGGCGGCCCCTGGTTCCTCCTCCTTCCTTCTTGGACGGGATCCGCCACCCCTACACCTCACCTTCTCTTCATATCCTCTGCTGCAGATGTAGATGGACCACGCCATGGGAGTTCCCATCCACCACGGTCGCCGCCGTCAAGGGCTTCTTCACGGAGATGTGAAGGACGCCATGGACCTGCAGCTCCTCAAGGTTTTATCTTGTGCCCATCCCATCCCCTCCTCTTCCCGATCCTTGCTCATCTTGTTTCCTTCCCTTCTCACGCAGGTTAACATGGAGGAACCCTAGCCAGCAGCACCTCCTCACCTCTGATGATGCCTCTGCTGCACCAAGATAGGGCAAGCAACCCCCATCTGCTCTCTATCTCTCCCATTAGCACATGTCCAGTTTTTTTTGAACAAAAGTCTGCTACTACATGAACAAGTCCATGAACAGATTTATTTTTGTTTGTGAATTGATATCCTTCCGAACACAAACAGTGTATATATGTGCTACTTTCATTCTTGTGCTTTTATTTGTAAGCTCATAAAATAGTTAAACTGGAAATGCCATGATTAATTAAGGAATCAATCTCACGAAGGATGATGCTTGATGCAGCGAAGGATCACATTGTATTGCTGACAATTTCAATTTATTGGGTCGCCGTCATTGT
This sequence comes from Triticum dicoccoides, assembly GCF_002162155.2. Taxonomy (NCBI): domain Eukaryota; kingdom Viridiplantae; phylum Streptophyta; class Magnoliopsida; order Poales; family Poaceae; genus Triticum; species Triticum dicoccoides. The sequence goes on from NC_041389.1 coordinate 89,164,655, forward strand.
GAGGTTGCCGGCTGGAGGAACTGCAGCGGCTCTCTGTTCTCCAGCCATTAAATTCACCACTGAATAACGAAACTCTTGGCTCAATTAATTATGTCCTATAGGATGTGGAGGCAAACGAGTTGCGATGATCTGCATGACTGCACCGCCTCCAACAACACTGGATTCACAGAATCAGTATAGCAGCCCTTGCCACACAGTTGGCTTTGGTGTTTATTTTCCTGCTTAACTATTTGGATGTGTTCTTTTGAATACCTCTGATTATCTGTATGGCGTATCTAATTAACCATTCTTTATGGCACATACATGTAGGTATTGCTAAAGAGATGCAGGGTGCTTCAAATATGAAGATATACAATCTGTTAGTATTGTGGGCCGGGGTATCTGATCTTTTACTTTTAGCCTGGTGGGTAACTGATGTAAAAAAAATGTATGTTCAGTGCCAACTCAACTTCAGTGCCTAATCTTAATTTTATGCTCATTGCCATACACCTTCCTGCAGGGACACCGTGTTGCAATGCTCTTGACCGATTGATTTTCCTCCACGCAAATCTGTGACCAATTCTATCGCAATCTTTTCTTCATTATCTTCAGTATTTTTTATCTAATGTCGCATTACAGAGAAATTCTCGGTATCTCCAGTATTTGTGATGTCAACAAATCGGTCTCCTTTAAAGAATGTTATTGGCACTTGGAAGTACCCAATAAATCACTCCACAAAACAAGAAAGTGCAGGTTAGATCTTGTGCCTTTTGTTTTGATATTAATTACCCCCTTTATTTTTCTGGTTGACACTAGCTAATAAATTATCAACGTGGTAATAACATGTTAGTTATATACTACAGCTTAAATAATTATGTTCTTTTAAGCGCAACTGCTATATTTTAAACCATTAGGATATGAATTGATCCAAAATGCATAGTGCATCTTTTTGGTTCTGTAATTTTGGATGTTAGGTAGCATAAGTAGTGCCCCTGTCAGTTTGTCAGGTTCAGTGAAAAAACTTCCAAGAAGGGATGATGCAATCTTGTACTTAATTGGGAAGCTCACCCTTTTCATTGTTAAGATCGCCAGGCGCCACTGTTTTCTATATATATTATGCAGCTACACATATGATTGCATTTATCCCTTTATTCAAGACAAGCATTCAACAAGACACTTAATTATAAACAGAGCAAATACCACACATGGTTTACTTTTCTGGACAGGCTACATTATTTCAGAGATGGGATGCATCTGAGTTGTTGATGTACATTAAACAGTTGGATTCGTGAGTTCAGTCATTTCATTTATAGGTTCTGGTACTTGATACTGAACAATGAAAATGAAAGATTGTGCTTCATAGATTTGACAGTGAGTTTAAAATTACTTAGTTTTCCTTTGGAACCCCTGCTGGAATGTTAATTTATGTGAAACTTAGAGTGCCTCTACTATCATTTAGCTCTTTGAATAATGCATATACGGCATGATCTATCCTAACAAGCTGTTTTGTGTCAACCAGGGAGTTGCCGGGTGACACTTTGGTAAATCTTGCTGCCATTCTGTCTCTCAACTCTTTCTGGGCGAGTTCTGAAAGAAATCCATCTTTTTAAAGTGGAATGGGCATTCTGCCCCTGCACATGGACGCCGTCGAGTTCGCGGCAAGGAGCTATGGCAAGCAGCAGCAACGGTTTTAAGCAGAGGCAGCGGGCAGCAGCAGCAGTGGCAAGCAGAGGCAGCGGGCAGCAGCAGCAGAGGGCAGAAGCGAATGTAGAACAAGACCCCACGGCTGGGAGATCTCTGGGTGCAGAGTGCAGACTACGTTTTTTCTTTGCGCAGGAGTGCAGACTATGTTGACAAAGTACTAATCAAGAATTGCAAGATGCAGAACAGGAAGGATGATGCGGTGGAGAAGGCAGATGGCGCCTTGGACGAGTCTGTGCGTGCGCTGGGCGCAGTGGCGACAAAGTGCAAAGCAGAAGGAGGCGTTGTGGCTCCCCAATCTCTAGGCGTGCGTGAGTGTAAGCTGGACATGAAGGAAGAACTGCTATTTGTGATGCTGGTCTGCTGAGGATGATACCTACTTGCAGTGATGCTTACACACTGAAATTACTAGCTGCAATTTATCATGAGGCAATTTCTTGTTGTGTGTGCGCTACTGCTGCTTATAGGGAATAGAGAATAGAGAAAAGAGATAATGTTGCAGATTATATATCAATGAGAATTTTTAATTCTTGCAGTTGCTAATGCACTGGTATTTTAAGTTTGCTTTGGATATTTCACAAATAATGTTCAATTCAAAGAGATGGACATAGCTAAGGCAACGACGCAGTATCCAAGGTGAGATCCCACTTCATTCAAATTCCTTCTCAATATGATAGATAGATGGACCTAATCTTTTCACATTTTAATTATTATCTTGCGCAGGTGTGGCTCATTGAAACGTGTGCGCAGCTGAAATCACTGCCTTAGGACTGATAATGTTCGAACGCATTGTGATCAGAGGAGAACCTAACCATTGCCAACGAAAAAAGGTTAAGTGGTGACACAGGTGTGAATGCCGTCTCAAAATATAGGACGTGGATCTGTCGGGTCTTGTAGTCACTTGATTTTTTTTCCCGTAGCAACGCACGGGCCCTTTTGCTAGTTATGCTAAAAAACCGCAAACGAGGTACAGTTAATTACAACAGACCACTGAGCTCACAGGCAGCAGCCTTAATCTAACATGAGATGACTGCTGCACGTATCCTGCTGATCTTTGTGGCTGAGCGAGGCTACATCACCAATGGCAAGACCATGGAAGCGTGGGAGCTTTGCGCAATCCATCGCTTGTCGAGCTACACATCGTATGGGCACCACAAGCCCCAACCAACCCCAGCAGGCAACAGCATACCCAAAACATGGACGGGTTGCAGATTCCGCAGAAAATCGCACAAAAATGTTAGTACACACGCTCAAGGGTCCAGGCGAATCCATTCCAACCCCCACGCACCTGCTTATCCGATGACGAAGCGTCGGAGATCCAAGCGGCGGCGAGAAGCGCCACGGCGAGCAAGCACGGCCCACTCCCCACGGCCATGGAGATGGAGGGGAAGAATGGGAGAGGAGCCGGAAGCGACCGGGCAAGGGCGCGGCCGGACGGGTTCGCCAGGCGGCCTCGAGGACCGCCGGTGCGTAGGTGCCTACGGCGCTACGGCCTCGCGTGCCGGATTTTCTTCTGTGGAGGCGATCTGGGCGGCGTGCCTCTTCCTTCTCCCTTCCCCTTCTTTCTTCCGAGGAGAAATTTCTTCTCCGTTTGATAATTTGCCCTCTTCAGGTTGCCGGATGGGACCGGGGTCACTTGCCACTGAAACGATGACGGGGCAAATCCAGTGGCGAAGCCACACTTGGGCTGGGTAGTCAAATGACTACCGAGAGTGGATTTTTGGAACCCGGGTGTATTGGAGGACTTTATTTTAAATACTTTGAAAATCACATTTAAGGTTTCAAAAAATTCCGAAAAAATTCTGCGTGATCATATGAATGTATATTACACATGTGTAAAGTTTGGTGATGAAATAAGTAAATATGCAACCTATACAAAAATAACAAAAATAGTGATTTTCAAATAGTGAATAATACATGCACTGTTCATCTTTCCAAAATCATGATTTTGTCATTTTTGTGTAACTCACATGGTTACTTATTTCAGCGTCAAAATTTACACATGTGTAACATACATTCATATAAACATGTTGATTTGTTTTCAGAATTTTTTGAAACTTCAAAATAGCATTTTGGCACAGTTCAAAAAATAGGGCTCCAATGCACCGGGGTTCCAAAGTGACTTTTTGAATGACTACCCAGCTTTTTGCAAAAACTACATGCATCAAGTAGAAATCATGCCAAAAAATCTTATAAATGCATATATCTGACTACACAACATTCAATTGACTACACATGATTGGATTCCTGGCACCGCCACTGGGCAAATCATCAAACCCTATGTAGAATGAGGCAAAAAAATCCACCCCCCTCTCCTTCCGAGCCTCCGAGGCATGAAGATGCAAGGATCAATGCGTGACGTTGAAACATGTTTTTTTTTCACAAACCGGTCCCTGTGAGCATGATGTATGATGGAATTTTGCATACATGATCAAAAAGCTTAATTACAAATCATCAAATTCATCAGTTTGGTCTTCTCCATTCCCTTTTTCATCTCTTTTTTTACATAAATATTCCATTTTTCATCTCGTTGAGTAAACACACTTGAAAACAAAAAAAATTACTATATCGCAGACCACTATTTCTAAGTCACTGCAAAGAACCATTTGATCTGGGAACGAGATTTGTAGTAGTACACAAGAGATATAAAGATCTTGTCGAACGTTGACAAATAAATGAATGTTCCTAATTTAACCTACACTATATACGATTCCTTCAGTTCCAAACTACGGAGTACTTGTCATGGTTTTAGTTCAAATTCGAAACTGATGGAGTATGATGGAACGGACACTTGTGTATGGTACGTTCGTCGGTGCCCTTGAGAACTTTATGAACAGTGCGCAAAAGCCACTTGTGTATGGTATATGTCGGTGCCCTTGAGAACTTATGAATAGTGCGCAAACACTTGTTCACAGTGAAACAAAAATGATCAGCGCAATTGATAAGAACATTTCCCCCACAATTTATCCAAATGTTGTACTCCTTTATGTAAGATATGTTCACCAAAGTTTGCCATGTATGCTGGCAATGTGAAAAACAACTATAGTACCTCTATATCTTAAAGACTTACATGTATTATTTCACAGACAACAGGAAAATTTGAAAATATCTATACGGATAATCTTTCTTTCTCTTCTTATTACTTTACTGTAAACTAATCTTATCCTGTTGTATATATATGATGCATCTAATTCCACCAAATAACCTCCAAAATATGCAGCCATCTTCACAAATCGGAGTAATGTTCTTCTCTGAATGATCGTCAATAAGGAAAGGACCCTGTCAGCCTCATATGATCAAGGGTACTTCTCAAGCCATATTGTTCAACCGCTTGAATGCCTGCCCGAAAACCATCCCCATATTCCACGGACGAATCTGTTTCGATCTGATTCTTGATGAACGCCCCGAGTTTCTTCTCAAATTCTGTCTTCGCTCCCTTCTTTGAAGAGGTAGGAGCTGCCGACGAAGACGATGATGATGCCGAGCTGGAAGAAGTGTTGCCACTAGCACCGGCAATGATTTCAGACTCAAGCCACATGTGGGATAGGACTTGACAGATGCCTTCTTCAACCTGAGGGCTAAGGGATCGGTATCCTGCAGAAAGAAAGAAGGCGGCGCTGAGAATAGGATGAGAATGCAAGTGAATCCAACTAAAAATTTATGAGCATGACTACATGTACCTTTAAGGCGAAGATATGCGTGCATCATCTCGTGAGCAAGGATGGAGCCAGTTTGCAATCTGGATGGCAACTAAACTATAAGGAAATTTATCTAGATACAATCCATACAAAAGAACTTCATGACAGATAATGACTTTCGAATAAGTAGGTCCTTAAGAACAACAATCTAACCTGTGTTCATAGTAAGGGGAAACAAATTCTAGAACAATATACCTTGGTAGACCATACAGTATCAGGATGGCGGTCACTTCACACCGTCGGACCAGCTTGTATGGTCCTGTAATCATATCCATAATTCTTTTTCCTGGTCCAATTGTTGGTCTTTTTAAGATCTGGATGCATTAAATTGTTCAGTACATGCAAATTGCAGACTGTAAAATTTGCACATGCCTGTAATCAAATAAAGTCAATAATATGGCAGCATTTAGAAACTTACAGTTCTGACAATTTGTTCTTCAGAAAGACATAGACCTCTGGTTTCAGGAAGGTGATGTCCCTGAGATGAAAGAAAATAAGAACACATGAGTTGGGAGTATACAAAGCATTGTCTGCAAAATAACCAGATTATCATCCTACTTACACTTTTCTCAGCTTCCAACGCTTCATTCAGAGCCTGACGCTCAACCAAAAGTAATGGAACCTGCTGTTCTACTTTCATATTCAAACCTTCAAAAAATTCCTGAATGTCCATGTAAAGGTGTTGGCATTCGGGAGAGTCCATTGTTGCAGAAGTGAGACATTCCAAGCACAGTTTCCTCCCATCATCTAATGTAATATATTTGATGTCCGTTGGCTGAATTTCAGGATGAAACGAAACGAATTACTCTAGATAATCTTCAATGTCAAAGAAAAATAATCACAGATGGCTAAGCATATGAGGAATACATCACTATAAGAAAAAGGAGTAGTTGTAGAATTAATTGGAACAAATAATACAGCATACTTTCTGTTTATTAGTTTGTTAGGTAAGCTTCTACCAAGCATTATATCAAGCCAGAGTTCAAGATCCTGGCAATAAAAACCGCAGGACAATGTTCAGAACCGAAATGATAATAAGTCATTTATTTACAATGTTGATTGTTCTACCTTTTTCTCACCCATTAACACTGATAATGAGTCATTATACTGGCACCAAGAACATTATTTTGATTGCTAGTGTTTTGTTGTTGAGGCATCTTGTAATGGTCGTCTAATCAGGTGTTGCTTGTTGATGGGGTGCTTAGTTGCATTTGCCTAGTCTTATCTCTTATGCATGTATTTGGTCCTTTCTATCAATGCATCGAGACAAAAGCTTTTGCGTTTTCTCAGAGTAAAAACATTATTTAACCTTCACCGTTTTCCAAATTTTAATGAAAATTTTCTGGTTACTTCCAGTAACAGGAACCAGCCAACCTGGACGAATTTGTCTGATTGGTTATAAAATCCTTATTTACCTCCATTCTTTCACAGCTGCAACACCTAGGAGTGCCATCGTCTTCATGGGAAGGGCAGTACTTTTGCATCCAAAAAGGATGTGCTCGGTATTCGATCAGGCCATTCTTATTTGTCGGAATCTGGGGAAGAAAATGCAATAACCACGATTCAATGCACAGATCAAAAATTTAACTCTAGCCAACACTTTCATGCTCATTTTCTCAAGAAAATAATTGAATGCTTATCCATAAACATGGATGGCAAACACTCACAAAGTTCTTGCAGACATCACATTTTGGATGAAAAAAATCTTTATAGCAGGATTTGTGGTATGGCTGGTCTTCATGCATGGCGAACTACATAGTAAAAAGATTAGCATCAATTATTTAATCTAAATGAAGCATGGCAGGTGGTGATATAGTAGGCTTATATACCTCATACTCTGATATGGGCTTATTGCAAGCATAACATTTGAAGCACTGAGGATGCCAAACTTCATCCATACAACTAAGAAAACGCCCATGACCAATTGGCTTTCTACATCCAGCACAAGTCCTACACAAGTAAAAAACAGCTATGAATAGAAGCACACAATAGTAGGTTCTTCTGATCAAGTTAAGATTGGCATCCAAACTACTGATAGTGTGATGGTGCTTGTACCAAGTCAAAAAGAGGAGATAGCCAATTTGCTACTACGGAGCTAATCATGCTGTGCTTTATGAAAAATGCTAGCATATGTGTAGAGCTAACCATTCCGCGATTTCATGAAAACCTGCAAGCTGATAGAAAGTACCAAGGACTGACCCTCTTTATGACCTACTTTCCTTTCACCATTTATGTTCGATTCAATCACCAGATCAGCACTTTTGAGCTTCCAAAAGGAGGAAAGGGCTCACAGTGTAGCAGGTGAAGAAACATACTACATACCAAGAATATTTCCGAATAGAACACGTGTTGAGAAAACAAACGGAAAGCAACTTATGATATTTAAAATTACAACATTGCTTACAAATTGAAATATCCACCAAACTGTAGCATCCAGTAGTCACCTGAATCCACTTGAGGGCAAGACAGACTGATGTGGCTCCCTTGTTGGGATACTCTCTGATGGAACATTCTCAACAGGAGCATTTTGACGAGGAGGAGACTCGGTATTAAGGCTCTCCTGGAGAGCCCGTGCAAGTTGCTCATCTTCCTCCAAACTATAATCAGGATCTGCATTAAAATAAACATATGAAAATTGTAAAGGAAAAAAGAACAACTTTTACTCAGTAACTGACTCTACTAGATTTCCATATCGGCGGTCACTGCCCCCAAGGAGATTATATTTATTCATAATATAAGACAAGAATAGTCAGTAACAAATAGAATGCACGAAGAGGCAAGAGGATAAGAATGACTTGGATAATACTAACCAATAGCCTTTCCCTTATTCGGATCTTGCTCTGCTAAGGATAATGCAATAGCACGAGCTATATCTTCACTGTCGCTCTCATCATATGCATCCTACATCAATAATGACGAGCAACTTGAATAGCCATTCTTTTTTATAACAAGAATATGCATTCAATATGTTCATAACTAGCTTGTTTAAACTTCTATGAAATGTGTCTATGCTTCCTTGTGTAGACAGGTTATGAACAAGAAAGAACTAGCTAAAAAGTAGAAAGGATAAATGACTGGGAAGTATATGCATATGGATAGATAGTGAAGTAAATGACAAGAAGCTAACTCTGGTGTGCTCAGATTGGTTGCCTTCATGCCAGTGGCCATCATAATGACCCCTTGAAACTCTGTTTACTGAGCCTTTAAATATTTTGTTTAACCAACCCATGATCTGGAGCTTATATATTTGATCCTGCAACCGGGAACAGGGTGAATTCAGAAACAGAACTTGTTGAGACCTCCACAGTGACATGCATTAATTTGTGTTGCAGTGGCAGATCTTGACTTCAGTAAGACAAGGCTAGCATTTCTGCATTAATGATATGAGCCACATCGAACAGAAGTGATCAGTGACGAACGGCACCACATGTCCAATCATATGTTTCAGTCTGAACACCCACGAGGAAACAATAACAAAATAACATGAAGAATAACAAACCGAATGCAGCAGAGCAACTCTGTATCAGTATGTTTCGGTCTGAATTCCCATGAGGAAACAAGAACAAAATAACATGAAGAATAACGAACCGAATGCAGCAGAGCAACTCTGTATCAGTTCTCTCTCTCAAAAAAAAAAAGCAACTCTGTATCAGTTACATTTGACATACCTGGAAAACCTCTGAGAACTTTCACTTAAGCAAAATGCTGGTGCAGTGCTACTAAACCAGCTATTTATACTCCTTGGCAGTCAGTGAGGCCAACCCAGATCATACTCCAACCACGTTAGGTGATGACCTGATATTTTTCTTCACAAGTCACCTAACAGGGGGGAAGAGATTATTCAATGAGGAAGAAAATATTCTTTGTGATCAATAATAGCAACCAATGGTCATACAATCAGACAAAAAGACAGGTGCACTTCTCTAAGTATTATAGGCCATTAGGACCACACAGTGATCACTAGCAAGTGGCAACCAAATTATCCGGCAAGATTCGCAATCATCGGTGAGCCCATGTTTCTACATTACTGGTGAAAGGGGTAGCATGATTAGACAGAGAAAACACTCTTGTGATCAGATCATCAGAAGGTGGTGTGGTATCGGAATCAACTGGATCTTTCTTTTCACTTGATCAATTCGATCGAATCCGAGGGTCGAAGGCCAAATTCTAGCAGAGTTCTACACGCCCAAACGGAAGCAAAGCTTCTGAAACGAACAGAGGGCAATTCAAAATTTTGACTCAACAACAAGAAAATCAAGAACAACTGAGATCAGAGCTCGGGGACAAGATCAAAGAAGAAGACCAACATAATCTAATCAGTAAGCCCCATCGCAGAATTCTGGAACACAAAATTCTAAACAGTTCATCGAACTACCTTTGGACTGGACGCCGAGGAACCCGGGAAAGAAAGAGCGTCGGATTCTGCCGGCTCGATCGCCAAGAAAGAAGAACCGAAGCGAAAGGGGGGCAACTAACTACCGGAGAGACGGGCGAGCCACCGGTGTCTGTCTTGCGCTCGACGGCGCCCGCGGGGAGGGGGGGATAAAGAGAGGAGAGGGCGCGAGAGAGACGCGAGAGCGGGCGACCAGTAGGCGGCCGGGGCGGGGGAAGAGGACAAGCGGGGTGGGAGCAAAAGGGAACAAATGCGTGACATGGACGGGAAGCGGAGGTGGTGGTGGAGGTGGAGGAGGTTGCCCGGGTCAAAAAGGGAGGAGGGGAGGTGACGTCCGCCTCGCGCCACCCCCCATCCCCGCCCAGCGCGGCGCCGCGCAGCTGGCACAGCGACGTCGCGCTCGTGCGCGCGGCGGGCGGCACGGGAGGGGAGGCGCCCACATGGGCGGTGCGCGGCGGCGCATTCCGTCGAACGCGCCGCGGGCGTCATGCGGGGAGGGGATCCGCCCGGAGGAGTGACGGGGAGGTGAGAGGAGGCGGAGTGGCAGAGTGTCTGCTGGTTGACTTGTTTTTTCCCCTCCAACGCGGTCACACTTGAGCAATTTATTACTACTTCCTCCTTTTCTATACAGGACCAATATATCATTTTTCAGATATCAAGAAAGCAAAGCCAAGTACTCCCTCCGTTCTACTCCCTCCGTTCCGAAATATAAGTCTTTTTAGAGATTTCACTACAAACTACGTACGGATGTATATAGACATATTTTAGAGTGTAGATTCACTCATTTTGCTTTGTATGTAGACCATAGTGGAATCTCTAAAAAGACTTATATTTAGGAACGGAGGGACTAAAATAATTGAAGTTTTAGGATTGTGCCAAGTCAGATATTTTTAAATTTGAGCAAATCTGAAAAAATATGTAAACATCTACGATATCAAGTATATATAATATGAAAATATATTTCATAACGAATTGCTTGAGGAAAATTTGGCGTTGTAGATGTTAACTTGTTTTTTTATAAACTTGGTCAAATGTAATGAAGTTTGACTTAAAAAATAAAACTTCAATTATTTTAAATAGAGAGAGTAATAAATAACATGACTAATTGTTTAATTTTAAAATGTCTCAAAAAAATAAGGCATGATTCCTTTAAAAAAAAGGAATTTGCGAATATGCTTAATTTGTAAATGTCTCTAACGTAATTTCTTGTCCCCCCCCCCCTAATATGCGATTTTTATTACAATTTTATTTTCTAATATATATAAAGAATAATAGGAATATATATAAACACAAAAAATACAGACAAATGCAGTGATGTTATTCTTGCAAGCTTGAACAATATACTTTTGCATGTGCCAAAGTTTTAAATGGTCAACCTTAAATCAAGAAACTAGTCTCCTCGTTTGTTTCCATTATAGAAAATACCAAACTCGCAAAAATTTCAATGCAAACTGATGAAAAAATAGATAGTAAAATGAAAAGGGACAACGCTGCCCTCCCACAACTTTTTAAAGAATACATCGCACACGTCTAGAATATTAATCTGCAGCCAGCATAGCAAGTTTTACCAACAAATCATTGTGCAACCTTGAATATAAGAGCAACAATGGATTTTTTTGCAATTTTGACAAAAGAAAGGAATTTTTTTGTAAGACTTCGGCCAACATTACACATCACAATGTAATCCTAAATGCCCTTGGATTCCACTCTTGACTATTTTTAATAGGTTTCCCCAAAGATGTCTTGATCTTCTCAACCCTTCTTTCTTTTCCTCGCTCTTCACTTCTCCGCAATATACTATCATCATCCAAGTTATGGCAAGTTTATAAATCGCAACAACTTGGTCCTCAGGATTTTTTTTCCAAAAAAGGTTGTATTTCTTGTTTTCTACATGGTCCAACGTATTGGAACGAACCTAGAGAGTATTAATTTGCGTTAATTAACTGGAAAGGAATTTAGCTACCCCACCACCACCACCACCACCACCACCATCACCACCATCCCATCAATAGACCAGGCATTCTGGTGATGCCTAGAGCACAATTTGTCACTTTCCAAGTTTGTTTCGCCAAGACTACCAAACATCAAGTGATCCATTGTCTTTGTTTGGCAACATAAATAAAAAAAATTCATTTTCACCCTGCCCTCTCTTGATTTGGTTCTCTGTGGTTAAGATGTTATTCCTAAGCGTTAACCACAAGAAAACATTGACCTTGAGAGGGATTCATTACTTGAAGATCCAACACTCCTAGGTCACCACGATCTTTTGACACGCAAACAACCAGCCAATTAACTAGATCGTATTTCCTTTTGTTTTCCATTTCCTTCCAAATGTTGTCTGGTACACCTTTTGGGGCTTCCAGGAAGGGAAACATGTACAATTGTACATTATTTAGGCACGAGTTTGTTAGGTTCACTCCATCACAAGTAGATCGAATAATTCCTTTCCACCATACCATTTCTTATCAATCTTCTCTTCTGCATGGTCACATTGAGTATTTTCACATCAACGGGCATTCCTAAAGCACTACATGTGTATTTTTTTAATAGAACAACTTGGTGAGTCCATGTTTCAACTTTAGTGATGAAAGGGACAACATGATTAGATAGAGGAGATATTTCTTGTGATTAGAAGGTGGTCTTGAAATCAACTGGATTTATGCTTTTCACTTGATCAATTCGATCATAATATAAGAGTGGAAGGCCAAACTCTACCCAAGTTTTTCATGCCCAAATAGAGGCAAAGCTTCTGAAACGAATAGAGGCCTTCTAAAACAAATAGAGGCCAATTCAAATTGACTCAACAATAAGAAAATCAAGAACAATAGAGATCAAAGTTTGGGCACGAGATTAAAGAAGAATATCAACATAGTCTAATAACTAAGCTCCATCGTAGAAAAACATATAAGCACAAAATTATAAGCAATCCACCAAACCTTTGGAGTCGGTGCGGTGGAACCCTCGGAAGAAAGAGCGTCAGATCTGTCGACGGCTGGATCGCCAGGAAGAACTGGGGCAAAAGGTCAACTACAGACGGGCGGACCACTGGTGTCTTGAGATAGACGACGCCCACAGGGAGGATAAAGAGAGGAGAGGCCTCAAGAGAGATGTGAGAGCGGGCAAAAAGTAGGCGGCCAAGGCGGGGGCAGGTGACAAATAGGGTGGGAGCAAGAAGGAAACAAATGTGTGACCTCGAGGGAA
>NC_041389.1:89177815-89232405 GCF_002162155.2 Triticum dicoccoides
GGGGGAGGTGAAGTCCGCCTTGCGCCGCCCATAGATAGTGCGGCGCGGTGCGGCTGGTACAATGATGTCACTCTAGCATGCTAGTGCACGCGACAGGTGGCACGTGAGGAGGGAGGGGAGGCGCGCAATGGCGACACCTACCGCCGAATACATCGTAGGCGTCATGCAGAAGGAATCACCCGAACAAGGGACATGGAGGCTAGAGGAGGAGGAGTCACAATATCTGCGGGTTGATTTTTTTCATCCCGACACTGACACATAAGCAATTAGTACTGGACTCCGCATCTCAAATATAGGACATGTTTAATTTAATTTTCTATTATCCCTAATAGGGTTTCAACTATAATTTAACTTACACTATATAGAAAGAATGGGGCAACGATATGCTACAAAAATATATCAATGTAAAGCAACTTAGAATGTCACCACAAAAAGGGGTTAATTTGGTATATGCCAATGTCATAACAACATTTACCAAAGTATCCAAGTGCTAGCAGCGGTATTCTTTTCCAAGTTTTCCTTTTTTTCCCGAGGAAAATACTTAATACATAAAGTTGACAATGACTTAGTATATCGAATCACCCCTTATCGCTACTAAACTGTTTTTTTTTGTTTTGCGAAAAGCATCAGATCTATTATAAAAGTTCACCCAGACCGGTAATTCTTAATTCTTCATTGAGCAGCTCAGTAGTAAGACTAGCCTAGTTTTTTGACTTCTACATTTATGCGTGGTAGTTTTACTTTATTTCATATTTGACTACAAAATTCGTTTCTCATTTTGATTGTACTAGTTTCGTTGTTGTCTAGATTAGTCTAGTTCACGCCTTTGAATTATTATATGTAGTTACGTTATGGTATTGCTATGTCTAAAGTAATACAAAAACATAGATGCAACATTTTGCAATAGGAATGTGCAACTCACAATGTTAGACATTTATGCATAAAGTTGTATGATATATTCTAGTTTTTATATGTCTGAAATAGGAATTCATGTACGAGTACGCACATGGTTAAACACAAAGTTGCACTTATATTTAGCTTTAACTTTCTCTTCTTTTTAAGCTTTATTTTTGTGGGGAATCTACTTCTTTAATCTATTTGTATAGTTGCCATGTTAACATCCAAGGGCGCCACCGTACTGGTCATCTCTCCGGAGACATATCAACTTCGGAGAGATGCCGGTGTCGGACGGTGTCATCACGGAGGTGGCTTCGGCGGTCAAGAAACTCTCCGTTTCGGAGGCTGCGACTACAACGGCCTCGGCGCCGGTGGGCGGGTTTGCACCGGATGCTGCCGGTGCGCAGCGTCTTCTGCCGGGTGGGGGTACCAACAACACCAACAATGGTGCCCCTGCTCTGCTTCTCAACGTCAACCTGGGTGCTCCTGAGTCCTCACAAGCTGCTGCTGAGGGGCATATGATGGCCATGGGTGTTGCTACCTCCCCCCAGCAGGCGCTGAGCTTGGGGGCCCAGGAGCGAGCTGATGCGTCTTCGCCCTTGCAGCAGCAAAGCCAGGGGCCGGAGGATGCTGCGCTGCCTTTCCAGCCACAACCCCAGCCTGCCGGGGTGTGCGATGGGGTTACAGGAGAACAGGCGCAGCCACTGGAGGATGGACCTACGGCTCCTGCGGCTAGGACTCAAGGTGGTCGCGTGGATGCTGCTGCTGTTGTTGGTGTTCAGCGGCATGCTCACGGCATTGCGGGAGTCCAGCGTTGGAGGAGGCTTTACCGTCAAGAGCAGGACGAGAAAGACATGGTGAAATCTACATGTGTCAAACATGCGATTTTTGGTGTTCCCACTCCACCGAACAGTGGCAGCGAGCTCTCCAGCCGCAAGGCGGCTTTTGCTGCCATGCTTGAAAGCAAGGCGGGAAGCAAGAGGCGCGCTGCTGATGATCAAGATCTGATTCTCAACATGAACAGCACGAGTACAGAAAGTCTAGAGGTTAGGGATGATATGGATATGAGTGTGTCATGTAAAAGAGTGTGTATTGAGAGAGTTGAAACTGTAGTAGGCATAGATGGGTCTACTGTTCATGTTACTGAGGAAGTTGATGGTGGTGAGGAAGAGGTCCAGGATAGGAGGAGAGAATCTGTAGGGGATGGGAAAGATGTAGGAGATAATACCAAGGAAGCTACCGGCCCTGGGGCTGCCGGTCAACTGACGGGCGCGATGAATGTCGCCCGTCAGGAGCCATGAAAATGATTTGCTGGAACTGTCAAGGTTTGGGTCAACCTCGGACAGTCCAAGAGCTGGTGTGCCTCACAAAGACACATCGACCCAATGTTATCTTTCTTTCTGAAACAAGGCAAAATAAAGAGTATGTTGAGAGTTTGCGTTATCGCCTTGGTATGAAAAATGTATTTACTGTTTCTGTTCCAGGAAAAGGAGGTGGCTTAGCGGTTTTTTGGGACGACCTTTATACCTTGGAGTTGAACAAATATGGAGATCATTTTATTGACATGTACATCAGCAATGGTGCTGGAACTAAATGGAGAAGCACTTTTGTGTATGGGGAACCAAAGGCGAACCAAAGGTATGTTATGTGGGAGCTACTAAGGCGAATTAAACCGCTTGGGGCTGGACCATGGTTTATGGCTGAAGATTTTAATGAGGCTATGTGGCAGAATGAGCATTTTTCTCGGGTAAAGCGGTCTCCCAAACTGTTGGCTAATTTTCGTGAAATTCTGTCTAAGTGCAATTTATTTGATTTGGGCTTTCATGGAGTTCCTTGGACTTATAATAATAAGCAGCATGGCAATAAAAATGTGAAGGTGCGGCTTGATCGAGCGGTGGCGTGCCCACAATGGTCGTCTATGTTTCCAGACTGCAAGGTCTCACATATTCTTAGCTCCAGGTCAGATCATTGTCCTATTCTTATTGAAATGTTGGGGGCTCCTCGCTCTGGAAAATTTGTTAAACAGTTGAAATACGAAGCATATTGGGAAAGAGAAGAGGCGGCATTGAAATATCAGATTGAATCATGTTGGAATAATAGTTCGCACGTTAATGATCTGGAAGATGTGGCAAATAAATTAAACAAGATGATGAAGTCTCTGCATGGGTGGAGTAAGGTTCATATCGGATATCTGCCTAAAAAGCTTGAATCTGCTCGTAGAAGATTAAATGTGTTATTCAAAAGAAATGATCTTAAAGCAAGTGTGGAGAGGAAGAAAATCCTCGCAGAGATGGATGAGCTCCTGATTAAGGAAGAAATCATGTGGAAGCAGAGATCTTGTCTGGACAAAATGAAATGGGGGGATAGAAACACTAAAAAATTTCACAGAAAGGCCACATGGAGAGCTAAGAAGAACAATATTTCTGCTATCAAAAGAAGTGATGGGTCTCTCTCAAAGGATTTGGAGGAAATTAAAGGTATCACAAATTCTTTCTTTAAGGATCTTTATTCCTGTGACTCTATGGTCAATCCATCTCGTATTATATCACTTGTGAAACCGGTGGTGAATGAGAATATGAATAAAGATCTCTGCAAACCTTTCTCTGAACAAGAAATTAGTGATGCCCTTTTCCAAATTGGGCCGTTGAAGGCCCCGGGACCAGATGGGTTTCCAGCCGGGTTTTTTTAAAGAAATTGGGGTTTAATTAAGACGGATATTGTTTGGGCTGTCCAGCAATTCTTTATTTCGGGATGTATGCCAGAGGGGATAAATGATACAACTATTGTTCTTATTCCTAAAATTAAGAATCCCCAGTCGATGAAAGATTTTCGTCCTATTAGCCTTTGCAATGTTATATACAAAATTATCTCAAAGTGCCTTGTCAATAGGCTAAGACCGCTGCTAGATGGTATGATCTCCCCTACCCAAAGTGCTTTTATCCCCGGAAGATTAATTTCAGATAATGCTCTTATCGCCTTTGAATGTATGCACTCGTTGAATACTTTGAAAGATTCTCGTGGAGAATACTGTGCATATAAACTGGACCTAGCTAAAGCATACGATCGTGTTGACTGGAAATTCCTGGAATGTATGCTTCGTGCATATGGTTTTGATCCAATCTGGATTAATTGGATTATGATTTGTGTTACCTCAGTGAAATTCTCGGTGCGCTTTAATGGCCAGTTGTTAGAGTCTTTTCATCCTTCATGTGGGCTGAGGCAAGGGGATCCATTATCGGCGTACTTATTCCTCTTTGTTGCTGAGGCCCTCTCGCTATTACTCAATGATGCGACAACAAGAGGGACTATCCAAGATTTCCGACTGAACAGACATGCTCCAGGTATATCCCATTTATTATTTGCCGATGATAGTCTCCTATTTTTTAAGGGTTCTCTTGATCAAGCTTTGGCTATTAAAGATATTTTGACGGCTTATGAGGAGGGTACAGGCCAATTATTAAGTCCAGACAAGTGTTCCATTTTATTTGGCAAAAAGTGTCCTATTGAGATTCAGGTGTCTCTTCTGGTTATCCTTAAAATCACGTGCGATGGGTTTGAGGATAAATACCTTGGCCTCCCAGTTCCAGAAGGTCATATGAAGGCCGGCAAATTTCAATATACAAAAGATAAAGCTCTTAAGAGGGGTTCAGACTGGATCGAAAAATATGCTTCTAGCGGGGCGAAGGAAGTCCAGATTAAGTCTGTTATTCAGGCCATTATGGTCTATGCCATGAGTATTTTTAAATTCCCTATGACTCTTTGTGATGAACTATCTCAAATTATACGGAATTTTTGGTGGGGTGATGAGGAGAATAGAAGAAGAACTCATTGGTTGGCTTGGGAAAAATTAACAAAGTCAAAAGGTGAAGGGGTATGGGATTTCGGAACCTTAGGCTTTTCAATCAAGCACTTTTGGCCAAACAAGCTTGGCGTTTATTGGTTTTTCCAGACTCTTTGTGTGCAAAGGTGATGAAAGCTAAATATTATCCTCATGGGCATCTTATCGATACTGTCTTCCCTCAAGCGACTTCGCTTACACGGCAATGTATTGTGCATGGACTCGAGTTATTGAAAAAGGGTATCATCTGGAGAGTCGTCGATGGTGCTAGTATAAATATTTGGAGGGATAATTGGCTCCCGAGGGATTCTGGCCTAAAAATTTCTGCTAAGAGGACCAGAACGAGGGTCAAATGGGTTGCTGATTTATTCATGAGTGGCTCAAGGAGATGGGATGAGAATTTAATCAGGCATCTGTTTTACCCTCATGATGCAGAGGAAATTTTGAAGTTACGCATTCTGAATTTGAACGAGGGTGACTTCATCGCCTGGCACCATGAGAAAAATGGGTTGTTTTCAGTGAAGAGTGCGTATAGGTTGGCCCTGAATATTAAGGACTCGGACATGGCACCGGGGAACTCCAGTGTATATGTTAATGGGGAAAGGAGGCTCTGGAATATTATTTGAAAGGCTAATGTTCCTCAGAAGATTAGAATCTTTGCTTGGAGGGCTGCATCTAATAGCCTAGCCGTACAAGTTAACAGAGTAAAACACCATCAAGCTATCCTAGGTACGTGCTCAATTTGTGGTGTTGAAGATGAATGTGTTTTTCATGCTTTGGTATGCTGTCCCAAGATACGTGCATTCCGTATGAGTTTGAGAGAGGTGTGGAATTTGCCGGATGAAGACATTTTAAACTGTTCGGGGCCGGACTGGTTACTTATTTTATTGGATCAGTTAAGTTCGCCTATGCGTGAGCAAACAATTTTCATGTTATGGAGAGCTTGGCATTTGAGAAATGACTTGATTTTTGGTAAAGGAAAGGAATCTATCTTGGCCTCAGTGAGTTTTATTCAAAATTATTGGGCTTCATTCTCATCTTGTCATGCAAAAACGAAGGTAGAGGTAAGTAATAAAGGTAAGGGTGTGATTGATGGTTTACAACCCATTAGTAATGTGGAGAGGATTTGTGTTCCATGGCTGCCTCCCACTCCGGAATTCCTCAAGATTAATGTTGATGCAAGTTTTGTGGAGGCCATTAGCGCAGCGAGCGTTGGGGTGGTTGTTAGAAATCATTCTGGAGAAGTTCTTATTTCTTCTTGGGATTATATTGGTTCATGTCTTTGTGCTGAGGAAGCGGAACTTCGAGCAGCCATCTCAGGCCTTTACATTGGTATCACTCTTCACAAGCCCATTATTTTAGAAACTGACTGTTCTTTTGTGGCCTCGGTTTTTGCAAATGATAACCTGGACATGTCAAACCTTGTGGATTTGAAGAAGGAAGCGTTGAGTGTCTCCAAGATGATGAGTACTTTAAAAATCACCAAGATTAACAGGAAGGCGAATATGGTGGCGCATGAGATTGAAAAATTTAGTTTTATAAATAGGTCTGATGGTATTCTTATTAATAGTGTTCCGCCCTACGTGGCAAGTGCTGTAACGAATGATTGTACGAATATTTGTGTCAATTAATTAATATATGGGTGGGGTTTTTCAAAAAAAAAAACATCCAAGGGCTAATAACACTGACTCAGCAACACACCTTTTTAGTATTAAGCATAGTTATTCCATAACCACGTGATGAAAGAAGTGTAGTTCGTCGATTTACATTATATTCATCTACTCCCTGTCGAAATGGGAAAAAATATATATCAAGAGGATCCTAAATAGTTTGTCTAGGCTCAGAAATGAAATTGATCAATCAAATGATGCAACAATAAAATAAAATTTTTCTCCTTGACCACCACACACAGCTTGGAGACTTAGGGGCACTGAAGCCCCTTATTTTACTCTGGTTAGGTTCACCAGCTCACAATAATATCCAATAGGATAATTCATCAAAGTCATGCCCTGTACTACTCTGCACAGCACTTGAATTAAGCACCACTAGAAGTCTAGAACCACTCTTGCATAAAATAAGAGAAAAGAACAACAACAACAAAAACAACAGTAACGTGCAGATGCGCACACAAATATTGTCTATACTGCAGTGATGCAGCACGCATGTGTAGTCGGCATCACCTAATTATAGTAGATGATTAGGTATGCATGCATAACCAAGCAAGCTCCACTGCACCATGTGGGGCAGTTGGCCCAGCTCATGTTTGGCAGATAACTTAGTAGAGACACTAACCCAGAATCCAGATTATCATTGAACTTCTGCTGTGTCCCCAGACAAAACAGAACGGACTACACAAGTTTAGCATGCCAAAAATTCAACCCTGCCCATGATACCAAAAGAAAACCTGAATAATGGGGGGGAAGTCACATTTTCTCATTGATTTCGATGAGGAAGTAGTCTGAAAGCTTTCTTCCCCTTCCTCACTTTTTGAAGATATTAGCAGAATTTTAATTGATTCATGCAGGAACTGAACTGTTTTCAGGAAAACTCTTTGCATTCCAAACAATCCCCTGAATCATCATGTGCGAGGGATTTACGCGTGCCTCCGGTTCCATGAAATACAGGTTAATTATCACGCATATACCTCACTAGTCATTGACAAAGACGGTTAACGAAATATCATCACATCATCATCATCACCATCACAAAATGCAAGGTTGTGTTGCTTTCCGTGGCGTTTCTAAGGCGCAGCTTCAACTGATCCAGTGCCACGGAGACTATTTGTGTCAAGTTGATGCACACATGTCATAGGTACCTGATAGGAACATTTATAGGAACATATCTCCTTTCTTCCACACCTAATCATGCCCCAGGCAACCTCCATCTGCAAGTTCATCCACCATCTCTATCCACAACCAAGACAGTTGAAGAAAATATAGAACAATTGGCCAACATAGTTTTGATATGAATGCTTCTGGTCAGCATTTATCCCATTTCTTTTATAAATGTTTCTACAGTTTCCGCTTATGTTTTTTTGAAATGTTTGTGCATTCTCGAGAAGCCTCGATGCAGGTACAGTCTAGAGAAACAGGGAGCATCTGTCGGTGTCATCTACATCAGCTTTGTTTGGGTTGTGCACATCTTGATGTGGAAACCCAATGGGATTTCGGAGGATTTTTTTTTTGGGCCGATAAAAATTCAGTGAGTAGGTATAAAGATGTGAAAGGGACTAAATGCACAGTCACCACTGTTTCTACTATGAAAGTGACTTCTACTTTTGCCATATCAGCCAGTGATTTTGTGAGATTATGGTGGGCACTGGAAGTAGTTCTGAATTCGGTTTCTACCAAATTTGATTGCTATATGTGCTGTTCACAACCCTAGATTTCTGCCGGAAAAATAAATGATCTATACTGTCCTTAGACAGCTATACTATTTTCTTTTAAATGTTATGCGTTTCACTCGTGTTTCTCGAAATATTTCCGCATTCTCGAGAAGCCTCGGTGCAGGTACAGTCTACAGAAACAGAGAGCATCTGTTGGTGTCGTCTACATCAGCTTGTTTGGGTTGTTCACATCTTGATGTGGAAATCCAGGGGGATTTCAGAGGTTTTTTTTTGGCTGATACAAATTCCATGAGATATAAAGATGTGAAAGGGACTAAATGCATGTATAAGAGTCATAATTGTTTCTATCTGTAAGCTCCTGAGAAAAAAGGATTTTTACTATGAAAGTGACTTCTACTTTTGTCATATCAGGAGTGATTTTCTGAGATTATACGGTGGGCACTGGAAGTAGTTCTTAATTCAATTCCTACCAAATTTGATTGCTATATGGGGCTGTTTACAACCCTGAATTTCTGCCGGAGAAGGAAATAATGTGTACAGTCCTTAGACAATCCATGCGCAATCTTCAACTAACAAGAAGGGGAAATGATGGTCATATTTGATAACAACTTGAAAGTAAAAAAGAAGTACAATGGAGAAGGAGCTGTTGATCAGGGTTTTCTTATAACTACTGGAAAAGCATACGGTTTTACATCATAGGCTAAAACGTGCAGTCATACAAATTTCCTGTGTCATCGACATTTACGCAGTAAGGAAAAACTAGCCACTGAAATTCTCACCGGGTTTCATGTCCACTATCAGATTGCCCACGACAATCCCCGAAAGAATCTATGGGCTACAATCACTACTCTTCCCTATCGTTTCAAGATGAGCTTCTGTTTGATCATAGGACAGACATTACCTTGCCTGGTTGACATAAGGTCTGACGAAAGTCCTTCTCCACCATACCTCGAACGCCCTCTGCAAATTCGGGCAGTTATCGCCTAATTTCAAGAACCTCCCGAGCCATGACAGTAATATAGACCGCTGGTCTTCCAAAGGAAGTGTCAGGATTGTCTGCCCAATCCCTTCCTCGACAAGCTTCCTATCAAATGACCGGCAGCTGCATTGTAGCCATGAGTAGTCATCGATGAGTGCTTGCAGCCAGACTTGCAGGAGGAGAAGACGAGTGTCCTTGGACGGAAGCATTTCTCCTCTTCCGATGCCAACAAAGAGCCTTGCTGTTATACTGCTAACTGTGTGGCGAGAGGCGATAGGCAATTTTGCATGTAATGACGCAAGCTCACTTTGGCTTGCCCACATGACCACAAAATCATCGCAAATTCGTTGGTTAACCAATATCTCAACCAACCAGAGGATATTGTCAGTCTCCAGAGTTATTTGGCGTGTAACTTGGGAAGGAAAACCTGCTTCAGATGCTTCCACAAAGAGTGGCTGAAGTCTTTCCAAGCAACCTCGACACGAACCGTAAAATAGTTCACAACAGATGTCTGATGTTCCATCTGTGCAACGGCTGCTATCCTTGAGAAGATTCAGAACTAGGGCCTTCATTTCCCGACGTCCCCTGTCATCATTGCTCTTCAAGACCATCTCCATAATATGAGACAAAGTATCGGTTGGTGAGTACGGGCTGTCAGACGTAACTCTTTTCAGCAGAGGGCTAACTCCATAAGACTTGCTCTGAAGATGTCGTATGGACGACACAACGCTGTCTTCTTCCTCACCGACCCAAGGAACTGCTTCCAAATAATCCAAGCATGACTTGACACAAGCATGGAAACCGAGTAATTCAGCAACCTGCAAATTTAGCCACTTCTTTCATGATCAAACATGCGGGGGCTACCGAGTACGTGAACTACTAAGATTATATAGAGCTCGGGAAAAATTGACTACCATGCAGTTCTTCTTAGAATGAAACTTATGTAAAATCTAATCTAAGAAACTAAGCAACATGAGCTTTGCAACAAAAGAAAGGCAAAGCCACTGAAATGTGAGTATCTTTTTTTTTTTTTGCGGGACTGAAATGTGAGTATCTGAAGATGCATATATACCTTCATGATGCGAAGCACACGCGACACATTCTGCTTGAGCAGCTTGTGCTTCGCCTCGTCGCAGTACATCAGCCCGACAGTCTCCACATAGATCTCGGCATCGTCGCAGTCATGGATCTCCACGCATGGCACCAGAGAGCCACCATGGCCATTGTCGCCGTCAGAGAGCTTCTCGGCGAAGAAAGCGCTGCTTCCAGAGAGAACGTCCCTATGCACACTCATCCTGACAGCAATCCCTTCCTTGCCATACAGCATCACCGTCAGGTCGCTCGTCTCAGGCTGCCCGAACCCAACGCAGATCTTGTGCTGCTGAGCCTCCGCGTCGCCAGCCTGCTCCGGCCGCTTATCCGCCGCAATCTCGGCCGCCGCCGCGTTCTGCTCGTCGGGAGCTTCCCGGCGCCCTGGCTCGTCGGTGACGGACGGCGCGTTCTGCACGGAGGGCGCCACGGATGGGGGTGCCGACGGGATCTTGCGCTGCTGCTTGCTGTGGCTATGGCTGTGGCTGTTGCCGCCGGCGTGGCCGTGGTGGTGATGCGGGTTCTTGAGGCTCTTGTGCAGCGCCGCTGGCGAGGGGCAGCACCAGAAGCCCTCCGGCGTGACGGCGATCGGCACGGGGCGGATCCTCGCCGGCGCCGGCTGCGCCCTCCTCGGCCTCGATTCCTCCATCCCCGGAGGTCAATTCCGCATCTGGAGCGCGGCCAGGCCCAGGCGGGCAAGATCTCGAGAGCCGCTCCTCCTCCGCCTGCAATTCGTGCAAGATCAGAGCTCCTGCGGAAGGCGCAACACCGGGAGAACAAGAACACGGACCGAATGTTTCTGCGGAAGAAAGAAAGAGAAAATGCAGAAGAATGGCAAGAACACGACGCCCTCCGCGCAACCACATCCATGCAACGAAATCCGCGGGTTTTCCGCATCTACTGACCGGACGGTTCTTCTTCCACCTTGGGAAACCCAAGAACAGGGCAGCTACAGATTCTTCTCGGTGACAGCATGCACATGGCTGAGAGTGGTTCGACCCACTCACCTCAGGAACGAGCGATCCAAGAACAGCTCGAGCGGAAGGGGGAGGTGACCGCGCGCTTCCTGCGCCGGCGGCTCTGGCCTCAGGCTGGAGCTCCAGAGCAGTAGTAGCAACTAGCTCAGCTGCTGCCTGCCAGTTTCAGAATCGGGGCAGGGCACAATCAAGGAGGAGTACTGGAGCAGTAGTAGTATATTGCTGCCCCGAATCCAATGCCTTGTCTGGACCGTGCGACTGTTTGGGTAACCGAGAAGAAGCAAGCCGGCGTGGGTTCCCGTGCCTCTCCTCTTCCTGGCAATGCCTCCAATTTACTCCGCCTCACTGCACACTGCACACCCTTCCACATGGATGTGTGGAACGGATCCTCATCTTCTTTCGGACTGGTTGTAATGGGAGTATCATAGCTAGTATCATGCATGTCAATTAGGCAACTTTGATGAGGTGGCATAGAATTAAATGGAGTAAGAGAGGATTGATTATCATATCATGATATCGTATCATAATAAATGCTACACTAGTATATGTGTCATGCATGGCAATAAATAAAGTCATCTATGATATTAACATATGATACTATGCGTTAGGGAGGTAGTATCATACACTAGTATCATATGCATGATACTAACTTATGATACTACCCATTACAACCAGCCTCACAAGTGCAGTTCGGATAATACAATAGTAAATTAGATACTCCTCTGTTCCAAAATATAAAAACGTTTTTAACACTATACTAGTATCAAAAACGTTTTTATAGTATGGGACGGAGGGAGTAATTCTTTAGCCCAAGGATCCTTTGGGTGGGTTCTGATAGAAATATTACCACAGAATCCAAATCCTTGGTTGATCTAATTTGTACAGAATTTTAATCCCTGGTTAGTACTGCTAGGAGAAAAGGCTTTTTTATGGATTGCTTTCGTATGCATCCATTTTATATCTTTTATACTAGCGCGTAGTGGTTCTGGCCAGGAGATGACTTTATGTAAAGGAAGGAAATGGTGTGCCTCGTATGCACTTTCGGCGTCTTCCTGGATTTCTTTAAGGTTCTCGTGGACCATCAAAAGGCAGTGTCCGCAAAATCATACTACTCCCTTCGTTTACGTGAATAAGTCATCTTAGATTGTGCACCGTGACTAAGGGAAGGAAAAAACGAGAAAACTTAATGTTCATTTATTAATTGATAGCATTGCATACAATGCACTAACCACTGCATGTCGTGTTTGGTAGTCTAAAGTCATTGAAACCATGCACACCCTACGTCTCTTATTGGTTGATATGTCAAGAAATAAGAAACGAGGTAGAATTTAATGCATTGTGCCTAAGTGTTTTGAGATTATTTGGTTTTATAAAATAACTACACACCTAAACGAAAGGAGTATATCTTTGTTTTGGCGGATTCAAGTTGTGGCATCAACTTGGTTGTGGCGGGTATTCGGGAATACTGCATGACTGGTTTGAAAATTGGAAAATTTCCAAAGTGCACATCATCTTTCTTGGTGTGTCCATAGGAAAACCAAGAAATAGCTGTGGTGCTCCTTTCTACCAGCCCAAGAAACGAGAGCGGAAAGAAAAGATGCGGGCGACTCCCTTTCCCCACGACAAATTTTAATATATATACCAAGTGTTGATAATACACCTTTTGCCCTCCGTTTCAAAATATATGATGTATTAGTTTTTCCAAAAATCAAACTTATGCAATTTTGGACAAATTATTTAAAAAATAATATTAAATCTACAATGTCAAATTTGTATCATTAGAGTACGTACGCCAAGTCGCTCCTCCTCCTCCAAGAAAGAAAGCTAGGGTTTCTGCCTCTCGCCGGCGCCGCCGCAAGTCCGCCTCGTCTTTGGTGGCCCTAGGGCCATGGGGGCGTGGTGGATTCTGCCAAGGGCCGGCGGGAGGGCTCCATTTTCACTCGTTTTTTCCTGTCTTGTTAGGGTTTGTGTCATGCTTAGGAAGGCGAGATGGCGGCGGCTCCCTGAAGATGGAATAAAGGTCTTCCCGCCTAGCCCCCGTTCTGGCGGTGCATCTAGCATCGTTGATGGGCGTGTTGAGGTGTGTCTCCGGCGGATCTATCTTTGATGGATTTGCTCGGATCTCGTCGTTGTTCGTCTACGTTCGTTTGTCTTCGGGTTGAATCCTTCAAACCTACGTTATTCTTCATCGGCGGCGGTTGCTGTTCTGGTGCGCTGGTCCTATGGGGCCTTAGCACGACGATTTCCTGACTGTCTACTGTGCCCGACTCCGGCGATGGAGGGGTGATGACGGCGGCGCGCCTTCGGCTTGCTTCAGTGCTTGTAGTCATCGCTAGGTGGTCTACAAATCTGGATGTAATTTTTATTTCTAGTGTTCATTGTACTGCCATGATTAAAGATGAATAAATTGAAAGTTTTTCGCAAAAAAAAATTTGTATCATTTGATGCATCACGAAAAGTATTTACATATTATATCTATTTTATATATCGTAGATGTTGATATTTTATTACATAATATTAGTCAAACATACACAAGTTTAAATTGCATGAAAGTCGATACATCTTATATTCAGGTACGGTGGGAGTATTACACAAGGTTACTATTTCATTTCATATACTACAAGAAAATAAAGTCAATCAATTAATAAATATCATGACTAATTGTGTGGAGAACCTCTCATGTTCCGACCTAATTAAACATGTAAGAGCATCTTCAGCCGGACACCTCAAACCCGCCCCAGCAGACCGCCCAGTCACTGTCCGGTCATGATTTTTTTGACTCAGAGGGCCCCCTCAAACGACCCTCAAATGCCCGGGCTGACCGACACCCCCCATATTTAGCCCAAACATGGGGCGGATATGGGGCGCCCGGGCACGCCCACCACATCGGACCCGACCCACGCTGTCCCACCCGACCCCACATAATATCCTTCCCATTCGCTCGCCGGACCAAACCCTAGCCACTTCACTCCTCTCCCCTTCACTCCCCTCCGCCACCCAAGCTCGTCTCCGTCTTCTTTCGGTCGTCTCCGGCATGGTGGGTAGCGGATCCGAGTCCTTCACCTCCAGATCTGTCGACCCCGAGCTCATCCCGCGCGGCCCTGATGAGGAGATGGTCGTCCGGCTTGCGCTCCGCCGCGCCCGGGAGGAGGCCCGTGGACAGCTGCGCTCGGACTCCATCCGTCGGGGATCCATTGCGTCCGCCCAAATGGGGCATGGATCCGGCACTAGGCCGGTCGTAGCTGGCTCATCGGAGGCCATGACCCGTCTGCCGTCCGAATGCGCTGGCAGACGCGCAACCCCTCCGGTGTAGTTGTTTGTATTCAGGTCTCCTTATACCCTAAAAAACTAACCGCAAAGCGAGAGATCATTTTTGAACAAACAAGTGTATTCGGAAAATACTCTACCAATGAAAGACTGCCGGAAAGCACTTCACAACACTACTGCAGAAACTTACCGGTGACTTGCACAAGATACCAACGGTGTTTGTTAGTGCAGTGTTGCATGCCACTAATATTTTAACATTAGTGAAAGAGCATGGCGCCCCCATGTTTGATTTTGGTAATTAATGACAATCCCTATGAACTAATAGTTGGTTTGAATTATACTTTGAGGGTTTGTCTACAGGAAATGCTTGAAGATCATATGTTGGCTTCAAGGTTGAATACATAAGATTATTTGTTGACCAAGCTAGTATTCAAGGACTTATCCAAAGATTGGTCATGTGAGAGTCGAACCTACTGCAAGCATGTATTGAAGAAGAAGACTAGGTGGCCATTCATGTTTAATTTTAAGACACCGTCTTAATGAAGAGAGAAGAAAATAGACTAGGTTGATCAAGAGGAAGTGCTAAGAGTGGTTTCAAGTTGATCAACACACTAAGCGTAGATGTTGTATCGAGTGGGATTAAGTGGTCTCGTGGTATGGTAAACAATTGTTCATTACGCTTTGTGTACTAACCCATGATCTATGAGAGGTTGCTACGTGGAGTTAGGTATCTTTCCATGTGCTTGCATCAAAAGGAAGATCTCATATAACCCATGGAGGATGACATCAAGTGGTGATTGTCATCAAGGTTCAATTGTGCAAGTTCAACTGGAGCATCGCGAAGATATTACATGGTTGAAGCTTGTCATCCATTCTAGTGATAATGGATGAGTGAGGATGTGCCTAAGAGAGGCTCTCCCATGGTGGAGTATGGGGGATCAATTTACAAGTCTTCATCAAGACGACACAACCAAGAAAGGTGGTCCAACTTGAGTCGGGCATGATTGTCATCATCCATCTCAAGTGGATTATGCACAAGGCAAAAGTATAACCTTGATAGGTTTCTATATTACTGGTCTCATGGTGTTAGTTAGGAGACCGGGTTATAGGATCGATAGTAGTACTATCAATGGGGGCTCTCAGGTGAGTAGCTTGATCATATCGTTCGTAGAGAGCTAAAACCTGTGCGTCCTTGGGATCATCTTTCTTGGTTCTTGACGGTGTCCTATACTAGGGGGTACTAACCTAGTCATCCCGTGGTCCTCGAAATGGGCTAGTGGGCCCTCATTCCCATTAAGGTGGACTCCGGAAGCTACACGTTGGGAACATGATCAATACTATATCTCCCGAAGACTCGACGTATACTCCAAGACATCTCCTGCCACCTCCATGCGATTCTCCTTGATACCGACTATGTAACCCTAGATTCCCTGCCTAGCATGTATATAAGCCAAAGGGTTTAGCCTGTAGTAGGATGGAATCAAAATTACATTCACCTAGCCCTAGGGTTAGAACACAACTTACAATCTTGAGGTAGATCAATCTTTTACTCGATACATCACCATCAATATAAACAAGAGAAGGACACAGGGTTTTACCTCCATCAAGAGTGCCCGAACCTGGGTAAATATCGTCTCCCTAGTTCATGTTACCATCTGTCCGAGATCCATAGCTCGTGCCCCCCCTACCCCGAGGTCTGTCGGTTTTAACACCGACCCTAGTGCTTTCAATGAGAGTTCCGCTGTGAGATCGACAGAAGGATTGATGGCTCATCTGCAAATCAACTGTGGCACTGACTACGGGAACGTATACGTCCCTGGGCAGCTTTTCGTGTTCGGCAGCATGATTTTTTGTGCCGACTCGGCAGGTGATACGTCTCCAACGTATCTAAAATTTATGAAGTATCCATGGCATGTATACAACAATTTTATATGGTTTTGGTATGATTTGAATGGTTTTCAGCAAAAGTACTGTGGTGTTGTTTTTTGTGCAGAAATAAAAGTTCTCCAAATGCAGCGAAACTTTTTGACGATTTTTTTGGAACAAAAGAGACACTAGAAGCTTCGTGGGAGGACCAGAAGAGCCATGAGGGCCCCACAAGCCAGCAGGGCGCGCCCAGGGGGTGGCCGCGCCTTGGTGCCTCATGGGCCCCTCATAGCCCATGTTGACGTGAGACTGACGCCCAAAATCCTATAAATAGATAAACCCCTAGAAATAACCCTAGAACTATGACTCCGCTGCCGCAAGCCTCTGTACCTTCGAAATACCATTTGGAGCCCTATTCCGGCACCCTGCTGGAGGGGAAAATCATCAATGAAGGCCATCTTCATCGTCCCGGTGGCCACCATGACGAGGAGGGAGTAGTTCACCCTCGAGGCTAGGGGTATGTACAAGTAGCAATGTGTTTGATCTCTCTCTCTCTCTCACTCTCTTGTGTTCTTGATTTGGCACGATCTTGATGTACCACGAGCTTTGTTAATATAGTTGGATCATATGGTGTTTTCCCCTCTCTATCTTGTTGTGATGAATTGAGTTTTTACCTTTGAGGTACACTATTATCGGACTGAATACTTTTATGGATTTGAGAACACTTGATGTATGTCTTCCATGTGGATACCCATGATGACAATGGGGTGTTCTATTGATTCACTCGATATATGTTTTGGCACTCAACTCGCGGATTCCCGAGGTGACATTGGGGTAATCTATGCATAGGCATTGATGCACGTTTTCGTCCTACTTTCTCCTGTAGAAATCTTGGGGCACTCTTTTGAAATTCTTTGTGTTGGATTGAATATTATGAATCTGAAGTTGTTTCACTACAAAAAAAAGACACATCCGTGACATTTTAGGCCGAACGAAATTCTTTTGTCATGCTTATGACATTTCTATGACGATAATTGTGACAAAACCCAGTATCATCATAGATGTGGTGGGCTCTCCCACTTCTATCACAAAAAATCATGACAGAAAATGGGCTTTTCATCCTGGGCGGGCCGTAGAAGCATCTGGATGACATTCTTTGCGCCGTCCATGACAGAAAAAACCATGGTAGAAGCAAGGGTGAGGAAAATTTCAGGGAGTTCCCGGTTACGGTGAGTGGTCGTGGCCGAGCGATGCATGGAGGTTTGCGTGTTTCTCTCGTACACATACACGCATGTGTGCGAGGCATTGGGCTCTAACTGAACCCAAGCGAGGCGTTCGCTTACTGAACCTGGGCAATTGCACTGGCTACGCGTTACTGAACCCGAGCGATCGATCAGTCCCTTGCTGTTAACTAAACCCGATTGAGGGATTCCTTCGCAACTGCTGCTAACTGAAGCTGATCGAACCTGCTGCCTCTTGATGAACAGTGAGCGTTGTTGGGGGTTGGATGAATAGGACCCCGTGGTAGGAGAGGCTGTTGCCGCTGGATGAACAGGACCCCGATCGAGCTGGTTGGGGTGGATGAACAGGACCCCGTGGAGGGCTGGTTGAACAGTAGCCGGTGGAGGCTGGATGAATAGGACCCCCATGGAGGGCTGGTTGAACAGTAGCCGATGGAGACTAGATGAATAGGAGCCCGTGGATGAAAAGTAGCTGGTGGAGGCAGGAGGGAGATGTCGTGGATGAATAGTCGCAGGTGGAGGCTGGAGGAGGTCGACGATGGATGAACAGTAGCCCATGGAGGCTGGAGCGAGGCAGTAGACGGTGGATGAACAATAGCCTGTGGAGTCCCGTTTTGCGGTACGCCACACCCCTCCTGATGAATAGGACCCCGTTTCGACCGTAGGAGGTTGAAGAGAAGTTTGTTTCCTTTGTTTTGCAGTATGCCACACCCCTCCCGATCAACAGGATCCCATTTCGACTATAGGAGGTCGAAGAGAAGTCTGTTTCCTCTGTTTTGTGGTATGCCAGACCCCTCCCGGTGAACATGATCCCATTTTGACCGTAGGCGGTCGAACAGAAGGCCGTTTCCTTTGTTCTGCAGTACGCCAGGCCTCATTTCGGCTGTTCCGTCCAAGCCGGTTGGCTCCCGATGATCAGGATGCATTCCGTTGCCTCCCGGTGAATATGGTGCAGCTTCTTCATTCCTACCCAGCCGGTTGGCTGTCGATGAACAGAACACTATCACTGCTCTCCACTGCCTTTCCATGTACATGAGCCCTGGCCATACGTATGCGTGAGTAGGCGATCGAGACCCCGCCCGTATGTACGTACGTGACCATATTTACTTTCTTGCACCCTGGCTGTATGTACGTGTACACGATATAGACGGGACTATGCGACATGCTACGCCCGCGCCTCTACTATGACACGTGACCTTCCTTACTCGGCCACGGTTCATCATTGCAGCCTGCAGACAGACCGATCGACCAGTATGTACGTACACGTTCGTGACTAGATGGAAAACCCTACGTACGGTTCGACCGGGTGGGTCCCAGCTATAATGGAGGTAAGGAGGCACTTCCTTGCATGCAAAGAAATAGCTAGTGGGTCCCAGCTGTCAGGGGGGCAATCATATTTTTTGCTCGTAATATGGATGCACTTCCTTGTGTGCGAAGATGTAGCCGGTGGGTCCCAGCAGTTAGGGGTTTTTTTTTTCATGAAATACGGTGGCCAGTCTGGTGGGTCCCTGCTGTCAGGTGGAGGAATCATTATTTTGCGCGTAATAGGGAGGCACTTCCTTGCTGCGGTCGTGGACCTAGTTGTCAGCCTCTCCACGTACAGTACTCTTCCGATGGAAGTCGTTCCTTGACCACATTGACCACACCACACCGAGAGCACCAAGGCGCTGGACGATGGCGAGGCCTAGGAAGGGGACAACGTGGAGCCGGGGAAGATGCGGCAGTGGATGCCCACGCAGAGAGGAGTACGAGGGTTGACTGGTTCGGCTGCGGTGTGAGGCTGTCGTCGCCACAGAATAACAAGGGTTGTGGGTGAGTAGAGGGATGGCCTGGCCAAAGGTTGGAGTAGGGTGGGGCGGTCAGGCCTGCGCGGCAGCAGAGCCGTCCATGGGAGGCAGGAGTAGGCGGCATGACCGGCCCTGGTTTGGGCGGCTGGAGCAAGAAGACCAGAGGTTGAAGAAGCACTACAGCCGTTGGATGGACATCATACATTCACTGGAGCTAGAATCGTTCATATTGACTAAGTTGACAAAGCCCTCCGTCCGTGTCAACTTAGTAGGACCAGAAGTCATCCTCCCACTATGGTGGGTCCAAGCTAGAAGGGGGAGTATTCATTTTTTTTGTGCGTAATAAGGAGGCACTTCCTTGCATGCGAAGATATAGCGGGTGGGTCCGAGCTGTCAGCGGGGGGAACACTTTTTTCATGAAATACAGAGGCCCTTCTAGTGGGTCCCAACTGTCAGGTGGAGGAATCATTATTTTGCACGTAATAAGGAGGCATTTTCTTGCGTGCGACCGTGGACCCAGCTGTCAGCCTCTCCACGTACAATCCACTTCTGATGGATGTCCTTTGTTGACCATTTTGACCACGCCGCGCCGAGAGCACCATGGCGGTGGACGATGGAGAAGCCTAGGAAGGGAGTGACACGGAGCCAGGAAAGACTCGACAATTGTTTCCCACACAGAGGGGAGTATGAGGGTTTACTGGTTCGTCTACCGTCGCTGGAGAATAACAGCAGGTGTGGGTGAGTAGAGGGATGGCCAGGCCATTTATGGGAGTAGGGTGGGGCAGAGAGGCCTGCGTGGCAGCATAGCCGACCACGGGAGGAGGGAGCAGGCAGTCCTGCAGGTGCTTATTTGAGCGGCTGGAGCAGGAAGAGCAGAGATTGAAGAAGCACGATGGCCGTTGGATGGACATCCAACAGTCACTGCTCTCGTGCATTGACTAAGTTGACACGGTGTAGCGTGTGCGTCAACCCTTTTTTAGGAAAACGTACACGTCAACCTATAGTAGGCGCACAAGTGAGCCTCAAATCTGTGGAAAACACCATACAACCCATCTGCCATTATTTCTAATAATTTACATCCCATTTGCTAATTCTTAAGGTTTTTTTGGAGCCCATATTCTTTCTGTTAGCATTACAGCTCATATTGTGGCCATGGTTAAAAAAAATATAATAAAATTTCCATATTTCGGTGCGGTCCGAACTGTTTTTAATCTCAAAATTTCGAGTCACATTCAAACTAATTTTAAAAATAAATTTATATCAATATAAAATCCAAATAATTGTCCATGCATAAAAATCAATGGAATTTAAAATCTCAAAATGAAAAAAAAGAAATTTGAAACTAATTGCCGGTTTGATGTGTTTTAAAAATGTACAACCCATTTCTCATTACTGATAGCCCATTTTCTGGGCAAGCCGAATGAAGCTCTCCTCATCTTGAAAGATTTGCAGCCCAACAGGGCTGACAAAGCAAGTAGGCCTCGGTTGGGTATTCTGCAAAAGAACAAAAAACACTGGGCTAACCATTTTCAGAAAAAACTACTGGGATGGTCTTGTAGTAAACATAAAAGAAAAGGCTGGCTAGACAGGCCAGAGTGCCCCGCATAGCCCAGTTGACACCCTGCTTCCGTCTCAAAAACAAAAATAACTGGGCGAGCTGTTGGGTCCCTGGTGTCAGCCGCTCATTGTGCAGTTCTCTTGTTTATTGACTACGTTGACAATGGCATGGGACCCAGATGTCAGAAATGTTGGGAAACGTAGCACGCAATTTCAAAAAAATTCCTATGCTCACGCAAGATCTATCTAGGAGATGCATAGCAACGAGAGGGGAAGAGTCTGTCCACGTACCCTCGTAGACCAAAAGCGGAAGCGTTAACTTAACGCGGTTGGTGTAGTCGAACATCTTGTCGAATCAACCGATCAAGTACCAAACGTACGACACCTCTGAGTTCTGCACACGTTCAGCTTGATGACGTCCCTCGAACTCTTGATCCAGCAGAGTGTCGATGGAGTAGACGAGTTCTTCAGCACGACGACGTGGTGACCATGATGGTGATGTGATCCGCGCAGGGCTTCGCCTAAGCACTACGACAATATGACCGGAGGAGTAAACGGTGGAGGGGGGCACCGCACACGTCTAAGAAACAACTGTTATGCTATGGGGTGCCCCCCCGCCCCTGTATATAAAGGAGGGAGAGGGGAGGAGGCCGTCCTAGGGCGCGCCAAGTGGGGAGGAGTCCCACTTGGAATCCTAGTGGGATTCGGCCCCCCTTTTCCTTCTACCGGAGGGGGAAAGGGGGAAGGAGAGGGAGATGGAGAAGGAAAGGGGGGTGCCACCCCCTTCCCTAATCCAATTCGGCCTCCTCCCTTGTGGGGGGTGCACCAGCCCCTTGTGGGGGAAAGGGGGAAGGAGAGGGAGAGGGAGAAGGAAAGGGGGCGCCACCCCCTTCCCTAGTCCAATTCGGCCTCCTCCCTTGTGGGGGGTGCACCAGCCCCTTGTGGGTTGGTTAGCCTCCCTCCTATGGCCCATATGGCCCAAATATTCCATCGGGGGGTTCCGGTAACCCCTCCGATACTCCGGTATGTACCCGATACACTCCGGAACCATTCCATTGTCCAAATACTACCTTCGAATATATCAATCTTTACCTCTCGATCATTTCCAGACTCCTCATCATGTCCGTGATCTCATTCGGGACTCTGAACAACCTTCAGTCACCAAAACACATAACTCATATAATACATATCGTCATCGAACCTTAAGCGTGCGGACCCTACGGGTTAGAGAACTATGTAGACATGACCGAGACACCTCTCCGATCAATAACCAATAGCGGAACCTGGATGCTCATATTGGTTCCCACATATTCTACAAAGGTCTTTATCAGTCGAACCGCAATGTCAACATACGTTATTCCCTTTGTCATCGCTATGTTACTTGCCTGAGATTCGATCGTCAGTATCTCCATACCTAGCTCAATCTCATTAATAGCAAGTCTTTTACTCGTTTCGTAATGCATCAACCCGCAACTAATTCATTAATCACATTGCTTGCAAGGCTTCATATGATGTGCATTACCGAGAGGGCCCATAGATACCTCTCCGATACTCGGAGTGACAAATCCTAATCTCGATCTATGCGAACCCAACAAACACCTTCGGAAATACCTATAGAGCATCTTTATAATCACCCAGTTACGTTGTGACGTTTGATAGCACATGAGGCATTCCTCTAGTGTCCGGGAGTTGCATAATCTCATAGTCAGAGGAATATCTATTTGACATGAAGAAAGTAGTAGCAATAAAACTAAACGATCATTATACTAAGCTAACGGATGGGTCTTGTCCATCACATCATTCTCCTAATGATGTGATTCCTTTCATCAAATGACAACACATGTACATGGCTAGGAAACTTAACCATCTTTGATCAACGAGCTAGTCAAGTAGAGGCATACTAGGGACACGGTGTTTCGTCTATGTATTCACACATGTATCAAGTTTCCGGTTAATAGAATTCTAGCATGAATAATAAACATTTATCATGATATAAGGAAAAATAAAATAACAACTTTATTATTGCCTTTAGGGCATATTTCCTTCAAGAAATCCATTAGGAGGAACCATATTTTGGGCTTGAAATAAGGAGGCACTTCCTTGCATACTGCCATGACCCTGGGGGATCCCTGCTATCATCCTCTCCACATACAATCATCTCCTGATTGTGTACACGTCAACCTAGTAGGCCCATAAGTCAGCCTCTAAACCCGAGGTGGACAAATACAACCCATTTAAAAAATAATAGCCCATTCCATATGTTCAAATGGAAAGTTCAACATTTAGAGCAAAGTAACAGGTCTGATCCAGATATAGAGTACCGAACTTCCACATTGACAACCATCATAGCCAAGTTAACTATCTACTCCCAGTAATACTCTTGTAGTGTACAAGTACTAGCTTACTCTTAGCTAACTAGATGATGCCGGCCGCCATCTGCGGTACATGCTAAACGCCGGCGCCGACGTCCTCCTCCTCACCTCGGACTTGCCAGAGGTGCGATAGGGCGCGTTGCTCGCGCGCGTTGGCCCTTTCCATGCCGGCGTGGTCCACCGAAGCTTCGGCTTCTAAGCGGGAAACCCACTTGACGAGCTGATAGTAAAATTCGGTGTCGCGAACGCGTGTGTGCCCAACAGGCTCCAGGTCCATTTGCCAGGCACCGGCCTCCATGTAGTCGGCCCAGTTGTGGGAGTCGGCCCAGTTGTGGGTGCTCTGCTGCTCCATGCCCCGCTGGCGGTGCAAATCGGTGATACGCTGCTCCTTCTCCTGGCGGTCGCGCTCCAACAAGTCCTCATACTCCGCATTGCCATCTGAAGACTGATAGAATGCCTCATCCCTCGTCCGCCTTCCGGTGAAAAACCAAACACTAGTTCTGGCGGTGACCGCCTCTGGGGTCGCCTATTGCGGACATGGCGGCGGCATGACGGATGTGGTGAGAGCGAGGACAAGTGGTGAGCGACGTCGGGCTGGTAGGGGCTTATGAGGATAGGGCGAATTGGGTGATGGTGCCACCGGAGAATGCCGGGAACCAGTAATTATAGGTGGAAGGTAGGTGAACCGGCGTGTCGCAGGAAACGTGGCGGTTATCGCGGTCATTGTAATTCAATGCATAAGCAGGCATGGCTTAGCGCGCCAGCTTGCCGTGGAAAACTAGAAAAACTGAAATTATGACTGTGTCATCCCATCTCGTCGTTGGTGCGTCCCGTCCATGCTGGGTCGCACGTCGGCATGACGGTGAAACGAGTGCGCTTGATTCATTCAGATGAGGTACATGCGTGATCCGCTGGTTATTCGCGTAGGATCGAGTCGGTCGGATAGTGTATGTGTAGGATCACAATAGTGGATGAACGTTCATTGGGAGATAAGGCATTTGCGAACGTTTTTGCTAGCAGTTTCTTCAGATTCGCATGGCATTTTCTTCAGAACAACATGTCAGCTTCTTTAGAGGTAGGCATGTTTATTCAAAAAACTGCCACTTTGGATCTTGCTTCGCAACTAAAACTGCCAGGAGCTTATTAGTAGGCTAGCTAGTGATTGATTAGTAACTTGTAAACACTGAGCAAATAGAAATAAGGAACCGATAGTAACTTGTAAACACCGAGAACACATAAATAAGGATCATGCTATGCACAGTAGTAAGAGCCGATCCGTTCAAAATGTTCAGACGAGACACACAGGCCCGACATTGTAATATGTTCACATTAGTAGCCAAATTCACAACCAACTAGTACAACTCCCATACATAAGATCAACATGTTAATGCATCTCAATGATTCATAGTCATATACAAATATGTAGCTCCAAAAGCAAAGATCTAAAACATCTGTTCTTCCTACTAACATGGATGCTTCTCGGGGCCAACATTTAGTACAGAGTGAAAGACAAATTTGTTTGTGAAGTCTACAAGTCCTCTTGCAAACGTAAGTGGTTTCACCAACAGCTGGAACCATGAGAATGGACCACACATGATGGAGGAAAATCCATTGCAATATGATTTGGTCTTCTCTCGATCACACGGTGAGACTATTTTCGGAATACAAACTTTAACTTAGGAAAAATGATGCCCATTGTATAATCATACCAAAGCAATGAAGCACCTAGTGTTGGCCAATAAATAGTAAAATAATACTTTTGTGCAGTCCATGAAGTGACAATCCAATCTTTCAGTGTCTATTTTTAAATGGCACTACATGCAGTGACTATACTATTCTCTTGTGCAGTTCCACCAAAATTGCGGTCACTTTGTTTGTTTGCGAAATAGCAACGAGTAGACATCTGTCTACACAAATATCAAGCAGCTAGTAAACATATACCCCACCTTGTATTTTCAGTTTAAACACGTCTCTTCCGCTTAGCATGTGTCATGTTTTGCACTAGAAAATTTGGTACTGTCATGTTTTGCCCTGGACAATTTCATACTGAATTGATTTGCTGGTACAGAGCAGAAATATAGCGCCTATTCATCAGACCAAGGATATCCATGTTCGCAGTGATGGAAGAGGTGAAATCGATACAATTAAAATTGAGCATCCAATCATTGAATCATGTCCTGCACCTCCAATGTAGGTCTACCTTGCCAATAAATTCACATGCAAACCACTAATATTACTATCTAATGATAGTACAAAAAGAGCAGCAAGATAGTAGCAAACCATGTACCTTCGTAATGAACAACTCATAGTGCCACCAATTGGATATAACGGTTTGGAAGAAAACATGCTCCTAATGTTGAACCATTTGGACTTTTTGTGCAGTTCCACTGAAATCGAGCATCCCTATTTGCATAGATATATAAAGTGTGATTACTATAAAAGTGGCACTAGTTGAAGCATAGACTCACAAATATAAGCATTCCAATTTCTTAATGGGAAAAGGTAGCAAGACTGTTTCTAACCTTCTATTTTAAGGAATAAATAAGGCAACAATGGCTGATGTCAGGAAGGCATACATAGTATTTTATTAAAAACTGAACCATTCCTGACCTTTCCTCTTCTTTTAAGCATGTTTTGTGAAGTTCAACTAAAATAAAATGCCATCACCGCCTTGACAATTCAGTGACACTGTACAAAAAGAAATGACTTAACATTACATCATGATGGCAGGCATGTAATCGACATGCATTAGAGACAAACATACAGACCTCCTCTGATAACATAATGAACATTAATTTTAACAAAGGTGTGACTAGCTTTACCGGGATAATTTGAGCGAACACTACACACTCTGTTCCTTAATATAAGATGTTTTCGCAGTTCAATTTAAATTACCCAAACGTCTAGTATTTATAAAAAGAGGTAGTAGTTTTCTTGAGTCATATCTGGGAAAGCTCGGCACACTTTATATATGTCCATACGCTAATGCAACACCCTTCGAAAAGTACAAGTCTACACTAATCTAGTGGCTAGTGCAGCAGTATAGTAGTTTTTTATACAGGGTGTAATACAATGGTTTTACTGAATAGTTTTCCATAAGCTAGAACTGGAAGATTTCTATAAGCATTAACAATACAAATGTAAAGGTAATAAGTTTCAGCATTTGGTATACTAGCTGTGCAACATCATTAAACCAAATAGAAAAGTCTGAAGGTAATTAGCATTATTAACTAATGATAGTATTAAAGAAATTGCAAACCATGTACCTTCAAGGTAAATATCATTTCGAACTCGAGGGGACCTCAAAATTGCTATCCCAATCTTGATAATGGATCAAACATAAAAACTTGATCGAACGAATCAAGAGAACAGCCGGAGGAGGAGGTGCCCACTCTTGACCTTTCCACTTGTCTTCATAACTTTTTGTGTAGTTTAACCAAAATAAAATGACATCAGCACCTTGGCATTTTGGTGACACTGTAAAAAAATTGACTTATCTCATGAAAGTGAGGTATGTAATCTATAAGCATTAATAGTGCAAAAATCTGAAGGTAGTAACAAGTTTCATCGTTGGTATACTGGCTGTGCAATAGCATTAGAACGCCTTAGCTAAAAAATCTTTAATACATCCACAATCAACAGCTAACCCTAAAATAATCCAATGACATTGCTTAAATTTATCGGTGGCATTAGACTGAGTGCGACATTAGTTAAATGTGGCATCACTTTAGTAGTAGCATTGCTTGACTTTACCGCTGGTGTTATACTAACAGCAAAAAAGTGGCAATAAGAGCATGGGAGGCCAACTCAAACAGTGGGTGCACCAGTACGATGTACCTCCACGGATGCATAAAGTGGTGAGGGAGGTATGGTTGCCCAGAGCAACAAATATCCATGCAGCATATGTGGATTACGTCCCATTTTTGTTCTCTTTAGCCACCTTTTTTCCTATGTGAGGACAACAAACCGATTGACCTGGTCATTCTCTATTGCGTTGTCATGCCTTTCTACCCTTTTTCAACCAAGAGACACGAGACTCATTCCTTAGCTACTGATTTTCCCCTTTTCAACCTAGATGCGGGTTCGATGCCTAGTATCTTCAATAGT
This sequence comes from Triticum dicoccoides, assembly GCF_002162155.2. Taxonomy (NCBI): domain Eukaryota; kingdom Viridiplantae; phylum Streptophyta; class Magnoliopsida; order Poales; family Poaceae; genus Triticum; species Triticum dicoccoides. The sequence continues at coordinate 89,205,139 of NC_041389.1, forward strand.
ACTTTCTCCCTTCCTTTCCTTATTCAACCCATACATGGATTAGTCTACATGAAGTAGGGTTTCCTTTAATAGTGCAAATTAAGGTTTTCGTCTGTGTGACCAGTAGAGCAGAGGATGGCAAATTCGGAAGATGGTAGAGTGGAAAAAGATCCAGATCCAGCGACGTGGCAGATGGGGCAATAGAACAAGGGTATGGTTCGAAAAGAGGTAGCATACCTGAGGGTCGGTGGGAAGTGGCTTCGCTCGTGGTCGTCGTCCTCCGCACACACTACGACAGCGAGCTTGGGAACGGAGGCCATCCCGCGCAGGCGCTAGGTCTGAGAAGACGGTCTTGTCGTCAGTGCGTGAGCTCGCTCGCCGCCGACGAGTGCGTCAACACTGCACGTCCTTTTCTTCCCCGACGGATCTGTGATCACCGGTGAGGAGGGAGAGAGAGGCCGTCTTTTTTAGATCTGGAGAGAGGGTGATAGTGTGAGAAGAAAGTGGGCAGCCCTTAGCAAGCAAGCGCTGAAGCTCCAGCTTATCACTACAAAAAAAAGACACATCCGTGACATTTTGGGCCGAACGAATTTTTTTCTGTCATACTTATGACACTTCTATGACAATAATTGTGACAAAACCCGGTATCATCATAGATGTGGTGGGCTCCTACTTCTATGACAAAAAATCATGACAGAAAATGGGCTTTTCGTCCTGGGCGGGCCGGAGACGCAGCTGCATGACATTCTTTGGGCCGTCCATGACGGAAAAAACCGTGGTAGAAGCGAGGGCGAGGAAAATATCGGGGAGTTCCCGGTTACAGTGGGTGGTCGGGGGCCGAGCGATGCGTGTTTCTCTTGTATCGTACGCATGTGGGTGTGAGGCGTTGGGCTCTAACTGAACCCGAGCGAGGCGTCGCCTAACTGAACCCAAGCGATTGCACTGCAGGCTACGCATTACTGAACCCGAGCGATCGAGCGATTCCTTCGCTACTGCTGCTAACTGAAGCCGCTCGATGCTGCCTCTGGATGAACAATGAGTGTTGCTGGGTTGATTTGGATGAACAGTGAGCGTCCCTGGGGGGGGGGGTTTGGATGAATAGTTCCCGGTGGGGGTGGATGAACAGGACCCCGATCGATCGAGCCGGTTGGGGCTGGATGAACAGGACCCCATGGAGGGCTTGATGAACAGGACGACCCCGTGGAGGTCTGGTTGAACAGTAGCCAGTGGAGGGCTGGATGAATAGTAGCCTGTGGAGGGGTGGTTGAACAGGAGCCCGTGGAGAGGGCTGGTTGAACAGTAGCTGGTGATAACCCACAAGTGTAGGGGATCGCAACAGCTTTTGAGGGTAAAGTATTCAACCCAAGTTTATTGATTCGACACAAGGGGAGCCAAAGAATATTCTTGAGTATTAGCAGTTGAGTTGTCAATTCAACCACACCTGGATAACTTAGTATCTGCAGCAAAGTGTTTAGTAGCAAAAGTGGTATGATAATATATAAAGGTAACGATAGCAAAAGTAAAGATAATAGTTTTGGGGTTTTTGTAGTAGTTGTAACAGTAGCAACGGAAAAGTAAATAAGCGAAGAGCAATATGTAAATAGCTCGTAGGCAATGGATCAGTGATGAATAATTATGCCAGATGCGATTCCTCATGTAATAGCTATAACATAGGGTGACACAGAACTAGCTCCAATTCATCAATGTAATGTAGGCATGTATTCCGTAAATAGTCATACGTGCTTATGGAAAAGAACTTGCATGACATCTTTTGTCCTACCCTCCCGTGGCAGCGTGGTCCTAGCGGAAACTAAGGGATATTAAGGCCTCCTTTTAATAGAGAACCGGAACAAAGCATTAGCACATAGTGAATACATGAACTCCTCAAACTACGGTCATCACCGAGAAGTATTCCGATTATTGTCACTTCGGGGTTGTCGGATCATAACACATAATAGGTGACTATAGACTTGTAAGATAGGATCAAGAACACACATATATTCATGAAAACATAATAGGTTCATATCTGAAATCATGGCACTCGGGCCCTAGTGACAAGCATTAAGCATAGCAAAGTCATAGCAACATCAATCTCAGAACATAGTGGATACTAGGGATCAAACCCTAACAAAACTAACTTGATTACATGGTAAATCTCATCCAACCCATCACCGTCCAGCAAGCCTACGATGGAATTACTCACGCACGGCGGTGAGCATCATGAAATTGGTGATGGAGGATGGTTGATGATGACGACGGCGACGAATCCCCATCTCCGGAGCCCCGAACGGACTCCAGATTAGCCCTCCCGAGAGAGATTAGGGCTTGGCGGCGGCTCCGTGTCGTAAAACGCGATGAAACTTTCTCTCTGATTTTTTTCTCCCCGAACGTGAATATATGGAGTTGGAGTTGAGGTCGGTGGAGGTCCAGGGGGCCCAAGAGATAGGGGGGCGCTCCCAGGGGGAGGGGGCGCGCTCCCCTGTCTCGTGGACAGGGTGTGGGCCCCTTGGTCTTTATTCTTTCGCCAAAAATTCTTATTAATTCCAAAAAGTGCCTTCGTGGATTTCTAGGACATTCCGAGAACTTTTCTTTTCTACACATAAAACAACATCATGACAGTTCTGCTGAAAACAACGTCAGTCCGGGTTAGTTTCATTCAAATCATGCAAGTTAGAGTCCAAAACAAGGGCAAAAGTGTTTGGAAAAGTAGATACGTTGGAGACGTATCAACTCCCCCAAGCTTAAACCTTTGCTTGTCCTCAAGCAATTCAGTTGATAAACTGAAAGTGATAAAGAAAAACTTTTACAAACTCTATTTGCTCTTGTTGTTGTAAACATGCAAAGCCATCATTCAGGTTTTCAGCAAATATCATGAACTAAACATACTCACAATAATACTTAGGTCTCACAATTACTCATATCAATAGCATAATCAGCTAGCGAGCCATAATAATAAAACTCGGATGACAACACTTTCTCAAAACAATCATAACATGATATAACAAAATGGTATCTCGCTAGCCCTTTCTGAGACCGCAAAACATAAGTGCAGAGCACCTTTAAAGATCAAGGACTGACTAAACATTGTAATTCATGGTAAAAGATATCCATTCAAGTCATACCCAATATAAACCAATAGTAATGAATGCAAATGACAGTGCGCTCTCCAGCGGGTGATTTTTAATAAGAAGGGTGATGACTCAACATAAAAGTAAATAGATAGGCCCTTCGCAGAGGGAAGCAGGGATTTGTAGAGGTGCCAGAGCTCGATTTTAAAATAGAGATTGAATGATATTTTGAGCGGCATACTTTTGCTGTCAACGCAACAACTATGAGATGGCTTTATCTTCCATACTACATGCATTATTGGCAGTTCCCAAACAGAATGGTAAAGGTTTATACTCCCCCAACCACCAACAAGCATCAATCCATGGCTTGCTCGAAAAAATGAGTGCCTCCAACTAACAACAGCCCTGGGGGAGTTTTGTTTAATTATTTTGATTTGCTTTGATCTTTTTGGATCATGGGACTGGGCATCCCGGTTACCGGCCCTTTCTCGTGAATGAGGAGCGGAGTCCACTCCTCTTGAGAATAACCCACCTAGCATGGAAGATATAGGCAGCCCTAGTTGTAACATGAGCTGCTCGAGCATACAAAACAGAATTTCATTTGAAGGTTTAGAGTTTGGCACATACAAATTTACTTGGAACGGCAGGTAAATACCGCATATAGGAAGGTATAGTGGACTCATATGGAACAACTTTGGGGTTTAAGGAGTTTGGATGCACAAGCAGTATTCCTGCTTAGTACAGGTGAAGGCTAGCAAAAGACTGGGAAGCGACCAACTGAGAGAGCGACAACAGTCATAAACATGCACTAAAATTAATTCACACCGAATACAAGCATGAGTAGGATATAATCCACCATGAACATAAATATCATGAAGGCTATGTTGATTTGATTCAACTACATGCGTGAACATGTGCCAAGTCGAGTCACTCAATTTATTTAAAGGAGGATACCATCGCATCATACCACATCATAATCATTCTAATAGCATGTTGGCACGCAAGGTAAATCATTATAACTCATAGCTAATCAAGCATTGCACAAGCAACTATAATATCTAAATGTCATTGCAAATATGTTTACCTCATAATAGGCTGTCTCAGAAACGAAGAACTCATCATATTTACAAAAACAAGAGAGGTCGAGTTCATACAAGCTTTTCTCATCTGAATAAGTCCATCATATATCGTCATTATGGCCTTTCACTTGCACGACCGAACAATGTGTATAATAATAAGAGTGCACGTGCATTGGACTAAGCTGGAATCTGCAAGCATTCAACTCAAGAGAGAAGAGAAGTAATATGGGCTCTAAGTTAAATAACAACCATGCAAATGAGAGCCACTAAACATTTTCAATATGGTCTTCTCGACCCCCAAAGGAAAGAAAAGAAAATAAAACTATTTACACGGGAAAGCTCCCAAGAAGTAAGAAGAAGAAGAAGAAGAAATCTTTTTGGGTTTTCATTTTAATTCTACTACAAGCATGGAAATTAAACTAACAATTTTTTTGGTTTTTTTCTTAAGATTTATCAAACACACAAGAAGAAAGCGAGAAAAAGAAATTTAAACTAGCATGGATAATACAATGAAAGAGTATGAGCACCGACGACTAGTGTGTGAACATGAATGTAAAGTCAGTGAGAAATACGTACTCCCCCAAGCTTAGGCTTTGGCCTAAGTTGGTCTAGTACCAAGGACTGCCTTGCTAATATCCGTAAGTGAAACTGGGGTCATACTGAGATGCAGCGGCAACCGCCTCCTGAGCTGTGGCGTGTTGGCGAGCTGCCTCCGCTCTCCCCTCGTGTTCAGCTGCTTCCTCCCTGGTGACAACATATCTTCCTTTTGCCTGATAATAAAAAAGGTAGGGAGCAGGAAGAGTAACATGGATGACATTGCGTTTGTCATAGATTAGTCAATAATGGAGGAATTGTTCATTCCTCGCAAGAAATTGATGATTGACCATAGCTTCAGAATCCAAAAGAACAGGTGGTATAATCATATCCCCTTCTCGTGGGGCTATACCAAGATAATTAACCACATGGGTTGCATAAATTCCTCCAAATAAATTTCCCTTTCTACTATTATTCTGCAACCTAAGTGCAACTATTGCCCCCAAGTTATAACCTTTATAACCTAAAACAGCACTCTTGAGGACACACAGATCAGGGACACACATGTGACATGCTTCGTCTTTACCGTTAATGCATCTACTAATAAAGAGAGCAAAATAATGTATAGCAGGAAAATGAATGCTCCCTATGGTAGCTTGTGCTATGTCCCTAGATTCTCCCACAGTAATACTAGCAAGAAAATCTCTAAATTCAGATTTGTGAGGATCATTAATATTACCCCACTGCGGGAGTTTGCAAGCAGTTATGAAATCCTCTAAATTCATGGTATAAGATGTATCATAAATATCAAATATGACACTAGGAGAATTACGTGTACAGTTATATTTAAACCTCCGCACAAAAGAATCAGTCAATTGATAGTACTGCGGACACTTATCTTGTAAGAAGTCCTCCAGCTCAACATTACGCACATACGCGTCAAATTCCTCCTTGAAGCCTGCTTTGACCATAAAATCATCGGATGGCCACTCACAAGCTCGTACATCCGCGTCCCTCGGCAATTCAACATCTGGCTCACGTATAGCAATCCTGGGCCCTTTCTTCACCGAGGAACCACCTTGGTACATTCTCCTAGACATAATTCTTTTTCTGAAAAATTTCTGAAATTTTAGTAACTTCAAAATAAAAGTGAATAAAACTAAACAAGATTGGTAGCAACCACTCCTACAAGTGCCTAGAGCCTATATCATGCATTAGAATTGCTTGGGACCTCATAAATTTAATATGCAAGCTCAAGAACATGGTCCTCTATGCAGCAAAATTTTGAATGAATAAAGCACTAGAACAAAAACTAATTGGACCAATGGAGGAGTCACATACCAAGCAACAATCTCCCAAAGCAGTTTTGTGAATGGAGCTTTGAGCAAGGAGATCGAAAATTGCAGCAAAATGAGCTAGAACTCGTGCTTGAGCTGGATGGGGATTTTTTTGGGTAGAAGATGAAGTGTGTGGGTGCTGGCATAAGTGGAGGGGGGCCACCAGGGGCCCACGAGACAGGGGGTGCGCCCAGGTGGGGTGGGCGCGCCCTCCACTCTCGTGGCCTGGTGCTTGCCCCTCCTGCAGTGTTTTCAGTGCCTAAAATCCTCAAATATTCCAAAAAAATCATACTAAATTTGCAGGGCATTTGGAGCACTTTTATTTTCGGGCTATTTTTTAATGCACGGATAATTCAGAAAACAGACAGATAATACTATTTTTGCTTTATTTATTCTAAATAACAGAAAGTAAAAAGTGGGTACAGAAGATTGTGCCTTCTAGTTTCATCCATCTCGTGATCATCAAAATGAATCTACTAACAAGGTTGATCAAGTCTTGTTAAAGAACTCATTCCGAATAACACGGAACCGGAAAAATTTCGAATAACACTAAGTTACCTCAATGGGGATATGAAAATCCCCAACAATAAGAATATCATACTTTTTCTTGACAGTAGGGAGAGGAAATTCAAAACCTCCAATAATAATAGTTGGAACTTTTCCAATAGAATTGATGCTATGAACTTGAGATTGTTTCCTCGGAAAATGTACCGTATGCTCATTACCATTAACATGAAAAGTGACATTGCCTTTGTTGCAATCAATAACAGTCCCTGCAGTATTAAGAAAAGGTCTACCAAGGATAATAGACATACTATCATCCTCGGGAATATCAAGAATAACAAAGTCCGTTAAGATAGTGACATTTGCAACTACAACAGGCACATCCTCACAAATACCAACATGTATAGCAGTTGATTTATCAGCCATTTGCAAAGGTATTTAAGTAGGTGTCAACTTATTCAATTCAAGTCTACGATATAAAGAGAGAGGCATAACACTAACACCGGCTCCTAGATCACATAAAGCAGTTCTAACATAATTTCTTTTAATGGAGCATGGTATAGTTGGTACCCCCGGATCTCCAAGTTCCTTTGGTATTCCACCCTTAAAAGTGTAATTAGCAAGCATGGTGGAAATTTCATCTTCCGGTATCTTTCTTTTGTTTGTAATGATATCCTTCATATACTTAGCATAAGGATTTACTTTAAGCATATCAGTTAAGCGCATATGTAAGAAAATAGGTCTAATCATTTCAGCAAAGCGCTCAAAATCCTCATCATCCTTTGTCTTGGATGGTTTAGGAGGAAAGGGCATGGGTTTCTGAACCCATGGTTCTCTTTCTCTACCGTGCTTCCTAGCAACAAAATCTCTCTTATCATAAGGTTGATTCTTTGATTGTGGGTTATCAAGATCAACATCAGGTTCGATCTCTGCATCATTGTTTTTGCTAGGTTGAGCATCAACATGAACATTATCACTAGGTTCATGTTCATCACCTGATTGTGTTTCAGCATCAGAAATAGAAATATCATTGGGATTCTCAGGTGTGTCTACAGTATGTTCACTAGAAGCATGCAAGGTTCTATCGTTTTTCTTCTTCTTATTTTTAGAAGAACTAGGTGCCTCTAAATTATTTCTCTTATAATCTTGCTCGATTCTCTTAGGGTGGCCTTCAGGATACAAAGGTTCCTGAGTCATTCTACCAGTTCTAGTAGCCACTCTAACAGCAAAGTCATTTTTATTATTTAATTCCTCAAGCAAATCATTTTGAGCTTTGAGTACTTGCTCAGCTTGAGTAGCAACCATAGAAGTATATTTTCTAATGAGTTTGAGTTCACCTCTAACTCTAGCCATATTATCACTCACGCGTCCTATCTTGAAAGCATTATTCTTTAACTCTCTACCAACATAAGCATTAAAACTTTCTTGTCTAGCCATAAAGTCATCAAATTCGTCTAAGCATGGGCTATGAAATTTAGTAGGGGGGATTTCAACTTTATCATATCTATAGAGAGAATTTACCTTTACTACCTGTGTCGGGTTATCAAGACAATGTGGTTCTTCAACAGGCGGTATATTAAGACCATGTATTTCTTCAATAGGAAGTAAATTCTTAACATCTTCAGCTTTAATACCTTTTTCTTTCATTGATTTGTTTGCCTCTTGCATATCTTCAGGACTGAGAAATAAAACACCTCTCTTCTTTGGAGTGGGTTTAGGAATAGGCTCAGCAGTTAGCTTAATTGGTTCAGGAATTGCCTCAGGAATTGGCTCAGGAAGAGTCCAATTATTTTCATTAGTCAACATATTATTCAATAGTAAGTCAGCTTCGTCGACTGTTCTTTCCCTGAAAACACAACCAGCACAACTATCCAAGTAGTCGTTGGAAGCATCGGTTAGTCCATTATAAAAGATATCAAGTATTTCATTTTTCTTGAGAGGATGATCAGGCAAAGCATTAAGTAACCGGAGAAGCCTCCCCCAAGCTTGTGGGAGACTCTCTTCTTTGATTTACACAAAATTATATATTTCCCGCAAGGCAGCTTGATTCTTATGAGCAGGGAAATATTTAGCAGAGAAGTAATAAATCATATCCTGGGGACTACGCACACAACCAGGAGCAAGAGAATTGTACCAAGTCTTAGCATCACCCTTTAATGAGAACGGAAATATCTTAAGGATATAATAATAGCGAGACTTCTCATCGTTAGTAAACAAGGTAGCTATATCATTCAACTTCGTTAGATGTGCCACAACAGTTTCAGATTCAAGGCCATAAAAGGGATCAGATTCAACTAAGGTAATAATCTCAGGATCAATAGAGAATTCATAATCCTTATCGGTAACACAGATAGGTGAAGTAGCAAAAGCAAGGTCAGGTTTCATTCTAGCATTAAGAGACTGCTGCTTCCATTTAGCTAATAATTTCTTAAGATCATATCTATCATTGCAAGCAAAGATGGCTCTAGCAGCTTCTTCATTCATAACATAACCCTCAGGAACAACAGGTAATTCATAATCATTGGGGGAACCTTCATCATCACTATCATCAATAATAGCATCTTCAATAATTTCATTCCCCCTAACTCTAGCAAGTTGTTCATCAAGAAATTCACCTAATGGCAAAGTAGTATCACACACAGAAGTAGTTTCATCATGCATAGCAGAAGTGGCATCATAAATAACATGCGACATATCAGAATTCATAGCAGTAGCAGGTTTAGGTGTTGCAAGCCTACTAACAACGGAAGGAGAATCTAGTGCAGAGCTAGATGGCAGTTCCTTACCTCCCCTCGTAGTTGAGGGAAAAATCGTAGTTCTGTCGTCTTTCAAGTTCTCCATAGTGATCAATAGATATAAATCCCAAGTGACTTAGAGAATAGAGCTATGCTCCCCGGCAACGGCGCCAAAAATTAGTCTTGATAACCCACAAGTGTAGGGGATCGCAACAACTTTCGAGGGTAAAGTATTCAACCCAAATTTATTGATTCGACACAAGGGGAGCCAAAGAATATTCTTGAGTATTAGCAGTTGAGTTGTCAATTCAACCACACCTGGATAACTTAGTATCTGCAGCAAAGTGTTTAGTAGCAAAAGTGGTATGATAATAAAGGTAACGGTAGCAAAAGTAAAGATAATAGTTTTTGGGTTTTTGTAGTAGTTGTAACAGTAGTAATGGAAAAGTAAATAAGCGAAGAACAATATGTAAAAAGCTTGTAGGCAATGGATCAGTGATGGATAATTATGCCAGATGCGATTCCTCATGTAATAGCTATAACATAGGGTGACACAGAACTAGCTCCAATTCATCAATGTAATGTAGGCATGTATTCCGTAAATAGTCATACGTGCTTATGGAAAGAACTTGCATGACATCTTTTGTCCTACCCTCCCGTGGCAGCGGGGTCCTAGCGAAAACTAAGGGATATTAAGGCCTCCTTTTAATAGAGAACCGGAACAAAGCATTAGCACATAGTGAATACATGAACTCCTCAAACTACGGTCATCACCGAGAAGTATCCCGATTATTGTCACTTCGGGATTGCCGGATCATAACACATAATAGGTGACTATAGACTTGCAAGATAGGATCAAGAACACACATATATTCATGAAAACATAATAGGTTTAGATCTGAAATCATGGCACTCGGGCCCTAGTGACAAGCATTAAGCATAGCAAAGTCATAGCAACATCAATCTCAGAACATAGTGGATACTAGGGATCAAACCCTAACAAAACTAACTTGATTACATGGTAAATATCATCCAACCCATCACCGTCCAGCAAGCCTACGATGGAATTACTCACGCACGGCGGTGAGCATCATGAAATTGGTGATGGAGGATGGTTGATGATGACGACGGCGACGAATCCCCCTCTCCGGAGCCCCGGACGGACTCCAGATCAGCCCTCCCGAGAGAGATTAGGGCTTGTCGGCGGCTCCGTGTCATAAAACGCGATGAAACTTTCTCTCTGATTTTTTTCCCCGAACGTGAATATATGGAGTTGGAGTTGAGGTCGGTGGAGGTCCAGGGGGCCCAAGAGATAGGGGGGTGCTCCTAGGGGGAGGGGGCGCGCTCCCCTGTCTCGTGGACAGGGTGTGGGCCCCTTGGCCTTGATTATTTCGCCAAAAAATTCTTATTAATTCCAAAAAGTGCCTTCGTGGATTTTCGGGACATTCCGAGAACTTTTCTTTTCTACACATAAAAAAACATCATGGCAGTTATGCTGAAAACAGCGTCAGTCCGGGTTAGTTTCATTCAAATCATGCAAGTTAGAGTCCAAAACAAGGGCAAAAGTGTTTGGAAAAGTAGATACGTTGGAGACGTATCAGCCGGTGGAGTAGCGCACGGTGGAGGTTGGATGAACAGGAGCCCGTGGATGAACAGTCGCAGGTGGAGGCTGGAAGAGGTCGACGTGGATGGACAGTAGCCCGTGGAGGCTGGAGGAGGTCGATGGTGGAGATGAACATTATCCCGTGGAGTCCCGTTTTGCGGTACGCCACACCCCTCCCGATGAACTGGACCCCCGTTTCGACCGTAGCGCTCCAACACAAGTCCGTTTCCTCTATTTTGCGGTATGCCACACCCCTCCTGATCAACAGGACCCCGTTTCGACCATAGGAGGTCCAACAGAAGTCCTTTTCCTCCGTTTTGTGGTACACCAGACCCCTCCCGATGAACAGGATGCTGTTTCGACCGTGGCCGGTCGAACACAAGGCTGTTTCCTCCGTTCTGCGGTACGCCAGGCCTCGTTTCCATCGGCTGTTCCGTCTAATCCCTCCCGATGAACACGAGGACGCATTCTGTTCCGACCCAGCCGGTTGGCTCCCCATGAACACGACGACGACGTTGTTTCTTCGTTCCGACCCAGCCATGTACACGAGCCATGGCCATACGTATGCGCGAGTAGGCGTTCGAGACCCTGCTCATATGTACGTATGTGGCCGTATTTTCTTTCTTGCACACTGGTCGTTGTACGTATGTGTACATGCTACGTGCGCGCCTCTACTACGACACGTGCGCGCCTTAACATCGATCAGTATGTACGTACACGTTCGCGACTAGAATAACAATGCTACGTACGCTTTGACCAGGTGGGTCCCGACTGTCAGGCACTTCCTTGCGTGCGAAGAAGTAGGTAGTGGGTCCCAGTAGTCAGGGGGAACATTTTTTTCTCGAAATACGGTTGCCCATTTGGTGGGTCCCTGCTGTTAGGTGGAGGAATCATTATTTTCCACGTAATAAGGAGGCACTTCCTTGCTGCGGCCATGGACCCAGCTGTCAACCTCTCCACATACAGTACTCTTCCAATGGAAGTCGGTCGTTGACCACATTGACCACGCCACGCCGAGAGCACCAAGGTGATGGACGACTGCGAGGCCTCTTGATGACCCGCAAGTATACAGGATAGTTGTAGCCTCTTTCGATAAGTAAGAGTGTCAAAACCAATGAGGAGCTAAAGGTAGAACAAATACTCTCTCGAGTCCTATCGGCCATTGATACGACTCTACGCATGCTTGACGTTCGCTTTACCTAGAACAAGTATGAAACTAGAAGTACTTTGTAGGTGTGATAGGATAGGTTTGCAAGATAATAAAGAACACGTAAATAAAAAGTAGGGGTTGTTTAGATAAAGATGCACTAAAGTAAATATAGCGAGTGTGGAAAAGTGGTGATAGGAGTTGTGGAATTGTCCCTAAGCAGTTGACTATGTTACTAGACCGGTAATCACTATTGCAATTCTATTTGTGGGAGAGGCATAAGCTAACATACTTTCTCTTCTTCGATCATATGCACTTATGATTGGAACTCTAGCAAGCATCCGCAACTACTAAAGATCATTAAGGTAAAAACCCAACCATAGCATTAAAGTATCAAGTCCCCTTTTATCCCATACGCAAACAACCTACTTACTCGGGTCTGTGCTTCTATCACTCACGCCACCCACCATAAGAAAATCATAAACATATTACAAACCCTACAACGGGAATCCCTCAGGCTTGCGCGACAGGAGGGCACAATAGGACAGCACCAATAATAAAACATGAAACTCAAATCAATCATAGCAATTCATCAATCACCTATAGGACAACGAAAATCTACTCAGACATCATAGGATGGCAACACATCATTGGAAAATAATATGAAGCATAAAGCACCATGTTCAAGTAGAGGGTACAGCGGGTTGTGGGAGAGTGGACCACTGGATATAGATGGGGAAAGGTGATGGAGATGTTGGTGAAGATGATGGAGGTGTTGGTGAAGATCGCGGTGATGATGATGGCCCCCGGCGGTGTTCCGGCGCCACCAGAAGCAAGGGGGAGAGAGAGCCCCTTCTTCTTCTTCCTTGACCTCCTCCCTAGATGGGAGAAGGGTTTCCCCTCTGGTCCTTGGCTCCCATGGCGTGGGAGGGACGAGAGCCCCTCCGAGATTGGATCTATCTCTCTGTTTCTGCGTTCTCAGATTCTGCCCCTTCACCTTTTCTTTTATATCGGGAGATCAGTAACTCCGATTGGGGTGAATCTTTCACCCAGATCTTTCTCATAAAATTAGCTTTCTTGCAGCAAAAGAAGAGCGTCAACCGCCTTACGGGGGGCCTAGGAGAGTCCAGGGTGTGCCTGCCTCCCTGGGGCGCGCCCCCTATCTCCTGGCCCCCTCGGGCACCCTCTCGCGTTGATTTTACTTCCAAAAAATCACAAATATTCCAAAATAATTCTCCGTCCATTTTTATCCCGTTTGGACTCCATTTGATATTGGGTTTCCGCGAAACAAAAGACATGCAAGAGACAGGAACTGGCACTGGGCACTGGATCAATATGTTAGTCCCAAAAAATAGTATAAAAAGTTGCCAAAAGTATATGAAAGTTGTAGAATATTGGCATGGAACAATCAAAAATTATAGATATGGCGGAGACGTATCAGCATCCCCAAGCTTAATTCCTGCTCGTCCTCGAGTAGGTAAATGATAAAAAAGATAATTTTTGATGTGGAATGCTACCTAGCATAATCTTGATCATATGTCTAATCATGGCATGAATGTTAAGACACGAGTGATTCAAAGCAATATTCTATCATTTGACATAAAAGCAATAATACTTCGAGCGTACCAATAAAGCAATCATGTCTTTTCAAAACAATAAGGCCAAATCAAGCTTATCCCTACAAAATCATATAGTTTGGCCATGCTTCATTTTCATCACACAAAATGCCCCCATCATGCACAACCCCGATGACAAGCCGAGCAATTGGTTCATACTTTTTAATGCGCTTCAGCTTTTTCAATCCTCACGCAATACATGAGCGCAAGCCATGGATATAGCACTATAGGTGGAATAGAATATAATGACGGAGGTTATGTGGAGAAGACAAAAAAGGAGAAAGTCTCACATCGACGCGGCTAATCAACGGGCTATGGAGATTCCCATCGATTGATGTCAATGCGAGGAGTAGGGATTGCCATGCAACGGATGCACTAAGAGCTATAAGTGTATGAGAGCTCAACAAAAGAAACTAAGTGGGTGTGCATCCAACTTGCTTGCTCATGAAGACCTAGGGAATTTGAGGAAGCCCATCGTTGGAATATACAAGCCAAGTTCTATAATGAAAAATTCCCACTAGTATATGAAAGTGATAACATAGGAGACAATCTGTATGAAGAACATGGTGCTACTTTGAAGCACAAGTGTGGAAAAAGGATAGTAACATTGACCCTTTTCTTTTCCTTTTTTTTTCTTTTTTTCTTTTTGGGTGGGCTTCTTTAGCCCCCTTTTTTATTTAGGCTTCTTTGGCCTTTCCTTTTTTTCTTTTTCTTTTTTTATGGGGCAATGTTCTATAATGATGATCATCACACTTTTATTTACTTACAACTCGATATTACAACTCGATACTGGAACAAAGATATGATTCTATATGAATGCTTCTGGCGGTGTATCGGGATGTGCAATGGTCTAGCGTAGCAATGACATCAAAACGGACAAGCCATGAAAACATCATGCTAGCTATCTTACAATCACGCAAAGCAATATGATAATAAATGCTCAAGTCATGTATATGATGATGATGGAAGTTGCATGGCAATATATCTCGGAATGGCTATGGAAATGCCATAATAGGTAGGTATGGTGGCTGTTTTGAGGAAGATATAATGAGGCTTATGTGTGATAGAGCGTATCATATCACGGGGTTTGGATGCACCGGCGAAGTTTGCACCAACTCTCAAGGTGAGAAAGAGCGATGCACAGTACCGAAGAGGCTAGCAATGATGGAAAGGTAAAAGTGCGTATAATCCATGGACTCACATTAGTCATAAAGAACTCATATACTTATTGCAAAAGTTTATTAGACCTCGAAGAAAAGTACTACTACGCATGCCCCTAGGGGGGATAGATTGGTAGGAAAAGTCCATCACTCATCCCCGACCGCCACTCATAAGGAAGACAATCAAAGAAACACCCCATGCTTCAAATTTGTCACACAACGGTTACCATACGTGCATGCTACGGGACTTGAAAACCTCAACACAAGTGTCTCTACAATCCACAACCACCCACTAGCATGACTCTAATATCACCATCTTTATATCACAAAACTATTGCAAGGAATCAAACATATCATATTCAGCGATCTACAAGTTTATGTAGGATTGTATGACTAACCATGTGAATGACCAATTCCTGTCATCTCTCTAAATAGATATAAGTGAAGCAAGAGAGTTTAATTCTTTCTACAAAAGATAGGCCCACGCTCTAACAAATATAAGTGAAGCAAAAGAGCATTCTACAAATGGCGGTTTTCTATGTGAAGAGAAACAGGCAATCCAAACTTCAAATGATATAAGTGAAGCACATGAAGCATTCTATAAAGCCACACTCAGAAGATTTAAGTGAAGTGTAATGAGCATTCTATAAATCAACCAAGGACTATCTCATACCATCATGGTGCATAAAAGAAAAGTGAAAACTAAATGCAAAAGACGCTCCAAGACTTGCACATAATGCATAAATGAAACGAGTACGAAAACATACCGATACTTGTTAAAGAAAGAGGGGATGCCTTCTGGGGCATCCCCAAGCTTAGACGCTTGAGTCTCCTTGAATATTTACTTGGGGTGCCTCGGGCATCCCCAAGCTTGAGCTCTTGCCTCTCTTCCTTTTCCTCATATAGAGACCTCCTCGTTTAGACACTTCATCCACATAAAACTTCAACAAAAAACTCGGTAAGATCCGTTAGTATAATAAAGCAAATCACTACTCTAAGTACTGTTTAAAACCAATTCATATTTTGTTTTAGCATTGTGTCTACTGTAATATAGATTTTCCATGGCTTAATCCACTAATATAAATTGATAGTTTCATCAAAACAAGTAAACTATGCATCAAAAACAGAATTTGTCAAAAACAGAACAGTTTGTAGCAATCTGAACATTCACCATACTTCTGGTACCCCAAAAATTCTAACAAAATTAGGAAAAATAAACAGCTTGTATAGAAATACAGTTCAAAAGGAATCAGAACCAATTGACGTTCCAGTTAAAAATGTAAAATCGCGCACTACAGCCAAAGTTTCTGTCCTGCACCGTACAAACGAACAAGCATTGTAAACATCCTAAAGGCAAACCTTAGCACATTATTTTTACAATACAATGGAATTATACAAGGGGATAATTATTTTTGATGAAAAGTTTCTGTAGTCAAGATTCACAAAGTTTCCGTGAGCATGAACAAAGTTCAAGGCTAGCTCCCACTTCAACAATGCTTGTCTTCCTCACTTTCACTTTCCTTTTTGAAAAGTTTTTAGGTTCCCCTATTTATTTTTTTGTTTTTAAACTATATGAAAGCACTCAACATAAATAGATGACTCTCTAAAACTTCCGGGTTGTCTTCCTGGCAGCACTTTCTTTAAAGCCATTAAGCTAGGCATTTAGTGCTCAAGTAATGAATCCACCCGGATCCCAAGGTATATCAAAGCCAATTTTAATTAACAATGATTTGTAATTTAGTAGTGAGCACAAAGTAACATATATAAAGCAATGATGAAGTCTAACTCTCTTCCTATGCATCGGCATGTCATAAAAGAACAATTCATGCACACATAGTAAAGGCCAATGCATAGTATAAGCAGTTTCTTGCAATTCTATCGTGTTGGAAACATAGAGAGGTGGAGATAAAGTTCCTCTCTCATAATAATTGCATGTAGGAGCAGCAAGCACATTCATATCACATTCATCAAAATTATTATGTGCAACAGTAAAAGGTAACCCATCAATATAATCCTTAATAAGCACAAACTTCTCCGATATAGTGTAGGTTGGAGAATTCAAAAAGATAATAGGACTATCATGCGTGGGTGCAATAGCAACAATTTCATGTTTAACATAAGGAACTATAGCAAGTTCATCTCCATAAGCATAATTCATATTGGCATCTTGGCCACAAGCATAGCAAGCATCATCAAAAAGGGATATTTCAAGAGAATCAACGGGATCATAGCAATCATCCTTCGGTAAGCACGAAGGGGAATTAAACAATGTATGAGTTGAAGAGTTACTCTCATTAGAAGGTGGGCACGGGTAGCTAATCCGCTCTTCCTCCTTTTGTTCTTCGCTCTCCTCATCATCTTTTTCATCCAATGAGCTCACTGTTTCATCAATTTCTTCTTCCATAGCTTCCTGCAAAATACTAGTCTCTTCTTGGACAACGGAGAAGTCCTCAATATATGGTTTAACATAGGCATTAGAAGCATAATTATCATAACAATATTGAAATATGGCAAAATTTTCAGATTTGTAAAGAGTAGCATCATACTTTTCAATCAAAGAGGCAATCTCATAAGCACCTTTAAAAGCAACAAATTCTTCAATTTGTTGAACATCATAGTAATTGTAAACACCCTTAGCATACGAAGATAAGATTCCATTATCACTAAACAAGCATTGATAGGGTAGGTGTTTCTTAGGGTCTTCAGAACAACAAGTGAACTCATAAATTTCACATAAATTCCAAGCATAGCATTGCAAACGGTTACGTTGATCCCATAATAGTTTCCCTTTTTCAGATATACGGTGTCGCACAAAACAAGCATGCTCATCTAAAGATTTGCCCTCAACTAAACTAGTGGGGGTTTCAGCACGAGCACAAAGGGATCAAAGATGATCCAAGTAAAAAGCTTCAGAAGTCTGATAGATTTTGAGTGGTTCTTCAACCACTGGTTCAGTAGGTACAACAATTTTTTTTTGGTATTTTGCGTTTCCTACCCAAAACTAAAGATAGAAAACAACTAAGAACAGCAAATAAAAATTACTTAGTGATAAAGCAAACAAGCACACACGAGAATATTCACCCCACGCTATGACTCCCCGGCAACAGCGCCAGAAAAAGGTCTTGATGACCCGCAAGTATATGGGATAGTTGTAGCCTCTTTCGATAAGTAAGAGTGTCGAACCCAACGAGGAGCTAAAGGTAGAACAAATACTCTCTCGAGTCCTATCGGCCACTGATACCACTCTACGCATGCTTGACGTTCGCTTTACCTAGAACAAGTATGAAACTAGAAGTACTTTGTAGGTGTGATAGGATAGGTTTGCAAGATAATAAAGAACACATAAATAAAAAGTAGGGGCTGTTTAGATAAAGATGCAATAAAGCAAATATAGCGAGTGTGGAAAAGTGGTGATAGGAGTTGTGGAATTGTCCCTAAGCAATTGACTATGTTACTAGACCGGTAATCACTATTGCAATTCTATTTGAGGGAGAGGCATAAGCTAACATACTTTCTCTTCTTGGATCATATGCACTTATGATTGGAACTCTAGCAAGCATTCGCAACTACGAAAGATCATTAAGGTAAAAACCCAACTATAGCATTAAAGTATCAAGTCCCCTTTTATCCCATACGCAAACAACCTACTTACTCGGGTCTGTGCTTCTGTCACTCACGCCACCCACCATAAGCAAATCATAAACATATTGCAAACCCTACAGCAGGAATCCCTCACGCTTGCGCAACACGGAGGGCACAATAGGACAACACAAATAATAAAACATGCAACTCAAATCAATCATAGCAATTCATCAATCACCGATAGGACAACGAAAATCTACTTAGACATCATAGGATGGCAACACATCATTGGAAAATAATATGAAGCATAAAGCATCATGTTCAAGTAGAGGGTACAGCGGGTTGCGGGAGAGTGGACCGCTGGATATAGATGGGGGAAGGTGATGGAGATGTTGGTGAAGATGATGAGGTGTTGGTGAAGATCGCGGTGATGATGATGGCCCCCGGTGGTGTTCCGGCGGCACCGGAAGCAAGGGGGAGAGAGCCCCCCTTCTTCTTCTTGTTCTTCCTTGACCTCCTCCCTAGATGGGAGGAGGGTTTCCCTTCTGGTCCTTGGCTCCCATGGCGTGGGAGGGGCGAGAGCCCCTCCGAGATTGGATCTATCTCTCTGTTTCTGCGTTCTCAGATTCCGCCCCTTCACCGTTTCTTTTATATCAGGAGATCCATAACTCCGATTGGGGTGAATCTTTCATCCAGATCTTTCTCATAAAATTAGCTTTCTTGCGGCAAAAGAAGAGCGTCAACCGCCTTACGGGCGCCCCAGGAGAGTCCAGGGCACGCCTGCCTCCCTGGGGCGCGCCCCTATCTCCTTGCCCCCTCGGGCACCCTCTCGCGTTGATTTTACTTCCCAAAAATCACAAAAAATCCAAAATAATTCTCCATCCGTTTTTATCCTGTTTGGACTCCATTTGATATTGGGTTTCTGCGAAACAAAAAACATGCAACAGACAGGAACTGGCATTGGGCACTGGATCAATATGTTAGTCCCAAAAAATAGTATAAAAATTTGCCAAAAGTATATGAAAGTTGTAGAATATTGGCATGGAACAATCAAAAATTATAGATACGACGGAGACGTATCAAGGCCTAGGAAGGGGATGACGTGGAGCGGGGGAAGACGCGATAGTGGATGCCCACGCGGAGAGGAGTACGAGGGTTCACTGGTTCGGCTGCAGTGTGAGGCTGCCGTTGCCGCAGAATAACAGGGGGTGTGGGTGAGTAGAGGGATCGCCTGGCCAGCGGTGAGAGTAGTAGGGGGCGGTGAGGCCTCCGCAGCATCACAGCCGGCCATGGGAGGCAGGAGCACGCAGCACGACCGGCGCTCGTTTGGGCGGCTGGAGCAAGAAGACCAGAGGTTGAAGAAGCACTACGGCCGTTGGATGAACATCATACGGTAACTGGAGCTACAATCGTTCATATTGACTAAGTTGACAAAGCCCTCCGTCCCTGTCAACTTGTTAGGCCCACAAGTCAGCCTCCCACTATGCTGGGTTCCAGCTGGCAGGGGGAGTATTCATTTTTTTGTGCGTAATAAGGAGGCACTTCCTTGCGTGCGAAGATAGCTGGCGGGTCCGACCTGTCAGCAGGGGGCACATTTTTTTGCGAAATACAGAGGCCCTTCTGGTGGGTCCCAGATGTCAGGTGGAGGAATCATTATTTTGCGCGTAATAAGGAGGATTTCCTTGTGTGCGGCCATGGACCCAGCTGTCAGCCTCTCCACGTACGGTCCACGTCTGATGGGTGTCGTTCGTTGACCACATTGACCAGGCCGCGCCGAGAGGACCATGGCGGTGGACGACGGCGAGGCCTAGGAAGGGAACGACACGGAGCCGGGGAAGACTCGGCAATGGTTGCCCACGCGGTGGGGAGTTCGAGGGTTTACTGGTCCGGCTGCCGTCGCCGGAAAATAACAGGAGGTGTGGGTGAGTAGAGGTATGGCCTGGCCAGCAATGGAGTAGGGTGGGGCGGTGTGGCCTGTGCGGCAGCACAGCCGGCCACGGGAGGCAGGAGCAGGCAGTCCCACCGGCGCTGGTTTGAGCGGCTGGAGCAAGAAGATCAGATATTGAAGAAGCAACACGGCTGTTGGATTGACATCCAATGGTCACTGCTGCTAGAATCATTTGTGGACTAAGTTGACAAAGCCTTTCGTACACGTCAATCTAGTAGACCCACAAGTCAGCCTCCAAATCTGTCCCAAACGGCATACAACCCGAAATTTCTAGCCAGATTCAGACTAATTTTAAAACTAAAAATACCTTAATTTAAATTCAATGAAATTTTACCCGCACAAAAACAATGAAATTTAAAATATCAAAATCCGAAAGAAAAAATCATTTTGGAACTAATTGCCTGTTTGCTATATTTTTTCATTTTACAACCCATTTATTATTACTTATAGCCCATTTCTTATTACTTATAGCCCATTTTCTGGGCAAAATGCATCCCTCCTTGTCTTGAAAGATTTCCAGCCCAGCAGGGCGTAAAAAAGCAAGTAGGTCTACATTGGTTATTCCGCAAAAAACAAAATAGCTGGCTAGCCATTTTCAGAAAGAAAAAAAACAAACTGGGCTGGTCATGTGCTAAACATATGAAATAAAAGCCTAGGCTAGACGGGCCACAGCTACCGCACAACCCAGTTGATACCCTTCTCCGTCCCGAAAAAACAAAATTACTGCGCGCGCTGCTGGGTCCCTACTGTCATTCTCACCATGTAGAGTCATCTCCTTACTCCTCTCGGTTGTTGCCATGTTGACAACACCGGAGGGCGGCACCGCGGCGAGCAAACCAAGGCGGAGGACGATGGTGAGGCCTCGGACGGGAACAAACAGGAGCCGGGGAAGATGCGCAGAGTTTTAGGGTGCGATGTGGCCATGATGCGTGCGCGGCAGCACAGCCAGCCGTGGGAGGCGGGAGCAGGCGGTCTCGCCGACACTGGTTTGGCTTTGGAGGCTCGAGGAAGAAGAGACTGAAGAAACACAATCAAGGTTGGCACAATCGTTTGTTGACTAAGCCGACACCAAGTAGCATACTTTTTTATATATAGGAAGAAAAGAAAAACTGGGCTCGTTCGCCTGATAACATTCCCGAAACTGCAACCGTTCGATCTTGTGTCGCAACTAAAACTGCGAGGAAAATGCGTTCGTCTGCCGTCATCCTCCCGGGGAACGCTCGCCACATAAGTGACTAGCACCCTTGGTTTTCAACGAGAGGTCTTGGGTTCGAGTCCCAGGAACTCTCAATTTCTCCTCCCTTCCTCGCAAAAAAGGGAAAGAAAATCAAAGACTTGAGAAGGCGTATAGAACAAGCTAGTGTACCAGTAAAGAGGCGTTGCTGAGTTTTATAAAAAAGAGAGACATGCTCCTGTAGCTGGTTCGAATCCAAACCTAGACTATGACTATATATGGTGCTATGCTACTCTGCAAGTAATGAAACTGACATATCCAACGTTCGCTTCTCCTCTTCTCTACTTACTCTGCCTAGCATCAGAAGCTCTGGCCGCAACAACCATGTCCGCTGGCTGCTCGTCCACCTACTCTTCAGCAGGCAACAACCATATATGCACCAAGTCACCATCCGTACCATCGCCTATGGGTCTCATCACACCCCCGCTGGCACGCGCACCGCAGCCGATTGCTCATCGCAACCCGCTGCCGTTAGTGTGGTGCCACTGCTGCAAATCACGCAGAGTCATCCGTCGCGTCTCAACCACAATCCTCAACCCTGGCTGAGTCTTCTACAAATGCCCGAATCTTGGGGTAATAATATGTTTAAGTGTTGTTCTGCTGCTTTCAGTTGCTGATTTTTTTAATAGTTTGGTTGATGATCTTCCAACTTGATTCGTGTAGAAAAGGGAAGATTCGTGTGATTTGTATTTCTTGGAAGTTGTTGATGTGGGGGAATGCAACTATGCTGAATATTTGGTTAGTCGAGGAATCCCAATACCAGTAGGTTGGGGTGTTGGATAAGTAACTGAAGGAACGACAGAAGAGGAAGATGCAGAGCAGAAGGTTAAAGATGCAGTTCCTATGATCATGGCCAAGCAACAACTACTGAACGGCCTTGACAGCAATGAGGAGATGAAAGAGCTTGTGAAGATAATGGGCAAAATCGGTGTGCTCTATACGATGATTGTCTCTTTATTTGCAGCGTATGTAGCACTCGTGATGTATTCAGTGGCTATGACATGAGCACTTTGCTGAAACTAGTAATGAATGAAACTTGTGCAGCAGGCTGGGCGTAGTGTTGTGAACATCTAATGATTTCTATTAACGGAAATCAGGGAGTATCCCCTTTTTCTCATAAATAAATAAATAGCAGAGGCCCTTTTGGTAATAAATAAATAAATTAGCAGAGGCCCTATCGGGTCAACTTTGTTCTCATTCAAAGACGTCGAGCAAATTGCAGTCCAATAGCAAACTATGTCATCAAATTCAAGTTTCACAGCCAAATATGAGTACAACTAAACAACAATGTCATGATGTTTTAGTCGTCATACAATCACCAAACACAAATCAGCATACATAACAAGTGATGTTCCCACAGCAAAATACTAAACAACACGTTCATCAGGTTTCAGTTGTCATAGCAAACACAATTTCGCATAGTAGATAAAAAAACGTCTTCTAACAGGAAAATACAACAAAAGCAATGTAATCATCATCCGTAGCAGCAACGTCAACATCTTCGCTATGTGTATCAATCTGAATCGTAATTCCCCATGGTGTCATCTTCTTCTTCGTCCTCAACGTCCTCGAACGTTGGCTTCTTCTTGATCAACTCTTGTATGTCCACAGCACGACCGACAATCATTTCGCCGGCGTCATTGACATGATGGTTCTCAAAGATATTAGGAACATCTGTGTTATCTTGTACATGAGGAGCAGTGTAAGCATCATCTTGCTGTGCAACTTCATTAAACGAATTCCTCTACTCAAAACTTTACAATACTCTCCAGTCATCACTATGTGCAAATGTGTCTTCCAAGAAAAATATCTGTGTTGCTTGATTTGCCAAAATAAAAGGCTCGTTGGTCTGGTATGCCGCCATGACATTGATGGATTTGAAATAATCATCGGCTCTGGGTTTTGCGATCCTGGAAAACAGGTTATACCAACGCCATCACAACAGAACCACACACCGATGATCCTCGAAACTGGAGATATACTGCAATTGAACAATGTCTGTTATGTTAGCATACATTTCAGTTGTCTCTTTGTCATACGTATTCGTGCTCATGATGACACTGTTTTCTGTCTTCCTGCCTTCGTCTCGTGCAAGTGTGTTGTAGTGCACATCTCCAACAACGCAAGATTCATAATGTCTTACCCGAGTATCAGGACCCATTGCTAGTGAGTAAAGGGCATCATAAACTTCCTGCCCAACCCCCCGCATCTTCTTAACCTATGGTTAGAAAATAGACAAGCTGATCATCTTATGTACTCAATATTTTAAAAAACTGACAGTGCAATTCAAAAGCTTACATGGCTCTTGAACCATTTCGCAAATCCTGCCATAACCAGTTTGTCAATGTTATTTGGACTTTGCGGCAGTAACTCCTTTTTGTAGATGCTGCACAACATAGTGATCGCGTCAAACATCTAAATATATAAGAATGTGTTGCAAGTTTAGTAGATTACGATGTATAAGCTGTAGTACTTAGCACTTACTTGATATAAGGTAGTATCTCAGGACAGTTATTCAACACATACCAAACCATTTTGTCCAAATCTTTAGGTTTGTCCTCTTGTCGACTCTTCCCTGTAACTCGAATAGAATAATCGAAAACATTGAGCCCGGGATTGTCTTCACCCACATCTTTGCTAAGCTGATCAGCTGTTTCAATGTATTTTGAGCAGAGTGTCAACGCTTCTGTAGCAATGTAGGCCTCTGCAATGGAACCCTCGGGTCTAGCTCTGTTCCTAACATAGCCCTTGAAAGTGCCTAGCCGCCTTTCAATAGGGTACATCCAGCCATACTGTACTGGACCTCTAAGTAGTGCCTCATCAGGTAGATGAACAGCCAAATGCACCATCACATCAAAGAAGGCCGGAGGATATATCTTCTCAAGGTCACATAGGATAGTTGGTATCTTGTCTCTAAGACGCTCTGAAGCGTCTATCCTGATATTTCTACTGCAGAGTTCCCTGAAGAATTGTCCCAACTCTGCAACTGCTCTGTATAAGTCAGGGCGTCCCAATCCTCTAAGGATAACAGGTAAAACCCTTTGAAGTAGGACGTGGCAGTCATGAGTTTTCAACCCTTGTACCTTGTTTCCATCTGCACTAACTCTCCTTTCAGGGTTGGAAGCAAATCCATGTGGGAATCTCACACGTGACAGGACCTCACAGAATTCTTTTCTTTTCCAAGACGTACACAGCTGGTGCCATATCCCGTGGTTTACCTTCATCTTGCACCTGCAAATCCTGTCTGATACCCAGGTGTGTCAAATCAATCCTAGATTTTAAGGTATCTTCATCTTGCCTTCAGTATTAAGAAGTGTGCCGATAATGTTGTCACATATATTTTTCTCAATGTGCATCACATCAAGATTATGCCGCAGATCCAAATCTTTCCAATACTCCAAGTCCTACAAAGTGGACCTCCGGGTAAACAATAATCTCTCTTTTGCCCTGCCACGCTTCCTTTTCCTGCTACCATTACCAGGATGGTTTCTTGGTGTAATATGCCTGACCTTCTCTAATTCCACTTGCAACTCATCGGCGGTGAGCCTCTTTGGCAGATCACGGTTTTCATGCTTTGCATTGAACACATGTCTTCGGTATTTTCTAGGATACGGCTTGTCCTTGGCAAGGAAACGGCGATGTCCAATGTAAGAGATCTTGCTAAGTATTGCGGATGACATCGGATTCCTATCACAGCGAACACATGCATTGTAACCATGTGTCATTCGCCCTGACATAGTGCCCAAAGCCGGATAATCATGGATGCACCAAATTATAATAGCACGCAGAAAGAAATCAGCTGGTGGGCTGCTATATAGGTCTCGAGTGAGAACACCCCTCCATAGCTGTTGAAGTTCCTCCACAAGAGGCTCCATGAACAAATCAAAATCCTTTCCAGGACTTTTGGACCTGGGATGAGCAAGGCCATCATGTAGTTTGATTCTTTGGTGCAGACATTTGGAGCCATGTTGTAAGGGATAACAAGCATTGGCCACATGCTATATGTGGCGCTCTGGTGGCCAAATGGGTTAAATCCATCTGAAGGTAAGCCAAGTCTAATGTTTCTCGGGTAAGCAGCAAACTTTTTGTGTTTATGATTGAAGCTTTTCCACTCACTACCATGAGATGGATGGCTCATTACATTTTGATATATGTACTCCTGGTTCCTAGAATGCCATAGTACATCCTCTCTTGTTTTAGCATCATGAAACAACCTTTGCAATCTTGGTATAATTGGAAAATGTCTCAGAACATTATGAGGTCCTCTTCACAGCATCGCCATCTTTCCATCTTGATGATTTGCATTTCGGGCATTCACTTAAGTTGGCATAATCCTTCCGGAACAGAACACAATTATTCTTACAAACATGGATCATATCATATCCAATTCCAACTGCACGAAGGAAATTCTTCACTTTACTGTAGGTGTGTGGCAGCTCAAACGCATCTGGGAAAGATTTGCACAAAGCAGCCAACATCGCATCGAATGATTTGTTGGTCATCCGCTCAGATGTCTTCACTTGAAGAAAGGTGACCATAGCTGAGAATACTGACAACTTATTTCCTGGGGTGACAGCCACGTTGCATTGTTCCAACATGCGGGCCCACCGTTTTCTTCTGCAGGTGAAAGTTCACAGAATGCACGAGCATTTCGTAGCATTGTTTCAATGTTGGTCAAACTCACTGGCTCCGCCACCACTACCTCCTCCTCCTCTTCCACCTGAGCATCAGGCAGATCAAGATGGTGATCTGCTGCTTCCACGTAGTCAATAACATTGACGTTCACAGCTTCACCATGATGAACCCACCTAGTATATGTGACCGACATCCCATATAAGTGTAGATGATTTTGCACAGTTGACTGGGTCTTGTAACTGAATTCATACAACTGCTACACGGGTAGAGTACATCTGATTTCGGACCACCGTACTCAGCTCTGATAATGTTCATGAAGTTTTCAAGCCCCTCGACATATGTAGCGGAGAATCTTCGAGCAGAAGTTATCCAAGTCCTGTCCATATATGCTTTTTTATGAAGTCCAGAAAAAAAACCTAGGTCGATGTCTAAAGCTATGGCAAGATATTTGGACGAGCAGATCTAAGTAACAAATATATGTAAAGCTAATTTAGCAAAAAGATTTGAGTGCTAAATTATGGCATGCTGTTTCAGCAGTCAATGAGGCCGAGCACACAGCCATCAAACTATCGAAGGCCATTGCAGCAACAAAGATTGAGTATAAATCGGTGTAGAGCTATTTCACCTAACAGATTGGCTACTAGACCATGGCAATCTATGTCACAATAAATATATGGCAGGATATTTTAGCAACTAATCAGCCTTGGCATGCCATCTCAGCTAAGCATATTGAGTGCAAAACAGGGCAAGGAAGCTTCTTAAGCAAAGCATATTGACTGTAAACTACTTCAGCAAACAATGAGATTAACAACGTCTATCAGCTAACATTCAGCGCTACACCGACATGCACGGGGCCTCAGTCTAGAATGCACGTACCATGGGAGAAGCTGACCGCCATGCATCTCCACATGAATGTCGACGGCGGTGGCGGCGCTGACCGCCGTGCGCCTCCACAAGAACGTCGCCAGCGATGGCGGCGCGGCTAGAGGACGACAGTCTACGAGAGCGTACTATGGGAGCGAGAGGATCGCCGTGTGTCCCCTCGACGAACCGCGGTGCCGACGTATCGGCGCGGAGGGGAGGGCGGCTTTGGCAGAGCGAATGGA
>NC_041389.1:89232613-89235419 GCF_002162155.2 Triticum dicoccoides
TATTATTGGCTAGTTGGCGAAGGGTGGTTGAATTTAGGATTTGGAGGGGATTTTTTTGGGGGGGGGGATGATTTTTCGCGCGGTGGGCGGGGGGAGTTTGGCGCATGGTCGGTTTCTCCAAGTGCAGTCCCATGTGTCAATGAAGAGGCAAGCCGAAGCGCGTTCCATTTGTGTGAGCCATGTGCAGGACCGAACGTGTGTGGGTGCAATGCGACCGCGACAGGGGTGCTATGAGTGTACCGCCTTTTTTCCTTTTAAACTAGGTGCTTCGCCCCCTCAAAAAAAACTTGGTGCTTCGCGCATTCCATCTATACTGCTACTAGTAATCCAGTAATCCCGACTAAAACGGCGCGGCCGGGTCTTTTCCCGCGTGATATGCTGGGAGGTTGGCTTATTTGGGTTTTTTAGGACGAGTAATGCTACACCTACGTAATCCCAGTTATGTAATTAACGTAATATGAAACGTGTGAGGTGTTGATTGTAGATTGGGGGGAGGGAGGGGCCCACCACCATGAAAATCAGGGGAGGAGAGAGAGAGGCAATTTACGCTAACCCTTTCCTAGGTTCCCGTAGATGTAGAAAGATGTGAAATGCGTGAATGTGTAGTGGACGTACTATTGGAGTGCCTAAGATAAATTGTGTATGTATAGACCCTATGTGTTTATTTACTTTGCATGTTAGCTTCGTCTCGGTTCAATAAAAAGCAGAGTTGGTGATGATTGTGTGCCTGTCATCCTGCAATATAGGCTGCACGATCTATATCTAATGGATAAACAATGACAATTTACCCGTACTCCTCTCCAGATTTACAGATAAGGCCTTCCCTCGTTCATCCTTTTCTCCCACAAGATCTTGATGTTCTGTGCAACGCACGGGCATCTTGCTAGTACTCCTACAATATACTATATTATTTTGAAAGTTCCTATACACTGGCCGAGATTAATGCAAACATGGCAGATTTTCATTACATTTCGAACTTTTATATGACAGAAAAATAAAATAAACCTGACCCTAAACCTATTCTATGGCGGCGACCGACGTCCTCCATCTGCGATCTCTATGTACGGGGGCGGGGTTCAAGACCCGTGAAGTGAAGGTGCGGTCACCGACGAGGAAGAGTAGAACACGGGATACGGACCGGCCAGTTGGCACACCATGCCCTGCCGCCTCCCATGCCCTACTCATCCTCGGAGGAGTCCCTGACCTCAGCGGTGCCGAACATTGGACGGTGGCAAGTAGGACGCGTGGCTGACGGTGCTCCTGTCGTCGGCCGCCAGCATGGCTACCGCTTGTGCGGTCGCGTCCGCGTCCGGCTACGCTGCTATTGCGTCGCAAGAGGCGACTTGAGCGAGGGCGGTGACCTCGAGCTTCATCCCCAAAGACAAGCTCTCTCGCAGAGCGTTCACGCTTGCGGTCATGGCAGATGTGGTGCCAGGTAGGAGGACGATGCGCTATGGTGTGGAGGTCAGCTGGGCGTTGCCGCTTTAAGTAGCGCATTCCGGTGAGGCCAAGCGTCCGGGTGCGTCATTAAGTCGCCGGAGTTGGTTCCTCGGGCACCGAGCCTCTTAATGACAGCATGTGGACAGACGACATGAATGCGGGTAACTGGTGCCGGCTGGTAACGCAGCACGCGATGACGCGAGGGACGAGGGTTTTTGGTGTGCTAGGGTAGTCAGCTGCGGTCGTGGCAACATTAGAGATGCCCTTTGCTCACATGCGATCCCCGCATGTCATTGAAAAAGCAAGACGACCCGGCGTGGTATCAGGTCCTAAGGATGCAGTTGGCCGCGCTACAGCACTCCGCGGACGCGTCACGGCGCCTCGTGCATCCGCGACGAGCCGGGTGTTGGGGTGTGTTTGGATTGTGGCCAAAGTGCACCTTACCAAATTTTGGTCATGACCCAAAGATTGGTCGTTGTTTGGATGGTTGCCATTTTTTTGGCATACCAATGAACTCTAGCCAACTCTAGTTCATTTTTCTTGCCAATGTCGGCCAAATCATGGGCAACCAAAACCTCAACAAAAATTTTGGCTACCCAATGCTTTGATGGGGCAACCTTGGGCACAAACCAAACATACTATTGGTCGTGCCACAACACTAACGCCACCCTCGGCACACTGAATCCGACCGTGTCTAGCGACGATGAGCGTGTCGCTCACCGCGGTCGCCGTGTCCAGAGGCGATGCTGGAGCTGCGCCACGTTGTTGGCCCCCAGACCCACATGAACGGTTGCCGGTGGCGAGGAGGTCGTGGGCCAGCTCCTCCATTGGACTAGTTTGTGCTATGTCGTCCCGACAGGTATGCCCCACATGTCGGTTTCCCTGTTTTCCCGGCCATATTCGAGCGTCAGTGCTCCACGTTGCGCATTAGGCCTTTCACTATGTAGGCCAAGCGAGACAACTTATTGTTTATTTGAGCCGTTCAAGTATAATCATGTGGCGTTTGCTTATTTCTCATTCCTCTCCAATCCTCTTCTCCATCGATCATGTCGCCCTCCGGTTGAGTCCATCCTCCCGCATGCCTCATTTTAACATTCCGCCCAGTATCATTCGCATGTGGGCCTAGACCATGCTTGTATTTCCAATGTTGTAATTTGTCCGACATGCATAGAAACAAACGATTCATTTAAAGTTTCACTTTGCCTCTACTACATGTCGCTTCGCGTCTTAGTTTTGACATCCCATTCAGTTCATGCCCCAACACATGTTGATGAGGTCGATTGATGTTGAGAGGTCAACTGCGTGTCGTGCAAGGAGATAAAGGTTTGGTCTGTTTCTATGATAGAAATGACCCACGCGGGGGGGG
>NC_041389.1:89235588-89241879 GCF_002162155.2 Triticum dicoccoides
ATATTGTACGTTCATAAGCAAAACAAACATATTGTACCCACCCTAGTACTCTTTCAATTGATCTCCGGACCCCGAGATGAAATCAAGAGAGAACGAGTGGGGGCATGTGTGATACCTAGGGCGGATTCAAAATTTTGAACCAGTGATCATAGCATCTGCAAATCATATATAAAGGGTATTCAATGTTTGTTTCATTTTTGAACGTACAATATACTCCCTCCGATCCTTTCTAGTTTACATATAAGTTCTATGTGTAGTCAAAGTATCTCTACTTTGATCAAACTTACAGAAAAAAGTATCAACATTCAACAACGCCCAATCAATATTGCTAGATTCGTACGTACTCCTAGATTTGTACTCGAGATGGTTTCCAATTTGTTTTCAACCACGTGAATGTGCTTGTTCTCGCGCATGCTCTTCCTACTAGGATTTCGCCACGTATAGCCAGTCCAATAGTAACTTTTTTTAAGCTCCCTGTCCAATAGTACTAGTGGAGTACTGACAACATCTGTACTAGAGTATGCAGTGCTCCTAGTAGTACTCCCTCCTTCCATTTATATAGGGCCTATGTGGAGGAGAGAGATGTGAAAAAGTAAGGGGAGTGAGCTCTCATGCAAGAGCCTAGCTATATACGCATTCCTAGTTAAATACAATAAATATGAAGAAAGAGATAGAGAGGACATGGAAAAAAGTACTAATACAATAGCCAACCTTATAATTTTTTTTGCGGGAAATAGCCAACCTTATAGCCCACACTACTGTAAGAGTGCATATAATAGATGATGGCTATAGATGACATGGCAGTTCCTTATAGGCATCGACTGGCTATATTATTAACCATGCTCTAATGCATGTTTCAAAACTGCATTTGACTATTGACAAGATTAATAGTACATGAGATGTATAATGTGAAAATTATATCATTGGAAACTCCTTTCACCTACGAATTTGACCGTATGCTTTGTGTAAGTTGCATGTCATATATTATTACTCTAACATTTGGTCAAAGTTAGCCTCGAAAAATGCATTAGGCCCTGTATAGTAAATGGAAGGAGGGAGTAGTAGTGGAAATGGATCCTCTGACGTAGGTATCCCTGCCTTACCATCCCTTTCAGTCACTTACTGGCAGACCCCATGCTTGCTAGGCCCCGCATGTCAGTTACTCAATGGGTTCGGCCACGTCAGGGGATCCTCATCTATAGTATACTCCCTATGTTTTTATTTACTCCGCATAAAATGGAGGGAGTGGTAGTATAAATGACGCGGGCAGGGGAGGGGGAGGGACGTCGGTTTGCTCTCAACTATGGTCCCACAAGCGAGCGAAAACACAAGACGAAGTGCGTTCCATTCGGTGAGCGACGTGGAGGGTCCAACATGCCGGGCTGCAACGCGAACGTAACAAGAGCGATGTAGTCAAAACCGATTGACCAGTCATCACCAGAACCACTGTTCACACTAGAACCTTCGCTGCTCGGCCTACGCCAGCCACTGCCCCAAAACCACACCTAATCTCCAGCCCATTCCCCCACCTTTCGATCCCCTAGACCGCATCAAGCATCCCCTAGTTAGCTAGAAAGCCATGGTGTGCCGCAAGGTCACGTACTACAAGATGCTGACGCCGGAGCGCCGCGCAGAAATCGCGGCGGCGATCGGCGCCACAGACCTCCGTTCCCAAGCTCGCTTTGCGGCGGGACAATCCCCGATTTCTCTGGAGCCAAGCTACGAGGAGGAGGAAGCCGATCCAATGTTCATGGCGGAGGTCGCAACACAGAAGGCCCCCAATGGGTATGAGACGATGGACGTCGACTTCGTGCTGGCGTTCGAGTCCCCCATGGTGCAGGTGGACAAGCGATTCAACCTGACAATAATAAAGAAGGACCGGGAGGCAGAGGCTCAACTCGACGCGGAGCGCGCGCATGCCGCTGCCATCGAGGCTCTCCTGCAGGCGGAACCGAATGTCATGGATGTGAACCGGGTGGCGGAGGCTCAACTTGATGCGGATCGCACGGATGCCGCTGCCATCAAGGCCCTCCTGCAGGCGGAACCAGACATCCTGGACTTGAACCGGGCGGCAAAGGCTCAACTCGACGCGGAGCGCTCGGATGCCACTCTCATTGAGGCCCTCCTGTAGGCGGAACCAGACGTCCTAGACCTGAACCGGGCGGCAGAGGCTCGACTCGACGCGGAGCGCGCGGATGCCGCTGCCATCGAGGCCCTCCTGCAGGCGGAACCGGAGGTCCTCAAATTGAACCGGGCGGTGCTCTCGTCCGTGCAGAGCGCCCGCACGCTCTGCGTGAATGAGTAGCTGGAGGCCGAGGACAACCATGGTGCGGAGAAACACGTCGGCAGCTACGGCTTGTTCGCGCCGGCAGCCAAAGACGATGAGGTCGTCTCGTTCCGCGAGCAGTGATAGTTTTTCTTTATGTTGTTGTTTTTATGGATCTTTTGTTGTGTAAAAACATATATTGTTATGCAAGTCGCCTGACTTGGGTCAGTCTACCTTTTCAGGCGGTTGGATGAATATCCTACGTCTCCTAACCCTTTTCCCTTACCTCTTCTTCTTCCCCAACAGACTACCGCACGGGCCGTACGGATACTCCCCAACATGAGGTTGGATAAACATACTCTATGAACGAAAATTATGTGTCAACGGTAGGATGGCTGCGTTTGATTTGTTCACATGCAACAACACGTGTCAGTGAGGTGCGTTCCCTTGGTTGGGTTTGCGGCATGCATGAGCGACTGTGTGAGGGTGCGGTGCGACCACGGCGTGCAGGAGCGACCGTGTGAGGGTGCGGTGCGACCGCGACAGCCGTGCGCAAGTGTACCTCCTTTTCATTTTGAAAACTTTAGGCAAGCTTGGCAAAAATGTGTGGCGAAGTATGGCAATGCAAGGCCTAGACCCAAACAGGATAAGTACGTACGTACTAGGAGTACTAGTGTTAAAAAAGAAAGGCGGGTTTTTCCTTCGCGGGATTAATCTATACAAATCCTCATTTGACGTGTCAATTAATGCATATTTTTTTCTCCAAAGCCCAAAGAGCTAACCATCTCACTCCTCATCGCTTGATTAATGCAGCGCCATGCAAACCAAACTTCTCACTTCCGCATGCATGCAAGGTATATTAATGTCCTTGGTTGCTAGTACGAGGCAAACCCCATCAATTTTGCCTCGATTAGTGTTAGTGGCCTTTTGCAAATTGTAATTTTGATATACTGGCCTTGTGTACAAAAAAATGGAGGTAGTAATTATATTTGACTTCCTTCCCCATTGCGGTGACGTTGATGATATCTCGAACGTTGTGGTTTGGCGAAGTGCGTTCGACGGAGAACACCATTGAGGGAGACCACGGTAAGTCGTTCGCAAGTAACGCCTGCAAGCCGAGACAACTGCCTTATTTGCATCCAGGAAGTCCGTTGAACCAAAGGACGCGTAAATGTACTAGTACTACTAGTACACAATAGCGTCGTCCGTCCAGCTTAGTGCGGTGAGGTGGTTTCTCGAAGAAGTCGATGGAGAAGCGGAGTCAGCGAAGAGTGAATTGATGGTTGCTTCATCCGTGCTTTGTGATTTGATGCCTCACTGCTTTGTGATTTGTGATAGAAGGGACATGGGAGTAGACTCTGTGCTCTATATTGTACATGCGTCCAAGCACGAGAGAAAGAGGAGAGATGTTGCATTTTTCTATTCCTTCAATCAATCAACCAGGGAGCTTCGGTTCCATCTTTTTGGCTTTGGCAGCACCTCCACAATGTTCCCATGATGCCAAAAGCTATTTTCACATTTGGCTACACATTATGGATGCCCTTAACTATACCACTTGGTTTTGCTCATGTGTGCTATCTATACAAATGTCAATTATATTGATCTAAAAAATTATAGAATCAAGATTAGTAAAAAGGAGGTTTTTGCCACGCGGATGGCGGGGGAGGTTTCTTATTTTTAGAGGACGTTGTCCTGGCGGTTTGCTAACATGCGGTCCTACGTGTCAGTGCTTTACCAAGCCGATCCACGTCCCACATGAGGCAGAACAACGACAGAAGCAACACGTGGTTAACTTGAAGAAGATGAGGGAGAAGTGGATTCATCAATGAGTGAAATGATGGTTGCTTCGTCCCTCCAACTTCTTTTTTTAGCATTATTACTTCGTCGCTCTAACTTAACCGCGGGAAAGGTGCAGCTTTGTGATTTGATGCCTCATTGCTCATTAATACGCCGGCGCCATGACTGGGGTGCTTCACCCCGGCTGCTCTGCACTGTATTTTGGTATGGCACGTGGACCTGGTAGCTTGATGTCCCACATGTCGGCAAAAGGGACTAGAAGATTTATGAAAGCAAGCACTCCACTCTTACGACGGAGGAGTACACAACACGGCGGCCCAGTGAACTGTCACTTGTACTGTATAGTACTATAGTTTTGCTGTTTCGCACGATCCATCAATACAAACCCGATTAAACAGGAAAGGACGGGATTTTTTCCGCGCGGTAGATGATACTGGCCGTACATTTCAAAGGCAATTTTAATGCATGCAAACTGAATAATTAAGTAACAATATGATATCTAGTAAAACTAAAAACACATATGATTTATTGTGTTAGAGTGTAGTAGTAGTGATGTATTGCATAGTTGTTAGATGTAACATGGGAGAACGTGTAGAGATGTAGTTTTGGAGGGCCTACAGAGAGAAAAGTGTAATACGGTCACCGAACTTCAGAATAAGCTGATTACGGTCATTATATACATTTTGCAGTGATTATATGGTCACTTGCTCACGGTTCAGCATCGGATTGCACTCTGTTGACCAGCCAAATAGTCTGCGTGGCACCGTGTTGACTAGTTAAATTGACCATGTTCCTTGTGGGTCCCACCTATATGTTTGCATAGGGAAAAGGTCAAATAAACACAAATTTACGCAGGCGCGACAAGACTCCAACCCGTGTGCGGGAATCACCTAGTTGTGTATGTGTTTGTCAGGGCCTGATGTGTGCGCATGCACGTGTAGGTTGAGCACTTGAGTGTGAGAGTGTGTGTTGGTTGTGTGGTGTACTAGTGTGTGCATGCATGCGTGCGTGTGTGCGTGTGAGTGTTGCGTGCGTGCGTGGCTGCGTGTGTATGTGCGAGTGTTGCGTGCGTGCGTGGGTGCATGTGTTTGTGTGAGTGTTGCGTGCATGCAGTTCGTGTGCATGCATGCATGTGTGTATAATCACCACACCAGCTCCTGTGTGTTAAAACAGACGGCTCAGCATACCAATACAAGGCCACCTTGTCCGCTGTGCCCGCGGTCATGACTTCGAACCACCGTCCAATATTTTTTTGTCGTATGTTTTCATTCTTACTAGCAAGATGCCCGTGCGTTGCACGTAACATCAAGATGCATTTGTATGACTAGTTTATCTTTGAGAGAAAAGGTGAACGAGGGAAGGCCTTATTTGCAAATGTGGAAAGGTATGTGGGTACCTTTTTGCAGAATTGCCATGGTTTCTTTCCTATTCGTCAGATATAAATCGGACGGCCTATATTGCAGGATGGCTGGCACACCATCATCACCAACTCTATTTTTATAAGAGTGTTATATTTTATAAGAGTGTAGATGTAGAGTAGATACAAGCCGACATGTGGGCCCAATGGTAGTGAGATAATGTGATGCAACACTAGAGGTGCCACGTGGAGCGTTTAACTGGTCAACTAGTCGTGTCTTGAGCAAATACAGAGTTGTACGATGAGCCCGTGACTGTATAGTAACCACAAAACATAAATGGTGACCATAATGAGTGGATTCTGAAGTCCAATGTACGTATCGTGCTTTCGCTTCAAATACAATGATCCTCACTGTATATATCGCTAGAGAAAGATGAAACATGCCTGAATGTGCTGGGGGCTTACTTTTAGAGGATCTGAAGATAGTTTGTGTGCGTACGTGAAAGGGGCGTAGAGGGGGGGTATGCGATGGAGAGAGAGACGCTCTTCGTTTCTCTTTATTATGACTAACTTTATATATAGTATAAAAATATACAAATTCACAGTGCGGAATAAATATCATTGTGGGAACCATGCAATGCAATGCAAATTAGCGTTCATACTCCTCCATATAACTTTGTAATGTTGTATATATGTAGAAATTCTAAAATAATTTTTTGGCCACATTTTATACAAAAGGAATGTTGTATGCGAAATAAACATGAAGAGAGGGCTTTTTAGATCAATGGGGTACATGATGTAACATGTGTGAATGTGTAGTTGATGCATTTGGCAGGGCCTAGAGAGGTATGTGTGTGTATTTCGTATTCAG
>NC_041389.1:89242251-89317260 GCF_002162155.2 Triticum dicoccoides
GAGAAATGAGAGTGGTCTAGAGAGAGAGACGAATATGACGTGACGGCGAGAGATTCCCTTGCGTGTGTATATGCAAGGGGGAGGGGAATAGAGGCACCAAGAGATTTTTTTGTGGTGTCTGTGTTGGTATGTGTGGGTGTGAGAAGATAACGAGACGTGGGGGCAGAGGGTGTGTCACCGCGTGAGGTCCGGTGGGTCGAGGTGAGGCCCTTCGTTCGGTTCCGTCCTGTGCCACATTGGTCGGCCCGTGACGCATTTAGGGAGACCCACGGATGACTAGTCGTACAAGACAAAGATAGCAGAATTGTGAAGGACTCTGTGTCCACTGACAAAGCTGACTAGGATTTACCCTAGGTTCTCGGACTAAGGTAACCCCTTTATCTCTGATATTACTATTCATCCTACCTAACTTTAAGGGGCATCCTACAGAATGCTCTGCTAGAATCATACTTGTCGATTAGGAAGAGAGGTGTGAGACAATGCGTGAGAGACAGGCCTAAATATAATGTGCATACAGGAGACACGTAGGCAGGTCTATGTATATAGAAAGGGTTGATGGGGATTGTGCGTGTGTATGCTTGCGAGAGGAAGAGTGCTTGTGATAAAGGTTAGTGAAAACAGTCGTAAATGGTTACGAGAGGGAGGGAGGGTTATATCGAGGGCATGTCTGCGAGAAAGACACCTCGGGAGAGAGTGTGTGAGCATGTGTGAGAGACCACTGATGGAGAGTGAAACTACACGTAAACGACTGTTGTACACATTGATTAAAGATATAAATTGTATCCAAATATTAGGATGGGATCATGATATTTGCAATTCTCGTAAGGAACGGTCATTGATCCATCAGACATCTAGATTCTATCAAATTTGAGCATGTCCATGTTATTATTCGACACAATTGATCCACATAGTTAGTAGTTTGAATTCCAGACAATGCATCGCTTTAGCAATCGAATATAAACGTGAGTATAGTTCATGTTGTGTGTGTAAAGCACATTATACATACGGAAGTTACACAATAAACATTATAAATAACTACTATGAACTAGCATACATTTGAATTCAACTTAAGGTGGTTAAAAAAATCGAATTCAACATGAAGTCCATTCAATTATTTGAATTTGATATCATGGCATTTGTAAATCATACCTAAATTATGGGGGTACCAATCTTTGCACTAACTTTATACATAATAGCATATGTAGTTGTGTACAAAATAG
This sequence comes from Triticum dicoccoides, assembly GCF_002162155.2. Classification (NCBI taxonomy): domain Eukaryota; kingdom Viridiplantae; phylum Streptophyta; class Magnoliopsida; order Poales; family Poaceae; genus Triticum; species Triticum dicoccoides. Next base: position 89,243,472 of record NC_041389.1, read on the forward strand.
ATTCAAATTTAGCTCCTCCATTCCAAAATAATCATAGTTATAGGATTTTCGAGTGGAAAAATTTCAAAAAGAAGCGGATAATTTAATGAGGTTTTCAAACATACAAGGTCAAATTTAACGTTGTCTATTTAGGTCAATCCTCAAAGTTCAAGAGTACTCTAAACGTGAATGCTTGTGTTTCAAAATTTCGAATGAAGTGCCAAAAGAGCCTCTATTCGCCTGAAACCGCGTGAGACCAATGTTTGGTAGTACAAGGAAATTACTTTTCTATAATAACTCCGACCCGTGAAACCTACCGGCCCGACGTCCAAAGGTCTAACCGGGGTAGGTTTGTAGCTTCATCTAGACACCACACAACCGCCTCCGAAAAAAAATCATACACAATGACCGCCTAAGCACACATGCGCGAGGCCGAAGTCGCTCCCGCCCACTATTTGGGACACCTGGGATTACCATCCTACCCCTGACCCGCAGTAGGTCCGAAATTTAAGAGGGGGCAAAGTTTGTACTTTCCCCAATTTTCAAACAAGTGTGTCCCATCTTCTGTTCAAAAAAGCCAAAAACAAGCGCGTCCCAGACCGAAACATGGTTCCCCCCTCCCCCTGCCCACCCGTCCGATTCCCCATTCGTACTCCGTGGGAAGAAAAACTACCTCTCCACCAGCCGCGAAACCCCGGTGTCCTCCGTCCGCCACCCCATCCCACCCATCAACCGCCGCCCTCCTCCATCACGCCGGAGCCGATACCTCGACATCGTCGTCCACCGCAACCTCAACCGGGACGCCCTCCATGGCTAGTAGTTGAAGCCGAGGCCGAGCCGTCTGTACGCAAGCCAGTTCAACCACGCCGTCCTGCGCCTCACTGCTGCCGCTCCAACTTCGCAACCGTCCACCGCACCGGAGCTGTTCCTGCTACACTGTCCTTCACCGCCTCGGATCTGCTTCCCTTCCACCAATATACGGCCACAGCGACACAGTCAACAGTTTGGCCATGGGTTTGTCCAAGGATCCACGGTTCTCCAAAACATCGGTTCCCCCGGGAGAAAAAAGATCGCCGCGACATATGGAGGAGACCACACTAGCAACCGATAAGGGTACTCCTCTTCCCTTATTCATGCAAATCTTACGTGTTTGCTTGCACAGTATTCATCCCACAGAAGACACTAGTTGACCGCTTCTTCTTGATACTAGATGTTCCTAGTAACCCGCGATTCACAAGGTTTCTCCTCATATAATATTTCACCTTAGCTAGAGGTCCGTCGCCCCCCTGAATTTCAATTCCTTGTCAGTTGATTGCCAATTAACGGAAGCATTCCCCAGCGTAACAGGCACTAGTCCGCCTATTACGCTGGGGAAGCAGTGCCTCGGTGTTTATCTTAGGGGCGTGTGGGGCCTAGAGCTACTGGTGCCCGATCTGGAGGTCGGCTGGGATTAAAGGGATGGCCTGGGGGCGCTTCCAAGCACGGCGGTGGTGTGAGGTCGAGGGGAGGGCGGGGCGGCGGAGGCAGGGGTCTGGGCCGGTGGTCGCTGGCGGTTCGAGAAAGATCGTCAACAGTGACTGGCGGGAGGTAGACAAAGGCTATCTACCCGTTCCTTATAGATCGGACGGTTCATTAAAAATCAACTCACCTATTTATTTTCAGTCGACTGTTATCTTGATATGACCACAAGTGGTGGTGTGCTGGAGGAGTACCAGCATTTCCTATGCTCATATATTACAAATCATATGGAGTAGAATCTAGTTTTGTTTGCCATGTAATGCTGTAGAGCTATCATATGTATCTTGTCATTTATTTTTCAGCCACCTGCTATCTGTTACTTTTACAGTGCACTAGTTTTGCACACACTTCACCCATACTCTCACTATTGTGTTTTTATGCAAGGGTATTTTAGAGTCTGCCTTGAGTGAAGCAGAAAAGAAAAGAGAGAAGTTGCTCCAGCTTACTATGCGGGTAGGCATGGCACGTTACATCGCTATAAAGGGTGTAGTGTCAGCAGATGTAGACGGTAAACGTAGCTCTGGAGTTGATGACCTCGCTTGCAATGAACCACCATCCCAGGTGCTTGCTTTAACTTCTTGGTGTTTATCTCTTCCGTCCCGTTTTTCGTACATATTACATCCTCCTATCATGTGGTTGTCTAACATCAAAGTTCAGTTCGTCTGTATCACGCATCAATTAGTTCTGAAGAACTAAATTGTTATTCGTTTTTCTTGTCGGCTTGTCTTAACATGGCACGGAGAAAGAGGAAGAAACACAGAATGGCAGGGAATTGGAAGCGGAAGAATCCTGCAGATTCTGCTGGTACTGATGGTGCAATAGAAGGTCAAAGTCTAGTGAAAATTCTACAAACAGGGTATCCCATGCTACACGAGCTACAGAAAAAGCCAACCAGAAACAAATAGCTGCCACCAAACAAGCAGAGATAGCCCTAGTTCTTGCAACACCTTCCATAGTACTACCAGTTGTAGGAGTTACTCGTGCGTTAACTGATCTAGCAGCACGTTCCCAAGCTCCTTTGCCACCTGACACTACTTCCCAAGCACTCTTGACACAAGACGAGTTGGCAAGATCAGATGAACCTTGTGAGCTTCAACAGAAAGAAGGTAGTTGCTGGAGTCAAGTTACAGTTGCATGATTCTTTATATGTAGTCTCACGGTTTGATGTACACTAACACTTCCTATGTTCGTTGTTGGACTAGCACCTAGGTGCAAGAGGAAACAAACATCATGGATAATGCTTGATAGGTTAACTAAATCTAGAGGAGTAAGAATGGAGATCCGTTTTGAGGCAGGTTTAAAAAGGCCACATGATGCTACAGAGTCAGCCAAGTTAGTATCAGAGGCAGCAGTTGCCGTTAGGTGTCATGTACGTATCGTCCCAACATGGATTCAGTACAGGAATGACAAAGACGAAACCCAGTTCAACACCTTCCTCGACCATTTATCTGTAAGTATGATTATGTATGGAAACTAGTAATATCGTCTTGCTCTGTCCCATACTTTCTAGGTTGCTGATAATGAGACTCCCATAATTTTCAACAGATGAGGTTCAAGTTGGATAGCCAAGATAATGCAACCAGACAAGCTTGCACCCATGTTTTCAAGTCTGCTCTGCGACAGTATTGGTACAACTTGAGGAAAACTCACTTTGAAGGCAAGGCTAACAGTGAACTTGCCCAAACATCTCCAATGGAAAAGATATCGGATGAAGACTGGAGAGGCCTCGTTAAACACTGGTCTGATCTGAAGTATCAGGTACATTATATATGTGATCAGATCACATGTTAAAGTCCAATTTATGCATGTGCCACACAAATCTATCTTCTTGTAGGTGAACTTTTCAAAGAACAAGGCCAACCATACGAAAGTGAAATTCCAACAGACGACAGGATCTTGTAGCTATATTGCACACTGCCAGGCTCTTGTAATTAGCTGCTGTTTCACTCTTTTTGATGTACCATATTATCAGATCTATATTGACTTGTTCCACATGCAGAGGAAAGCCTGCAAGGACCAAAAAGTACTTGAACCAAATGCAGTGGAAATCTTCAAGGACTGTCTCACCAGCAAGAAGAAGGGCATGACTGCACCAGTCAAAGCCGTTGTTGTAAGTCCTTAATCCTCATGCCTTTTAACTACTACTTACTCTGACTTGTGCCTTGAACTGCATGGTTTGCAGCCAATGTCTATTACTCTTTTCAATTTTATACACAATTGTCTTAGCATATCATTGCACCTTACAAGGTTTAAAAGAGAGGAGTGATGTTCCTTTGATCTTGACCTGTAATCTAGTTCCGTTCTGGACTTGCCCACACAACGTTACAATTGCCTGTTTGTGTGTTCTCAGTTTTTTTGTGATATGAATGATGTCATACTATGCTTATCGTATTATAAACTTCGTCTCTTTATCCTTAGCCCTCAATACAATGTGAAGAAATAGACAATGCATTAGCGATGGTACATGGTCATATGTTTGGAACCTAGTTTTATTATGTACTTTGCAATAAAATACAACTAATATTTTACATGGGTTCACTGGAATAAGTTCTATATATAGACCAAAGCTATTTTGTTTGGTTTTGCTATCTCCTTAATATCTTCTGTTCTGGTACTACTAATGTAAAAACTCAACTGTTCAGCAAGCTATGGAAAAATGGTGGAACTGCCACCTTCTGAAGGTGGCGAGGCAACTATAACCGCAATGTCAGCTCTTGCTGCAGTGGGTCAGTACCTGTCTACTAACAGTGCCAAAAGCATGTTCCTGCGTAATACTGGGTTGGTTGTTAAGGCAATCTCGTCCAAACTGCCTCATGATCAAGATATGCAAGCTCAAAACAATGTTGTATCTGTGCTCCAGACACAAGTCCATTTCCTAACAGAGACCCTTTGTGAAACAAGGAGAGACATTGTTTGATGTCGTCAAGATATGCATGGTTTTGAAACCAGTCTATCAGACATTTGCTATGTTGTTCAGGAGCCTAGGAGAAAAGAAGGTGAAGGTTATGGTGCTCCATCGGACAATACAACATGAAAACATAACAATCAGGTCATATGAACTGAGCTTCTGAACTTCTGGTGGTGCATTTATCTGCTAGACTATTAACTTTTATGCCAACCTTCCTTTTGTTTTATAGTTGTAATTTGTTTTGGTGCGATACAAAATTTGTTCTTAATGTGCAGCCACCGACTGAAGAAAACAGCAAGCCATTTTTGTATAGTGTAGGGTGTTCCCTATATTTGCACTGGTGTCGATCTTTGATGCCGAGTGGATGTAATCTGTGCAATCGCCTTAATAGCCTAGCGTTTGTTTCGGCCTTATTTATTTCCTAGTCTTCTTTTTCCCTGGTTTGCTAGTGGCCGCAACAACCATGGGCCATATACGGACTGTGGTAACCTTGACCCTGCTACGGGTCGTAGGATCCATGGGTCTACTACGGGCCGTCGATAAAAATGGGCCTCCAACAGGGCCGTAGAATTGGTGGGCCTCGGGCCATCAGATAAATGGGTCTACATGGTGAGGGAGTCCTGGATTAAGGGGTCCTCGGACAGCCGGACTATGTACTTTTTCCGGACTGTTGGACTATGAAGATACAAGATTGAAGACTTCATCCTGTGTCCGGGTGGGACTCTCCTTTGCGTGGAAGGCAAGCTTGGCTATTCAGATATGTAGATTTCCTCCTCTGTAACCGACTCTGTGTAACCCTATCCCCCTCCGGTGTCTATATAAACCGGAGGGTTTAGTACGTAGGACAAGAAGAACAATCAGAATCATAGGCTAGCTTCTAGGGTTTAGCCTCTATGATCTCGTGGTAGATCAACTCTTGTAATACTCATACCATCAAGATCAATCAAGCAGGAAGTAGGGTATTACCTCCATAGAGAGGGCCCGAACCTGGGTAAACATTGTGTCCCCCGCCTCCTGTTACCATTAGCCTTATATGCACAGTTCAGGACCCCCTACCCGAGATCCGCCGGTTTTGACACCGACATTGGTGCTTTCATTGAGAGTTCCACTGTGTCGTCACAGTAAGGCTTGATGGTTCGCCTTGTTATCAAGGACAACATCACCTCTAGGGGAGCCCTGGCTTTAGACCAAACTCTCCAACTAGGCGGCTTCGTCATGACCGCCCGCTCGGCTGCCGCGCCAATGATGACTTCTCGGGTCATCAAAAACAGCCTCCACGTCAGCTTGGAATACAGCGAGCAGATGGATCCAATGGAGCTTTCGTCCTTGAACAAGCTCTTAGATTGCATCACCGCCTTGGGAGTCACTACAGACTATGATCGGATCGGGCTTAAACCCAACCAAAGAGAGATTAACTCTCCCCCGGTCACCCACCAGATAGCGGTGGTGGAGGAGCAATACATAGATTCTTCCTCTATTTTGAGGACGAACTATGTCCGGATTCCCAAGCTCTCCGAGCCAGATACCCGTCTGCGGGAGGACATGACCCAGACTCCGAACTTAGAATCGGACAGCGGGCCAGAAAAATTGGGCAACATCCTGGAGCCCGAACTACCAAGTTCGAAAGCTCCTCTGCCCCTGGGTCTCAGATCGGGTCAGGGTTCGGACTTAAATCTACCCACCCACCCAGATACAAGCGATCTTTCCCACATTAGACAAGAGCCCCAAGAGACAGTACATCACTTTTGGGACAGATTCCTCCTTGTAATGAGCCAGGTCAAGGAATGTCGCGAGGAAGACGCAATCTCATTCTTTTGCAAGAATCGCACAGACAAGGGAATCCTCAACGCCATAAGTCGCTATGACATAACGCACTTTGCTGACTTGGCAGCAGTAATACAAAAGTACTGTGCGATGGAAAGCGCCTAGAAAACCCAAGCAAAATTCTGGGATCCTCTGGCCCTCACTAAACCCCTCGTCCGAACTAAAAGGGTGCACTCTCACAAGTCACCCGATCAAATTACAAAGAAACCAAAGCCCACTACAGGGCGTGGAACCGTATTGGAGGGATGGCTCAATGGGCCATGCAAAATTCACACCACACCGGATACCATACCAACACATAGCCTTAGAGCATGTTGGATACTTCGGCAGGTGGCCAAGAGCAGCGAGGATATCCTCATTAACGATACCGCAGAACATCATCCCGTAGAAAACAACAATACAGTATTCACAGTCTTCAAGACTTTCGCCTCAAATAACAGGCGCAAGAGAGCACTCCGCAGCCTCGCCGAAGTCTGCCATGTTCAGCAATAAATCCATGGAACGGCATGGCCATAACTTTCAATGCCAGTGACGAACCTCAATTCCGAACACTCTGAGCACCAGCCGCTTTGGTCCTTAGTCCAATTATGGACGGCTTTAGGCTTACTAAAGTGCTCATGTACGGTGGCAGCGGATTAAACCTCATCTACAAGGAAACTCTCAACAAAATGGAAATAGACAAGAGCCGCATCGAGCAAAGCAGCACAACCTTCAGAGGAATTATCCCTAGTCGGGAGGCACGATGTGCGGGAAAAATGACACTAGATGTGGTATTCGGCACGCTAGAGAATTACAGGTCCGAAGAAATCACATTCCAAGTGGCCCCGTTCAGTAGCGGATACCATGCGCTTTTAGGACGGGATTCATTCACAAGATTCCAAGGTATACCCCATTACGGGTACATGAAGCTCAAGATGCCCGGGCCCAATGGAATCATCACTCTAGCTAGTGATTTGGACGTAGCACTGCGCGCCGAAAACAAAACTGTCGCCCTGGCCCTTGAGGCATTGTCTGAAGCCCAAGCGGCCGAAGAACTGACTATGCTGCGCTCCATAGTGGACATGCACGATGTGATACTCGACAAACGATCCAAGTCCACCTCTTTCAAACCAGCGGATGAAATAGTCAAATTCCAAGTCCACCCAATGGACTCTACAAAAACAGCATCCATCGGGGCACAGCTGAACCCCACAATAGATGCTGCACTGCGGGCATTCTTGCGTGAGAATTGGGACATCTTCGCCTGGCACCCTTCAGACATGCCAGGTATCCAACGCAGGCTGGCCGAGCATAGCCTAAACATACTGAAGGGATACAAGCCGGTCAAGCAGACTCTTCGGCGCTTTTCAGAACCCAAACGACAAGCCATGGGAGAGGAGCTAGCCAAGTTACTTGAAGTCGGATTCATCAGAGAAATAAAACACCCGAACTGGCTAGCAAACCTGGTGATGGTACCAAAGAAGGACAAATCCTGGCGCCTATGTGTCGATTTCAAGGACCTCAATAAGGCTTGCCCCAAGGATCCCTTCCCTCTCCCCCGCATCGATAAAATCATCGATGCTACCGCAGGACACGACTCATTGTGCTTCCTCGACGCATACTCCGGATACCATCAAATCAAGATGGTGGAGTCCGATCAAGCCGCAACGGCATTCATCACTCCACACGGCCCCTTCTGTTTTAACACCATGCCTTTCGGGCTCAAAAATGTCGGTGCAACCTATCAACGCATGATTCAGACATGCCTGGAAACACAAATCGGAAAAACAGTTGAGGCATACGTAGATGACGTGGTCATCAAAACCAGACACATCGAGTCTTTAATAGACGACCTGAGGCTTACATTCGACAATTTCCAAACATATGGCATCAAGCTCAACCCGAAGAAATGCGTTTTCGGCGTCCCTGCCGGAAAGCTCCTAGGCTTCATCGTTTCCAATAGAGGAATTGAAGCAAATCCGGCTAGAATCCGAGCTCTGTCACAGTTGGCTACCCCAACGGACCTCGATTGGGAGAAAAGGCACTACCTCTCTATCGCCTTCTTCGACGCATCAAACACTTCGACTGGACGGATGCGGCTACGGCCGGATTGGAAGAAATAAAGGCCCTCTTGGCTAGAAATCCAATCCTGGCTGCACCAAACATCGGCGAACCCATGTTGTTTTATATAGCTGCAACGCACCAAGTTGTAAGTGCAGTGCTCCTCGTCGAACGAGAGGAGGACGGACATAAGTGTTGGGGATCGTTGCAGAAATTAAAAAATTCTATGCATCACCAAGATCGATCTATGGAGTAACTAGCAACAGGAGAGAGGGGAGTGCATCTTCATACCCTTGAAGATCGTGACACGGAAGCATTACAAGAACGCGGATGAAGGAGTTGTACTCGAAGCGATTCAGATCGCGGTGGATTCCGATCTAAGCGCCGAACAACGGCACCTCCGCGTTCAACACACGTGCAGCCCAGTGATGTCTCCCGCGCCTTGATCCAGCAAGGAGGAGGGAGAGGTTGAGGAAGATAGCTCCCGCAGCAGGATGACAACGTGGTGGTGGTGGAGCAGCGGTTCTCCTATAGGGCTTCGCGAAGCTCAAACGGAGGAGGAGAGGTGTTGGAGAGGGGGAGGGCTGTGCCTTGGATGTTGTGCGGCTACCCTCCCTCCTCCCCTCCATTTACAGGGTGAAGGGGAAAGGGAGGCGGCCCCTCTAGATGAGATCTAGAGGGGGGGGGGGTGGCGGCCAAGGGGAGGGGGCTTGTCCCCCAAGCCAAGGGGGGCGCCCCCTTTAGGGTTCCCCCCCAACCCTAGGCGCATGGGCCCTAAGGGGGGATGGCGCCCAGCCCACTTGGGGCTGGTTCCCTTCCACATACAGCCCATAAGGGCCCTCCAGGGCAGGTGGACTGAGGGAGTCCTGGACTAGGAGGTGTCCGAACAGCCGGACTATCATCGTCCGCCGGACTCCAAGACTACGAAGATACAAGATTGAAGACTCCGTCCCGTGTCCGGATGGGACTTTCCTTGGCGTGGAAGGCAAGCTTGGCAATACGGATATGTAGATCTCCTACCATTGTAACCGACTCTGTGTAACCCTAGCCCTCTCCGGTGTCTATATAAACCGGAGGGCTTTAGTCCGTAGGACATAACCTCCATTACAACAATCATACCATAGACTAGCTTCTAGGGTTTAGCCTCCTTGATCTCGTGGTAGATCCACTCTTGTAATACACATCATCAATATTAATCAAGCAGGACATAGGGTTTTACTTCCATCAAGAGGGCCCGAACCTGGGTAAAACATCGTGTCCCTTGTCTCCTATTACCATCCGCCTAGACGCACAGTTCAGGACCCTCTACCCGAGATCCGCCGGTTTTGAAACCGACATTGGTGCTTTCATTGAGAGTTCCTCTGTGTCGTCACCGATAGGCTCGATGGCTTCTTCAATCAACAACGCCGTCCAGGGTGAGACTTTTCTCCCCGGACAGATCTTCGTATTCGGCGGCTTCGCACTGCGGGCCAACTTACTTGGCCATCTGGAGCAGATCGAAAGCTACGCCCCTGGCCATCAGGTCAGGTTCGGAAGCCTAAACTTCACGGCCGACATCCGCGGGGACTTGATCTTCGACGGACCCGAGCCACAGCCGAGCGCGCCGCGCTTTCACGATGGGCATGATTTAGCTCTGCCGCCGGACAGTGCCTTGGTGGCCGCATACGAATCCGCTCCGGCCCTCAGTCCGGAGCCGATCGCCCAGATCGAGGACCGGTGGCTGGACACCGCCTCGGGGGCTGCAACTTCCGCGGCAATGGAGCCGAACTCTGACCTTGTTCCCTATAAAGCTCGTGACTCCGAGGTGCCGGACTCCCTGCTGGACTCCAAACCTCCTGCGCCCCTGCCAATCGAATCCGATTGGGCGCCGATCATGGAGTTCACCGCCGCAGACATCTTTCAGCACTCGCCCTTTGGAGACATCCTAAATTCACTAAAACATCTCTCGCTATCCGGAGAGACCTGGCCGGACTATGGCCAGGATGGTTGGGATGCGGAAGACGAAGAAATTCAGAGCCCACCCACCACCCACTTTGTAGCCACTGTCGACGATCTAACCGACATGCTAGACTACGACTCTGAAGACATCGACGGTATGGACGACGATGCCGGAGACGAACAGGAACCAGCACCTACAGGGCACTGGAAGACCACCTCGTCATATGACATATACATGGTGGACACCCCAAAAGATGGGGACGACGAAGAAGCAGCGGAGGCAGATTCCTTAAAGAAACAGCCCAAGCGCCGGCGTCAGCGGCGCCGCTCTAAATCCCGCCACAGCAAGAATGGAGATTCCGGCACAGGAGATAATAACACTCCAGACAGTGCCGAAGACAATCCCCTGCAGCAAGATTCAGCGCAGGAGGATGCAGAAGCAAGCCCTCGCGAGAGAGCGACAGACGAAGAGGTCGAGGATGATAATTACATACCTCCCTCCGAAGACGAGGCAAGCCTCGACGACGATGAATTCGTCGTGCCAGAGGATCCTGTCGAACAAGAGCGTTTTAAACGCAGGCTTATCGCCACGGCAAATAGCCTAAAGAAAAAATAGCAGCAGCTTCAAGCTGATCAGGACCTGCTGGCCGATCGATGGACCGAGGTCCTCACGGCCGAAGAGTATGAACTCGAACGCCCCTCCAAGAGCTACCCAAAATGCAAGTTGCTCCCCTGATTAGAGGAGGAAGCATACATACCTTCATCACCAGCGCACAATACGGCCGACCGACCACCCCGTGGTCGGGACAGAGACGCATCCAGGCCCTCCACCAAGACCATACCCCCGCACCACTCCAAAAGCGCGAAGCCAAGAGGGAACGCGCCGGACTTGCGAGATATATTGGAGGACAAAGCAAGGCAATCTAGATCCATCTACGGATCACGTGGGCGCCCCACGACCCACGACGAACACCGTCGCGCCGGATACAACAACCCCGGCCGGGCCGAACACAGCAGACAACGCTCACTTGAGCTACGTCGTGATATCTCTCAATAGAGAGGCGCCGCACACCCGCTATGCTTCACTGATGAAGTAATTGATCATCAAATCCCTGAAGGGTTTAAACCCGTAAACATTGAATCCTACGATGGCACAACAGACCCCGCGGTTTGGATTGAAGATTATCTTCTTCACATCCACATGACCCGCGGCGACGATCTCCACGCCATCAAATACCTCCCACTCAAGCTTAAAGGACCAGCTCGGCATTGGCTTAACAGCTTGCCCGCAGAGTCAATTGGGTGTTGGGAAGACCTGGAAGCCGCATTCCTCGACAACTTCCAGGGCACATATGTGCGACCACCAGACGCCGATGACCTAAGCCACATAATTCAGCAGCCAGACGAATCGGCCAGACAGTTCTGGACACGGTTCTTGACAAAGAAAAACCAAATCATCGACTGTTCAGATGCAGAGGCCCTCGCAGCCTTCAAACATAACATCCGCGACGAGTGGCTAGCCCGGCACCTAGGACAGGAAAAGCCGAAATCCATGGCAGCCCTCACATCATTAATGACCCGCTTTTGTGCGGGAGAGGATAGCTGGCTAGCTCGCAGCAACAACCTCAGTAAAAATTCTGGCAGTCTGGATACTAAGGACCACAATGGCAGGTTGCGTCGAAGCAAAAATAAACGCCGTATTAACGGCGACGACAAGGAGGATACGGTAGTCAACGCCGGATTCCGTGGCTCTAAACCCGGTCAACGGAAGAAGCCATTCAAAAGAACCACTCCGGGTCCGTCCAATTTGGACCGAATCCTCGGCCGCTTATGCCAGATACATGGCACCCCCGAAAAGCCAGCTAACCACACCAACAGAGACTGTTGGGTATTCAAGCAGGCAGGCAAGTTAATTGCCGAAAACAATGACAAGGGGCTGCATAGCGATGACGAGGAAGAGACCCGGCCGCCGAACAGTAGAGGACAGAAGGGTTTTCCCCCACAAGTGCGGACGGTGAACATGATATACGCAACCCATATACCCAAGAGGGAGCGGAAGCGTGCACTAAGGGACGTATATGCGATGGAGCTAGTCGCCCCTAAGTTTAATCCATGGTCCTCTTGCCCGATCACTTTCGATCGAAGAGACCATCCGACCAGTATCCGCCATGGCGGATTCGCCGCATTGGTTTTAGACCCAATCATCGATGGATTTCACCTCACGAGAGTCCTAATGGACGGCGGCAGTAGCCTGAACCTGCTTTATCAGGATACAGTGCGCAAAATGGGCATAGACCCCTCAAGGATTAAACCTACAAAGACGACCTTTAAAGGCGTCATACCAGGTGTCGAAGCCAATTGTACAGGCTCAGTCACACTGGAAGTGGTCTTCGGATCCCCGGACAATTTCTGGAGCGAGGAGTTAATCTTCGACATAGTCCCGTTTCGCAGCGGCTATCACGCCCTGCTCGGACAAACCGCGTTTGCAAAGTTCAACGCGGTGCCGCATTATGCATACCTCAAGCTCAAGATGCCGGGCCCTCGTGGAGTCATCACGGTCAACGGAAATACGGAATGCTCCCTCCGAACGGAGGAACATACAGCGGCTCTCGCGGCAGAAGTACAGGGCAGCCTTCTAAGGCAATTTTCGAGTCCGGCCGTTAAACGACCGGACACGGCCAAACGCGCCCGAAGCAACATCAACCAAGACCACCTGGCACATTCCGAGCACGCGTAGCAATGCGGCCCCAACCCCAGCCCTCGCATGATTGCAAGACCAACCCTCCGCGTACATCATTACGCTCTGGAGATACCATGGGTCTGGGGAGGGGCACGACCACAATAGACCCAGAGTGCGGCTCGACCACACCAGGGGCTCACAAGTGTGTCGCCTTTTCTTATTTTCCTTCTTTGTATACACAGGACTCCGTTCACCAGAGGTTCTATCCGGCGGCGAATCCGCCAAACTCACGATGCAACAGTCAGGGAGGGAAGAAGGCTGCAACGAACACTCAGGTGGTCTCCATTATGAGCATTAAATTCGATTATATACACCAGTCTGCAGCCCACCCCTGGAGGGGGACATGTTTATTTAGTCCAATCCCTTGCTTACCGCACTATTTGTATCCTTCCGCACTCATAACAGAATTCTTTGAATAAATAATGCAGCATTTTTTGCCTGTTATTGCATTACTTTACACATATGTTCATTAATGACATCTTGCATCCGTATATTTTGGTACGGCCTCATACACCAGGGGCTTATGTTCCCCGCATTATGGTGTGATAAGTCCGAACACTTTCACAAGTGCGGCACCCCGAACTTATAGCATTATATGAATCGGCTCCGAATCATGTCTTGGGTCAATAGTTGGGTTTGCCCGGCTCCCACGTTTTGGTGCCTTACGTTCCGTTCTGTCGGCTAAGGTAGCACTGGGAGAACCACTGTGATTGCACCCCGGTTGAGCTGGGCGAGCGCCTCAGTGGAGAAAGCTAAAACTGACTGGCATGATAAGGCGAGAGACTGGTCGCTGTTCGAGAGGTTTTTTCGGGTCCCTCAAGACTCACGCCGCTTCGAGCGAAGTACCGGATAATGTCCGACGAAGGCGTGGATAGCGCCCCGGTTCGGTCTTCCGAATACTAGGGGCTTCGCCGAAATTTAAAATTATAGAATTCTATGGCTAAGTGAGAGTGTTCAAGCATTATAAGTCCGGTTGCCTTGTTCGTTGTGTTGAGCGCCTCTCTAGATGGACCCAAAAATGGGAACAAGAGTGCTCAAGTCTATCCCGAACACCCCAGCACTTGCGGCTCGGGGCCTGAAGCCAACGACTTGCCATCTCTCAGATTTTATAAATGGCCGCACAGAAGGTAATATTTTAAATTAAACAAGCGTTGCTTAAGCGCATCTGAACAAAGTTTTCAGCGCAAAGGATAATACGTAGCGAGTTTACTCAAGAATTACATCTCTGGGGCATTCATCCGCAATATTGCGGGCACCCTTCAGGACAGTCTTATAGTACATTTCGGGCGTACGATACTCCTTGCCCGCTGGCGGCGGGTCAGTAAGAAGCCTCTCCGCATCCAGCCTGCCCCAGTGCACCTTTGCGCGGGCAAGGGCCCGACGAGCACCTTCAATACAGGCGGAGCGCTTGACGACCTCCACCCAGGGGCACGCATCCACCAGCCGCCGCACGAGGCCGAAGTAGCTCGCAGGCATGGCTTGTCCAGGCCACAGCCGGACTATGAGGCCCTTCATGGCCTCCTCAGCCGCCTTGTGGAGCTCGACCAGCTGCTTCAGCTGGTCGCTAGGGGGCACCGGATGGCCGGCCTCAGCGTACTGAGACCAGAAGACCTTCTCCGTTGAGCTCCCCTCCTGGCCACGGTAGAATGCGGTGGCATTGGATACACTGCGCGGCAGATCTGCAAACGCCCCTGGAGAGCTCCAAATGCGGGTAAGTGTCAGGTAGTTTACATTAACATGCTTGCTTTGCATGAAAAATGCCTTACCCGCCCCTATCTTCTTCACATCTTCAATCTCCTGAAGGGCCTTATGGGCCTCGGCCTTGGCGGACTTGGCACTTTCGAGAGCCGAGGCGAGCTCGGACTCTCGAGTCTTGAAGTCGCGCTCCAAACTCTCATGCTTCTCCATGAGAGCCTGGAGCTCTTGCCGCACTTCCGCCACCTGCGCCTCCTGCTTCTCTCGCTCGGCCCGTTCCGCGGCCGCATTACGTTCGGCCGCGGAGACAGCCTCCTTCAGGGTTGCCACCTCGTTAGTGGCCCCTGCAGTACCCACGTTATCCTTGTCATTTTTATTGCAACCTAAATCCTTTTCTGTAAGGTAAATTTCAAAGTGGTGTTACTCACCTTCTTTATCCTCGAGCTGCTTCTTGGCAAGGCCGAGCTCCTGCTCGGACCGCTCGAGATCCTGCTTCAATACACCAACCTCCGCAGTCAGTGCGGCAGAGGTCAGCAGCGCAGCCTGCAAACCCATATTGACATACTTTTTAGCAACCCTGCGTATATCTTTTTAGATCCTTAGTACGGCTTTTCTTTCTGAACACCGAACTGAGCATCAGGGGCTACTGTCTATGCGGTATTACATTACATAATTTTAACTTCTTACCTCAAAGCCTGTTAGAAGGCCGCTGCAGGCTTCGGTCAGCCCGCTCTTGGCGAGCTGAACCTTCTGAATCACCGCACTCATGATAGTGCGGTGTTCTTCCTCGATGGAAGCGCCTTTGAGCGCCTCCAACAAGTTGTCCGGCGCCTCCGATTGGACGGGGGCCGTCGGTGTCACGGTCTTGCCCTTCTTGCGAAGGGGCCGCCCGCCGGACTCTGGAACCACTGCAGGTTCCGGCGTAGAGTCCGGCGCAAAGTCCGGGAGGCTGCCTTGCGGCGCCTCCGGAGCCTCCTCCTGATGGGTCCCCTCCCGGGATCCCACCTCGGCATCCTCAGCGGCGCGAGGGGTGGAGGCAGTCGGAATGGATTCCACATCTGACGCCGCCAACGACCCGCTCGACGAATCAGGGAGATCATCGTCAGCCGGACTACAGGCAGTATGCGGCATTAGAAGGACATTATGTGAACAGAAAGAAATTGTAAATCATTCAGGGATCCGGATACTTACGATCTCGCCTGAGGCCTGGCCCTCGAGGGCCACTTTTCATCGCCAACGTTGGTGTTGGCGGAACTGTCCGGGGGAATGGTTCTTCCCCTCTTGGACCCATCGGCCTCCCTAGTTGGGGAGGCCTTCCTCTTTCTCTCTCCCTCCTCTAGGAGAGGGTCTTCTTCCTCCTCCTCATTCTCGGGAGAGGAATCCGCCTCGGAGTTGTCGGACACCTGAAAACGGGTACTCTTTCGAGTACCCATGGCCACCTTCTTGGCCTTCTTCTCCGGCACCACGTGCGGTGCTAGAACCAGCAACCCCGCTAGACGGGCGTCCACTGGGTCTTCTGGCATGGGAGCCGGGCAAATGAGCTGCTCGGCCTTCTTCATCCATTCATGTCAAAGGAAAAAGGAGATTAAGACCCGCTTAGGGTCGAACTATTAACAACAAGTGTCCCGTAAAGGGGTAGAATCACTTACCTCGTCAGCTGGACGCTGCGAGTGGAATCCGCGATCTTCCGTCGCGGATGCGGGGGCTTCGGCACCCTTAAACAGCACCCTCCAGGCGCTTTCGTACGTTGTGTCAAAGAGCCCGCTCAGCGCCTGGTGCTGTTCCGGATCGAACTCCCGCAAATTGAATGCCCGTTCTTGGCATGGGAGAATCCGGCGGACGAGCATGACTTGGACTACGTTAACCAGCCTGAGCTTCTTGTCCACCAGCTTCTGGATACAGGCTTGGAGTCCCGTCAGCTCCATCGAATTACCCCACAACAAGCCCTTCTCTTTCCAGGAGGTGAGCTGCGTGGGGATACCAGATCTGAACTCGGGGGCCGCCGCCCACGTAGGGTCGCGCGGCTCGGTGATATAGAACCACCCCGACTGCCACCCCTTGACGGATTCCACAAAGGCCCCTTCAAACCAAAGGACTTTGGGCATCTTGCCCAACATGGCACCTCCGCACTCCGCTTGAGTGCCCCTCACTACCTTCGGCTTGACATTGAAGGTCTTGAGCCACAAGCCGAAGTGGGGCTGGATGCAGAGGAAGGCCTCGCACACGACGATAAACGCCGAGATGTTGAGGATGAAGTTTGGCGCCAGATCATGGAAATCCAGGCCGTAGTAGAACATGAGCCCCCGGACAAAGGGGTGAAGTGGAAAGCCCAGTCCGCGGAGGAAGTGGGGGAGGAAAACGCCCCTCTCATGGGGACCGGGGGTGGGGATGAGCTGCCCCTCGTCGGGTAGCCGGTGCGCGACGTCGCCGGAAAGGTATCCGGCGCTGCGTAGCTTTGTGATGTGCTCCTCCTTAACGGTGGAGGCCAACCATTTACCTCCCGCTCCGGACATGGTCGGAGAAGGTCGAGATGAGATGTGCGAACTTGGGCGCTGGAGCTCGAGTGCGCGGAGATGGATAAGCAAAGGAGGAAGAAGGCATAGGTGAGAAGGTGAATCCTTATCCCTTATATATAGGCGGACGAAGACTATGCGTCCCCACTAGCTTGGTAAAACTCGCTTATCTCCCAAGCGCCACCATCAATGGCGCGGTTGGGTTACCCACGTCCGTATTGATGAGAATCCCGGAATAAGGGGAACACGATCTCTGCTTCGACAAGACGTGCCAAGGAAACCGCTTCGCTAAACGCGCTGAGGTGGTATAATAAAAAACGATTCAAGTAAAGGCTTGGTAGTGGTGTGACGTCACGCCGCAAAATACGTCAGCAGATTGAACTTGTGTATATATTATTCTCTCTATGGAGGAATGTGGAATTTATTTTGCAGAGCCGGACACTATCCTGGTGTTCACAATCTTCTCTGGATTATTCAAAGGAGGAACCCGCCTTGCAATGCCGAACATTATACGCGCCGGACTCATCGTCATTGAAGCCAGGTTCAGGGGCTACTGAGGGAGTCCTGGACTAGGGGGTGTCCGGACAGCCGGACTATCATCGTCCGCCGGACTCCAAGACTACGAAGATACAAGATTGAAGATTCCGTCCCGTGTCCGGATGGGACTTTCCTTGGCGTGGAAGGCAAGCTTGGCAATACGGATATGTAGATCTCCTACCATTGTAACCGACTCTGTGTAACCCTAGCCCTCTCCGGTGTCTATATAAACCGGAGGGCTTTAGTCCGTAGGACATAACCTGCATTACAACAATCATACCATAGGCTAGCTTCTAGGGTTTAGCCTCCTTGACTCGTGGTAGATCCACTCTTGTAATACACATCATCAATATTAATCAAGCATGACGTAGGGTTTTACCTCCATCAAGAGGGCCCGAACCTGGGTAAAACATCGTGTCCCTTGTCTCCTGTTACCATCCGCCTAGACGCACAGTTCAGGACCCCCTACCCGAGATCCGCCGGTTTTGACACCGACATGGACCCTCCCGGTGGTCCCCCGGAACCCCTTCGGTGGTCCCGGTACAATACCGGTAAACCCCCAAATACTTCCGGTGACCGTATGATGACTTCCCATATATAAATCTTCACCTTCGGACTATTCTGGAACTCCTCGTGACATCCTGGATCTCATCCGGGACTCCGAACAACATTCGGTAACCATGTACAAACCTTCCCTATAACCCTAGCGTCATCGAACCTTAAGTGTGTAGACCCTACGGGTTCGGGAATCATGCAGACATGACCGAGACAGCTCTCCGACCAATAACCAACAGCGGGATCTGGATACCCATGTTGGCTCCCACATGTTCCACGATGATCTCATTGGATGAACCACGATGTCGAGGATTCAAGCAATCCCGTATAAAATTCCCTATATCAATCGGTACGTTACTTGCCCGAGATTCGATCGTCGGTATCCCAATACCTCGTTCAACCTCGTTACCGGCAAGTCACTTTACTCGTTCCGTAATGCATGATCCCGTGACCAACTACTTAGTCACATTGAGCTCATTATGATGATGCATTACCGAGTGGGCCTAGAGATACCTCTCTGTCATATGGAGTGACAAATCCCAATCTCGATTCGTGCCAACCCAACAGACACTTTTGGAGATACCTGTAGTGCAGCTTTATAGCCACCCAGTTATGTTGTGACGTTTGGTACACCCAAAGCATTCCTACGGTATCCGGGAGTCACACAATCTCATGGTCTAAGGAAATGATACTTGACATTAGAAAATCTTTAGCAAACGAACTACACGATCTTGTGCTATGCTTAGGATTGGGTCCTGTCCATCACATCATTCTCCTAATGATGTGATCCCGTTATCAATGACATCCAATGTCCATAGTCAGGAAACCATGACCATCTGTTGATCAACGAGCTAGTCAACTAGAGGCTCACTAGGGACATGTTATGGTCTATGTATTCACACATGTATTATGGTTTCCGGTCAATACAGTTATAGCATGAACAATAGACAATTATCATGAATAAGGAAATATAATAATAACCATTTTATTATTGCCTCTAGGGCATATTTCCAACAATAAGTTCCGACTTCAAAAGCCGGTATACTACGTATCCACTGTCCTCACTCCATGCAAGTCACGGTACCCACATTATCAAAAGATAGCATACACGGTCTTCATGGCATCCCGGAAACTACGACACTACTTTCAAGGGTGTTCAATCACGGTGGCCTCCGAAGTACCACTCAACGATATAATAAATAACCGCGATGCCACGGGCCGTATTGCTAAGTGGGCTATCGAGCTCCTCCCGTTCGACATCATATACAAACCACGGCGAGCCATTAAGTCACAAGTACTGGCTGACTTCATCGCTGAATGGACAGAAGCCGAACTCCCTAAAGAGTACGACGCGTACTCTGGATCATGCACTTTGACGGCACTAAGATGCTGGCTGGTCTGGGAGCGGGTGTTGTCCTGACATCCCCCACCGGAGATACAGTCCAATATGTACTCCAAATATTATACACAGACTCCAACGATGCAGCCGAATACGAGGCTCTGTTGCATGGTCTTCGGATGGCAGTCTCCATGGGCATTCAACGCCTAGAAGTCCGTGGGTATTCGAACCTTGCAATATCTCAAATAAATGGAGACTTTGACGCCAAGGACCTGAAAATGGCGGCTTACCGCAATGCCGTCCTCAAGATGTCATCTCGGTTCGAGGGGCTCGAATTCCATCATGTGGTCCGAGAAAACAATCAAGCGGCGGATATCCTCACCCGCATCGGTGCTAAGCACGACCCCGTCCCAGCTAATATCTACCTGGAAAGGCTGTTCAAGCCATCCGTGGTGTGGCAGGGGGAGACCGACAATACTAGTCCGGATCCGACCACAACCCAAGATCCCGAACACACTGACATAATCGGAGGCTCCACCACCGAAATAACACCTTCGGCCCACGTGATCATGGCTATCATCGCCCCGTGGACAGAACCCTTCTTAGCCTACCTAAATAGGCAAGAACTCCCCAAGGACCAAAACGAGGCACGTTGCATTGTGCGGCGCTCTAAAGCCTACAAGTTCCACGAGGGAGAGCTTAATAAGAAAAAGCGCTACTGGAGTGCTCTGAAGGTGCATCTCCGAAGAGGAAGGGCGGCAGCTCTTGGCTGAAATTCATGCCGGACTCGGCGGCCACCATGCTGCAGCTCGGGCCCTTGTAAGCAAGGCCTTCCGTATAGGTTTCTACTGGCCGACAGCCCGAGCAGACGCACAGGACCTCGTCCAACATTGTGTCGGATGCCAGCTTTTCGCCAACCAAAGCCATATGCCACCTACCGCTCTCCAAACAATCCCCATAACTTGGCCCTTTGCGGTATGGGGGCTTGATATGGTCGGACCCCTTAAAGGTGGAAGCCATAAGAAAAAAATACTTGTTGGTCATGGGGATAAATTCACAAAATGGATAGAAGCCAAACCAGTTAAAACGGACAAATCCGGACCAGTGATAGACTTCATATCAGGGGTCGTAAACCGTTACGGTGTTCCCCACAACATCATCACCGAAAATAGCTCCAACTTCACAGCCGACGAGGTGAAAACTTGGTGCGGCAACATGGGCATTAAGCTCGATTAAGCCTCCGTCTATCACCCCAAACAAACGGTCAAGTCGAACGAGCAAACGGTCTTATTATGAGCGGCATCAAACCCAGACTAGTGCGATCCTTGAAGGAATCAGATACGCACTGGGTCGAGGAGCTCGACTCCTTACTATGGGGGCTGCGGACCATGCCGAACCGCACTACCAGATACACACCATTATTTATGGTATACGGTGTAGAGGCGGTATTGCCCTGCTATATCATTCATGACTCACCTCGAGTATGCATGTACGAAGAGAGAGAAACCGAGCTTGATCGGCAGGACAATTTAGATGCCCTGGAGGAGGAGCGCGACGTCGCAAAAGCCCGTTCCGCATTCTATCAGCAACAGGCTCGAAGGTCTCAAAGCAGAGAATACGGGCCAAAACTTATAACGTTGGCGAACTCGTTCTACGCCTACCGAAGAAGAAAAAGGAGAAGCTCAAGCCCAAGTGGGAGGGTCCCTTCATCATTGATAAAGTTCTCACCGGAGGAGCGTACCGTCTGCGTGATGCATCAGATAATCGACTCGAGCCAAACCCATGGAACGCGGCCAGACTCCGAAGATTGTACGCCTAGTGCCGAACTCCGTGTTCGTCTCCTTACCTCCGGCTTTTTTATCCTCTTTCTCTCTTTCTCTCTTTCTTCCTTTTTATGACCTTAAAGGCTTCAAGTGTGCCTCGACTACACACTCTTGCCGCGCTATGCGTGCTCAACATACCTGGGGGCTTCTTATACAGAAGCTTAATATAATTATCTTCCGGGCTTCATGCCCACTACATGTGTGTCACTTTTCCATTTGTACCTTTTCTTCGCCATTATATGCATCAATATGACTTATGTTTTGGCCAAGCTGGATTGCCTGGCTCCTGTGTTTATGCCCTACATTCCCGTTAGTTCGGCTAGGGCATAAGGGGAGCACCTCTGTGATTGTTACTACCGGGTCAACCAGATGTGTACCTCACACTGGGTGAAGCCGAAAGCTAGCGTTCTTAAGGGAATATTCGGTTGGCGAACAAAAGATGTTTTCTTACCTATTACAATATAAGCCCCCAGATGTTTTATGTCCTGCATCTCTGTTCATAGTTCAGACATGCACATTCATGCATGCATACCCAGGGAAAGGAACCCTTAACGGAACTATTCTCCTTGGAAGATGTTTCTTACTATCCATGTAATATAACATAGCTAGTTGGGTACTTGTCTATTCAAGCACTTATGAACCCTATGCCTGGTTTCCACGCGTACCCCGGTTTACATAACTGAGCGGGTATTCGGATACACTTCGGACTGTCGGTTCGGAGGTTGAAGCGAAAAGGTCCGCCATGACAAATGATTTACAATCCGTCTAGGGACAAAATATGTCAATTGAAGTACACAGTCACTTAGACTGGCTAAATTTCTTCTTCTACACCATCCAACAGGCTGTCTAGCCTACAATCCTGTTGGGAATACTTTGCGGCTAATCCTACCTGGTCATTGATGTCTACTACCGAACCTTCTTCTTGTAGACGTTGTTGGGCCTGCAAGTGCACAGGTTTGTAGGACAGTAGCAAATTTCACTCAAGTGGATTACCTAAGGTTTATCAATCCGTGGGAGGCGTAGGATGAAGATGGTCTCTCTCAGACAACCCTGCAACCAAATAGCAAAGAGTCTCTTGTGTCCCCAACACACCCACTACAATGGTAAATTGTATAGGTGCACTAGTTCGGCGAAGAGATGGTGATACAAGTGCAATATGGATAGTAGATAAATGTTTTTGTAATCTGAAAATATAAAAACAGCAAGGTAACAAGTAATAAAAGTGAGCGTAAATGGTATTGCAATGGTAGGAAACAAGGCCTAGGGTTCATACTTTCACTAGTGCAAGTTCTCTCAACAATAATAACATAGATAGATCATATAACAATCCCTCAACATGCAACAGAGAGTCACTCCAAAACCACTAATAGCGGAGAACAAATGTAGAGATTATGGTAGGGTACGAAACCACCTCAAAGTTATTCTTTCGTATCGATCTATTCAAGAGTTCGTACTAGAATAACACCATAAGACACAAATCAACCAAAACCCTAATGTCACCTAGATACTCCATTGTCACCTCAAGTATCCGTGGGCATGATTATACGATATGCATCACACAATCTCAGATTCATCCAACCAACACAAAGTACTTCAAAGAGTGCCCCAAAGTTTCTACCGGAGAGTCAAGAAAATGTGTGCCAAACCCTATGCATAGGTTCATGGGCGGAACCCGCAAGTTGGTCACCAAAACATACATCAAGTGGCACGTGATATCCCATTGTCACCACAGATAAACACGGCAACACATATATCAAGTGTTCTCAAAGAAAGACTCAATCCGATAAGATAACTTCAAGAGGGAAACTCAATTCATCACAAGAGAGTAGAGGGGGAGAAACATCATAAGATCGAACTATAATAGCAAAGATCGCGATACATCAAGATCGTGCCATAGAGAGAACACGAGAGAGAGAGATCAAACACATAGCTACTGGTACATGCCCTCAGCCCCGAGGGTGAACTACTCCCTCCTCGTCATGGATAGCATCGAGATGATGAAGATGGCCACCGGTGATGGATTCCCCTCTGGCAGGGTACCGGAACGGGCTCCCGAGAGGTTTTTGGTGGCTACAGAGGCTTGCGGCGACGGAACTCCAGATCTATCTTGATATTCGATGTTTTTAGGGTACGTAGGCTTATATAGGCGAAAGAAGTCATTCGGGAGGTGCTCGAGGGGCCCACGAGACAGGGGGGCGCGCCCTACAGGGGGGGCGCCTTCCTATCTCGTGGCTGCCTCGAGTATCTTCTGACGTGAACTCCAAGTCTCGAGGATCATATTCTTCGAAAAAATCACGCTGCCGAAGGTTTCATTTCGTTTGGACTCCATTTGATATTCCTTTTCTTCGAAATACTGAAACAGGCAATAAAACAACAATATGGGCCGGGCCTCCGGTTAGTAGGTTAGTCCCAAAAGTAATATAAAAGTGTATAATAAAGCCCATAATCATTCAAAACAGATAATAAAATAGCATGAATGCTTCATAAATTATTGATACGTTGGAGACGTATCAGCATCCCCAAGCTTAATTCCTACTCGTCCTCGAGTAGGTAAATGATAAAAGAAAGAATTTATGAAGTGTGAATGCTAGAAGGTGCACAAGTTTGATCAATGATAATTTCAATCACCTTTTCTAGCATGATAATATGTCATAACAGTAGTTCATCTCATAAAACTTCTCACGATAAAGTAACAAGGAATTCACATGTCAAAGCATAGACCATAAACTTTCTTGAAAACTAGCAAACTTAATTCTCAGTCATTCAAACAATTGCAATTCATCTTATTTTCAAGAATATCAAACTCCACATACTCAACTATCATATAGTCTTCTACAATTGCTAACACTCACGCAATACTAATGCTTATGGAGTTTCAATCGGACACTGAGAAAGATAGGGGCTTATAGTGTCGCCTCCCAACGTATTCACCTTTGGGTGATGTCAACAATAATAGTTCATGCTAACTTACATCCAATTGGATATATATATCAGGATCTTCCCAACACGAGGTGCTTGCCAAAGGATAAAATGAAAAAGGGAAAGGTGAAGATCACCTTGCCTCTTGCATAAAAGTAAAATACATAAAGTAAAAGATAGGCCCTTCACAGAGGGCGCGAAGCAGAGGTTGTCATGCGCTTTTAGGGTTGGATGCATAAAATCTTAATGTGAATGAACGTCACTTTATATTAGCACTTGCATATGGACCTTTATTATGCAGTCTGTCGCTTTTATTGCTTCCATAACAAGATCGTATAAAGCTATTTTCTTCACACCAAAAGATCATACATATTTAGAGAGCAATTTTTATTGCTTGCACCGATGACAACTTACTTGAAGGATCTTACTCAATCCATAGGTAGGTATGGTGGACTCTCGTGGCAAAACTGGGTTTAAGGATATTTGGAAGCACAAGTAGTATCTCTACTTGGTGCAAGGAATTTTGGCTAGCATGAGGGGGAAAGGCAAGCTCAACATGTTTGAATGATCCATG
Source organism: Triticum dicoccoides (assembly GCF_002162155.2). Lineage (NCBI taxonomy): Eukaryota > Viridiplantae > Streptophyta > Magnoliopsida > Poales > Poaceae > Triticum > Triticum dicoccoides. The sequence continues at coordinate 89,268,374 of NC_041389.1, forward strand.
ACAATATACTTTAACTGAGATGTTGGAAAACATAACCCATTACGTTGTCTTCCTTGTCCAACATCAACTCTTTAGCATGTCATACTTAATGAGTGCTCCCAATAATAAAAGATGTCTACGATAGTATATTTATATGTGAAATCTCTCTTCCTTCAATATTCTTTCATGAAATTGTTCAAATGACCAATACAATGCTTGCTAACCTTCAATAAATTTACAACCTCTACTTCTTAGACGTGAAGTCATTACTCCCCATGGGATAAGCAAATGAGGCATATATAATTTTAGATTTATGACAATCAACTCATTCAACAATTTACTCATAGGATATAAGTGAAGCACACGAATAAAAGACAAACTACTCGAACAAGATATAAGTGAAGATCAATGAGTAGCTAAATAATTATGCAACTATGCGAAGACTCTCTCTCATTTAAGAATTTCAGATCTTGGTATTGTATTCAAACAGCAAGCAAAGCAAAACAAAATGACATTGCAAGGATCGCACAACTCATGTGAAGAAGAAAAAACTTTGGCTCAACCGATACTAACAGATAGTTGTTGAAGAAGAAAGGTGGGATGCCTACCGGGGCATTCCCAAGCTTAGATGCTTCAGACTTCTTGAAATATTATATTGGGGTGCCTTGGGCATCCCCAATCTTGAACTTTTGTGTCTCCTTAATTCCTCTCATATCGTGGTTTCTCTTTTTATCAAAAGCTTCATCCACACCAAACTCAACAAGAACTCGTGAGATAGGTTAGTATAAACCAATGCAAAACCTTATCATTTTCTACTTTAAAAAATCACTAAATTTTTATTCAACATTGCATACTAAATGCCTCTGCATATTTAGTACTCCTATCCTCAAATAGAATCATTAAACAAGCAAACATATGCAAACAATGCAACCATAACAGCAATCTGCCAAAACAGTATAGTCTGTAAAGAATGCAAGAGTAACAATACTTCCCTAACTCCAAAATTTATGAAATAAAATTCCCACTATATTAAATTTATCAGAGCTCATCATGCAAAAGACTTTAACATTATATCATTCTCTGACTTTTCTAGGGAATTTTTGCAACAGCGGTAAACTTTCTGTTTTCAAACAGCAACATGTATACTAGCAAAATAAGCATGGTAAAGGCTATCCTTGACATTTTATTGAAACTAAAGATGCAAAACATTATTCTAAATCAAATACTAACAAAATAAAATGACACTCCAATCAAAACACATATCATGTGGCGAATAAAAATATAGCTCCAAGTAAAGTTACCGATGAACGAAGACGAAAGAGGGGATGCCATCCGGGGCATCCCCAAGCTTAGGCTTTTGGTTGTCCTTGAATATTACCTTGGGGTGCCTTGGGCATCCCCAAGCTTAGGCTCTTGCTACTCCTTATTCCATAGTCCATCGAATCTTTACCCAAAACTTGAAAACTTCACAACACAAAACTTAACAGAAAACTCGTAAGCTCCGTTAGTATAAGAAAACAAAACCACCACATAAGGTACTGTAATGAACTCATTCTAAATACTGTACTCCAACTTATCTATGGTTCATACCCTCCGATACTACTCATAGATTCATCAAAATAGAAACTTGAAAACTTCACAACACAAAACTTAACAGAAAACTCGTAAGCTCCGTTAGTATAAGAAAACAAAACCACCACATAAGGTGCTGTAATGAACTCATTCTAAATTCATATTGGTGTAATATCTACTGTACTCCAACTTATCTATGGTTCGTACCCTCCGATACTACTCATAGAAAACAGAATCTGTCAAAAACAGAATAGTCTGTAGTAATCTGTATAAAACGTATACTTGTGGACCTCCAAAAATCCTACCAAATTAGGAAGTACTAAGAAATTTGTGTACCAATCCATAGAAAAAAGAATAAGATCAGAATCACGTTAATGCGAATTAACAAAACTAATTTACTGGGTGCAAAAGTTTCTGATTTTCAGCAGGATCAACACAACTCTCACCATAAGCTATCCTAAAGGTCTTACTTGGCACTTTATTGAAACAAAAGCTATAAAACATGATTACTAAAGTAGCATAATCATGTGAACACACAAAAACAGTAAAGGTAAATATTGGGTTGTCTCCCAACAAGCACTTTTCTTTAATGCCTTTCTAGCTAGGCATGATGATGATAATGATGCTCACATAAAAGATAAGAATTGAAACATAATGGGAGCATCATGAAGCATATGACTAGCACATTTAAGTCTAACCCACTTCCTATGCATAGGGATTTTGTGAGCAAACAACTTATGGGAACAATAATCAACTAGCATAGGAAGGCAAAACAAGCATAACTTCAAAACTTGAAGCACATAGAGAGGAAACTTGATATTATTGCAATTACTACAAGCATATGTTCCTCCCTCATAATAATTTTCAGTAGCATCATGAATGAATTCAACAATATAACCAGCACCTAAAGCATTCTTTTCATGATCTACAAGCATAGAAAATTTACTACTCTCCACATAAGCAAAATCCTTCTCATCCGAAATAGTGGGAGCAAACTCAACAAAATAATTATCATGTGAGGCATAATCCAATTGAAAACTAAAATCATGATGACAAGTTTCATGGTTATCATTATTCCTAATAGCATACAAGTCATCACAATAATCATCATAGATAGCAACTTTGTTCTCATAATCAATTGGAACCTCTTTCGAAATAGTGGAATCATCACTAAATAAAGTTGACACTCTTCCAAATCCACTTTCATGTTCATCACAATAAGATTCAACATCCTCCAAAATAGTGGGATCACTACTTCCTAAAGTTGACACTCTTCCAAACCCACTTTCATCAATATAATCATCATAGGTAAGAGGCATGCTATCATCATAACAACTTTGCATATCAAAACTTGGGATGCTAACAATATCATATTCATTAAACATAGCATCCCCAAGCTTGGAACAAACATTAATTTCAGCAAATATATTCTCAAATATTTCATCCTCATCAAACATAGCTTCCCCAAGCTTGGGCCCTTTCATATCATAAGCATAATCACTCTCATCATTAAAAATATGTATAGCACCAATAGTATAGCAATTATCATCATCACAATGAGTAGTAGGAGCACATCATTTGGGAGGGATAACTTTTTACCTTTGTTGCCCCTTCTTTTCCTTTTGTTTTTCACATTATGTGTGGGTGCAACCTTCCTCTTTGAGCTCCTTATTGATGAGATCAGTTGAATAGAAAGCGCCTCCTCTTTACCTGATTCATCATAAGAAATAATAGGAGGATATTGGGAAGTCTCTTCCCTTTCATTAGTATTCTCATCATCTTTTATTTGCTTTCTTTTCTTTATGTAATTGGCAATATAAGGATTTTCAATGCAATTCACCACACAAAACATATAAATATCCTCTAGATCAAAATCAAGAAATCTATCAAGATTAAATTTTGGAATACCCTCAGTTATACGTTTCATTTCTTCATACCCCAAAAGAAGACTAAGCTCTTTATGATGCCCAAGGGTGATCAAGTTATCACAATTTTTGGACATGATTCGATCATGAAACAATTTGCATTGGAGATTTAAATGACCACGTTCATTGCAAAGTTCACAAGGGGCACGAATAATATTGAAACTTTCAGCACAATCGTCAAGCCTTTTGTGGGGACCCCGACTCATAAGTCGTGATCACCGAATGCACGTGTACAGTGATCCCAGAGATCAATGCTCACTGAACACACAAAAGCTGAATAACAATAGTCTTACATCCATACATTCCGTCTTACACAAATTATGACCATTATGGTCAAGTCTTACATAGATAAAGCCACAAGGGCTGAATACCAAATAAACTTAAGCAGCGGAAATCTTCGTTGATAAGTAGAACCCATGCCATCTGCCTTAACCCTACATGCATTCTGACTAGGAAGCGTCCTAGTTCGCGTGTTCGTCACCAAAGAACTCTTCCTCGAACTCCCGCTCTTCCATGCCTGGTCAATTAAATAACCAGTGGCAAGCCAATGAGTACTTTGAATGTACTCGCAAGCAACCCATGTTTTGGTTCAAGATGTAACAATGCATGATATAGGTAAATTTTTGCAGAAAGCTAGTTTTGAGTGCAATGACATGTCCAACAACTTGTAAGACATGCATCAGGAGAATTCAAGTAACCATGCGGACAGGTTGCAGATATCAATATAAATAGAGTGGGCACCAACCCAACTCAATCATATCAAGTCCCTTGACTTGACCCAAGTAGTTTTATCAACACGCACATACTGTTTGTAAAACTCTGGACGTAGTTTAAGCAGCACCTCCCAACTGTCCTTGACCGTGGACACGGCTATTCGAATAGTTTTACACTCTGTAGATGTTGCACACTTTACCCACAAGATCCGGGGAGCTTCCATGTCATCCACGACCCGCGGTACCTCAAGTACCCGGGGTAAGCACCCGATCACTACCTTTCCCTAGACGACACTAACAAGGAGTCCACTCGTTGTTCCGTATCCTCATGATGTACATCATACGAGACTCACTCGAGATCGTAACATCTGAGAGAGGACACAACGGTATATCCGGTGCCCTGTGAAAACTGTCATGGCCGCCCTACCTGGCACGACCCCGTCCCAAGAGAGAGCACCAACTCTCCCTCGTCACTAGTAATGCGGGCTTCAAGCTAGTATCGACCTAGGTAATCAATAATGCCCTTTCCCATACAAGGGTAGAGTGGTTGAGAATGTAAGGTTGGGACAGTCGACAAATCTTAAATCTAATCCATTTTCTAAAACAACACACACTTGCCTCGGTACACCACTTCGTCATCAAGTGGTTACCCATCTCATCATCTCCCTCGGGCATAAGTGGCACCCGACGGGGTTTTCGAAAAGTCTTTTGAAAATACTTTGTCTCCTTCATCATGCATATACTAGTCCCTTTTTGCGTAGCATCTACTTTAGCATCCTATCTACTCCCACTGGCATAACCCTCATAAGAAGGTAGGGTCATGCACAATGCAAGTATCAACGAGGAAGTAATGGTGGCAAACCATCAAGGTGGTTACCACCTCATCATGATTCCGTTGCAACAACAATATGGTGCCATATGACATGCATAAAAAGGGTTTCTCAAACATGGTCAAAGGGCTGCTTGCCTTGGTCTTCAAGTTCTTCAAATCCTTCTCCTTCTTCAGCAACTTCGTCTAGTACGTGATCTAATCGTCGCAAGAAAATAACGAGAAAATAAGGCAATAGTAAAACAGAAAAACCAAAGTTCTTAGAAAAATGTCAACTTATTTTTGTTAAATACTAGAGTGAAAACTAAGAAGGGGAAAATTCCTAGTTTTGGATTTGGAGTAGCAGAATAGGAGAAAGGGATTTACAAAGGTATATTTAAATGCTTAAAATCACATTTAAATATTTACAGTGAAGAAAAGTTTGTTGGATTTGAACGAAAGTTGCACCATTAAATAGGTTGCAATATTTCAGGAATTTAGGAGTTGGAATTAATTTATTTGGACAAATATTTAAATCTGTGGAATTTTTGGAATCTTCATAGAAAAAGAAAAAGAAAAGTGGCACTGTGCCACTGGGCCAGAAGGACCACAGTGCAGCAGGCCCAGATGGGTTTCAGCCCACGCGAGGCTGCCACGTCGAAGGCGTAAAGGAAAAATACGCCTTCAACCGACGGAGCGAACCGGTACGCGCACGCGTGCGTCTTAAACCTAACGGGTGGGGCCCACCCGTCAGTATGTGAGGCTGACAGACGGGCCCCACGGCCGTCGTCTTCCACCTCGAGCCAGAGAGGGAGGTGAGCTCACCGGCATCGCTGTGGTCGACCGCGAGGCGATCCGAGGGCACCGGCGTGCTCAGGGCGGAGTCGCCGTTCGGGTGGAGGTGGAGGCGGTCGCCGGAGTGCAGGGGTTCACCAGCGACGAGGAAGCCGGCGGCAGAGCTTCGGGAGGAGATTGCCCCGGTCGATTCCGGCTGCAATAGAGAGGGGAGACAGAGGGGAAGTGGTAAGAGAGGTGAGGCGGTTCCAGATCGAGAGAGAGAGGGCAAAGGAGGCCTGTACCACGAGATCAACGGTCGACCGAGGCGGCGGAGCTCCGGTCGATCCCGAGCATAGAAGCTCTTCGAGGTTGATTGGGTGGGGCAGGCGCGTGCTTGGGGGTGTGAGAAGGAGGTGGATCCCAAGATAGAGACCTGGGGCGAGCTTTTATAGCGGGGCGCCGGTCCACCGTGGACTCGTGCGCCGGCGAGGTCACATGCGAGACCAGAGGTCGTGTGGGCACACGAGGGTGAGTCCGGGCCGTTCGTGGATGAGGTCTACGACCAGGTGAATGAAGAGAGCGAGCGGGGGAGGGCCAGAGGCTGCGCGCGTGTGAGTTTGCTCATTGGAGCTCTCTGGCGGCCAGCGCGCGTGCGAGGTGGGGCGAGAGGAGGGAGAAGGAGGAGGGGGACAGAGGCGTGGCATGCTGCGGACATCGAGGAGTATCGGCTGGCATGAGGGGGAGAGCCGAGGTGGCCGAAGGCGGTTGGAAGGGGGCGGCTACAGTGCGGGAGCGCACTGTAGCACGCTCCAGAGCGCCCAAATGGCCGGCATGGCCATTTTATATGCACAGTGGGCACGTCCATTGGTGTCTAGCAGGTGTGGGAGAGAGTAAAGAAAGGAGAGGGAGCCTTGGATGCTCTGGAGGGGCTCTGGTGAGAGAGGAGGGGTGAGAGAGAAGGGTGTTATGGCTGTCCAGAGGGGTAAATGAGGAGGTTTCACCCCTCAATCGTTGAGCTGAGATGCAGCCATTGTTACTGGGGGTAGAGGAGGACTTGGAGGAGCTGTAGTAAAAAGTTGAGGCCATGGAGAAGAGTGGAAGTGGTCAAAACAGGGGGTTTAGTAAAATGGCAGAAGGAGTTTGATATAGGTTTGGCTTTGGCAAGTAGTTGATCTCCATTTGTCATGAGGCTTGACAGGGTCAAATTGTATGAGAAACTAAGAGGTTCCACCAAGATTGAGTTCATTTGGGAAAGGGCCATTTGCATTTCTGCCCCTAACTCGAACCGCCTACTCAGATTTGCCCCTAATTTCAAAGCGTGCTCAAATTTGCCCCTCTACCGTTAAGTCACTACTCAGAAATGCCCTTCCGTCCAGTCAAAGGCCTTTGACAGTCAGAGGCCCATATGTACTGTAGCAGACGGAAAGTGCTACAGTATTGGACGGAAAGTGCTACAGTACTGTACGGAAGGGCATTTCTGAGTACTGACTTAATGGCGGAGGGGCAAGTTTGAGCATGCTTCAAAATTAGGGGCAAATCTGAGTAGTGGGTTCGAGTTAGGGGCACAGATGTAAATGTCCCTTTGGAAAAAGTTGCCAATGCAACTTTTGTAAGCCCTAGAAATCAGCAGAAATGGACTCTCCTAGATTTAGTTATGCAAATCTGTTCTCCTTGATTCACCAATTGGTGTAGTGTCATCATTTGAGGTTATGAACATGCCCACAAAAGTTGAGATCAAAAGGAGAAAGTTGCCAATGTAGAGTTGTTCAAATTTGGTTCTGGACAGGAAGGGTTTGGGGGCACTTTGATCAATATAACATTTTCTCCAACTTGTGCCATTTGGTCTAGATTAATGATTAGACCATTTGAGAATTTTCACAAGGTTTGAGAACATTTGGAGATGTTTGGCAATGTAAAGTTGCTCAAACTTCAAAATGGACAGAAATGGTTTTGAGGGGATTTGATGATGTTATATTGTTCTCCAAGACATGAGACTTGGCAAGACCACCTAATATGTCATATGTGACATGATAGAATTTTCTTGGAATTTTTAGAGAATATTTCCTTTGTAAATATTTCAAAAGCTTGGAATATCCAGAAAAGGTTTTTGAGGGGTTTGACCAATATTTTGAACATGACTATGTGTTGAAGCTCTTATATATGGACAATATATGTCCACTGAGTTCCCCTAAATTTTCACAAATATTTTTAAAACAATAAAATAATTTTTCCCTATTAAAGACCATTTCTGGCCTTAAGAAAAAGCTTTTAAATAAAATATGAAAGTAACTTTTAAAATTATATTTTTGTGGTTTATGGGAATCCTATATCTAATAGGTTTCAAATATACCTTCTGAAATATTATTCATACCCCAAATCAAGTACTTGTAGTGCAAACCTCAATTCAGGGGTTCTGGAAAACTAATTTTTGAAAATACTATTTGGCCAAATTATTTTTGTAAGAAAATACTATATTGCTCTATACACATGGCATGATCATTGGGCACAAGCTTGGGGCAAGTAGATGAAGTATAGAAGGTGGAGTTGTGTTGACTTTAAAGAGCACTTGAAAACACAGAGAGAAAACCAACTCAAATAAAAAGTCAAATAATGCAAAGTTTTTGTCAAACCACACTTTATCATGATTTATCATCTTAAGTGTTGTGCCATGAAAATCAGGATGTGAGACCTTTCTTGTGAATCTTTAGTTTTTAAATACTTATGCCTCTTGCAATATCTATTTTCTCTATTTGGTGTGTCCATGCAAACCCATTCTACTCCACAAAAATCAACATGCTTATAAGAGACATTTTCATCATAACTAGTGCAATCATCATTAGTACTATGGATATTCAAGGAGTTCATACTAACAACATTGCAATGATGCTCATCATTCAAAAATTTAGTACCAAGCATTTTAATGCATTCTTCTTCTAGCACATGAGCACAATTTTCCTTTCCATCATACTCACGAAAGATATTAAAAAGACGAAGCATATGAGACAAACTTAACTCCATTTTTTGTAGTTTTTCTTTTATAAACTAAACTAGTGATAAAATAAGAAACAAAAAGATTCGATTGCAAGATATAAAGATATACCTTCAAGCACTCACCTCCCCGGCAACGGCACCAGAAAAGAGCTTGATGTCTACTACACAACCTTCTTCTTGTAGATGTTGTTGGGCCTGCAAGTGCACAGATTTGTAGGACAGTAGCAAATTTCCCTCAAGTGGATGACCTAAGGTTTATCAATCCGTGGGAGGCTTAGGATGAAGATGGTCTCTCTCAAACAACCCTGCAACCAAATAGCAAAGAGTCTCTTGTGTCCCCAACACACCCAATACAATGGTAAATTGTATAGGTGCACTAGTTCGGCGAAGAGATGGTGATACAAGTGCAATATGAATAGTAGATAAAGGTGTTTGTAATCTGAAAATATAAAAACAGCAAGGTAACAAGTAATAAAAGTGAGCGTAAACAGTATTGCAATGGTAGGAAACAAGGCCTAGGGTTCATACTTTCACTAGTGCAAGTTCTCTCAACAATAATAACATAGATAGATCATATAACAAACCCTCAACATGCAACAAAGAGTCACTACAAAGCCATTAATAGCGAAGCACAAATGTAGAGATTATGGTAGGGTACGAAACCACCTCAAAGTTATTCTTTCAGATCGATCTATTCAAGAGTTCGTACTAGAATAACACCTTAAGACACAAATCAACCAAAACCCTAATGTCACCTAGATACTCCATTGTCACCTCAAGTATCCGTGGGCATGATTATACGATATGCATCACACAATCTCAGATTCATCCAACCAACACAAAGTACTTCAAAGAGTGCCCCAAAGTTTCTACCGGAGAGTCAAGAAAACGTGTGCCAACCCCTATGCATAGGTTCATGGGCGGAACCCGCAAGTTGGTCACCAAAACATACATCAAGTGGCACGTGATATCCCATTGTCACCACAGATAAACATGGCAACACATACATCAAGTGTTCTCAAAGAAAGACTCAATCCGATAAGATAACTTCAAGAGGGAAACTCAATTCATCACAAGAGAGTAGAGGGGAAGAAACATCATAAGATCCAACTATAATAGCAAAGCTCACGATACATCAAGATCGTGCCATAGAGAGAACACGAGAGAGAGAGATCAAACACATAGCTACTGGTACATACCCTCAGCCCCGAGGGTGAACTACTCCCTCCTCGTCATGGATAGCGCTGGGATGATGAAGATGGCCACCGGTGATGGATTCCCCCTCCGGTAGGGTGCCGGAACAGGCTCCCGAGAGGTTTTTGGTGGCTACAGAGGCTTGCGGCGGCGAAACTCCCAATCTATCTTGATATTCAATGTTTTTAGGGTACGTAGGCTTATATAGGCGAAAGAAGTCAGTCGGGAGGTGCTCGAGGGGCCCACGAGACAGGGGGCGCGCCCTCCTATCTCGTGTCTGCCTTGAGTATCTTCTGACGTGAACTCCAAGTCTCTAGGATCATGTTCTTCCAAAATATCACGCTGCCGAAGGTTTCATTCCGTTTGGACTCCGTTTGATATTCCTTTTCTTCGAAATACTAAAACAGGCAATAAAATAGCAATATGGGCTGGGCCTCCGGTTAGTAGGTTAGTCCCAAAAGTAATATAAAAGTGTATAATAAAGCCCATAATCATTCAGAACAGATAATAAAATAGCATGAATGCTTCATAAATTATAGATACGTTGGAGACGTATCAGTCATATACCAGACTAACGGGAATCTCTTTCCCATCTAACCCTACAGGTCCGACTTGGGCCATGTTATCCGGATCAACCTTGGTGTACCGTGTTTTCACCATAGCCTAGGCTTCCCTCGCCCCTTGTCAGCAGGCCGATATCTTCCATAATCGTAAGCGCCGTCGTGCTCCCTTGAGCATCTCCACAAGCTCTCCCATGCCTCCTGGCAGGGAGGCGGATGGCCACAAGGCTTGGGCAATACCCTGCATCACCTACCGAACTTGTTCGTGCAGTTGTGAAAGCTCTTTAGCAGATCGCCTACGGATCCGGGCATCTCCTCTTCAGGACGACCTGTTAGCATACCTACAGACATAACTCTGTCAGCCCGTTTCTTCACCGAACTGTATTAAGGGTTCGTTTGAGCACATACTAAAAATGCCACGTCAAAGCCTCTTGTTCTCCTTCACGGGGTCAGCAAGCTAGGCCCGAACATCTTCCAATTCAACGCCTAGCCGAGTATTGGCATCCTGGAGATCGTTTTTCTCTCGCCTAACACGTGTAAGCGCGCGCTCGCCAGCCTCTAGTTGTCGTTGAGCATGTTGCTCATCCTCTGGTATAATCTCCGGATTCACTCTGGGATTGTCTGCAGAATCTATTGTTAGATTTGCGAGCATGTCGAATACTAACTAGTACACGTCATTACATTCTTTTTGATCAAGACAAGTATTACCAGATGAGGCCTTCTTGGACTCCTCCATTCCAGCAACTGCGGCCTGTAGCTGGGCTTTGCACTCCTCCAGCTCTTGAGACAAATGGGTATTCTTCTCCGTAAGAACCTATGCATACAATGATCCTTAAATCAGTTGTGCCAACTGCTTCAAGTCTCAGGGGCTACTGATATACATAATTATCAGATTTTTCTTACCTGTATATCCTTTAAATACTGGTCTGTGGCTCTAGCAAGCCCACCTTGATCAGCTCGGATGTATGTGTCTCCCAAGTTAAAGGCATTGAAAGCCTCTTCGGAGAAATTAGGGTCGCGGAGTACGGCCTGTCGACGCCTGTGATTCATGGCGCTCTCCAATTTGGAATTTGTAGCGGATATGCTATCCGCATCCTCTGTAGGCGGACTGTCTGGCGTTGTCCCCACGTTAGCCTCCGCCCTCGAGTCCAGTTCTTGAGTCCGGCTGGTGAAGGCATGGCCGGCAGGATCTCCGGTCACAGTCCGGCGAGCACTTTTTCTGCCAGGGGACAAGGAACATTGTTATATTCTAAAGATGATAATAACGGATCAGGTTTTAAATTATACCTTTGCAACAGCGTCTCAGTCCTGACCGCCTTCCTTTTAAGCCTACCCGGCTTGGGTGCCCCCTGTTGGTGAGTTGCCGTGGGTTCGGCACGGCGCCCCGATGGCCTTCCCTATAAAGCGCAAGACGTGTGCGGTGGGTAAGGTGTAAAGAAGGGATCCTTCTCGGAAGTCAGGATTCTGGTTTTACTTACATGAGATGCAGGGAGGAGGCCAGGATAATCGGCGATGATGGCCACCAAGGAGTCGTCACAGCTTGCCTGGTAAAATGTCCTATCGACGAGCTCCACAAATACGTCTGGATCTTCTTCGAGTCCGGGGTCGAGGGCCCGGTCAGGGTCCTCTGGCTGTGGAGACGGGCTGCGGACCTCCCACATATCTTTTCATAGTTCCTGCTATGAATTAGCAAGGTAAATATTTGTGATGTAAGAATGTGGGAATGAATGGAGTTGAGTAAAAGAAAGCAGCTCACCCAGCTTGGGGGGTTGTACATGGAAAAACCGTCCCGTGGCTTAATGCGGATAAACTCCTCTTTTTCTCCTTTATACAAATCAGACAGTATTTTCGCCAGAGCGGTGGTGGAGTGCGGACCTTTACGACCGCAGCGGGTGGCGTCGTCTTCTCCATTGAAGTGCCACATGGGTTTCGCCCGATACTAGAGTGGCTGCACCCCCCGCATTATGCATATTGAGATAACCTCGATTATTGTCAATCCTGATTTGGCCAGCATTTTTATCCTGCCCATCAGATAAAGGACCTCTCTGTTATCTTCCTCCTGGGGGCTTCGGGGACGCCAGTTGCAGCATTTCTTCAGTGGGGCGTTGGTAAACTCAGGAAGGCCCATCCAGATAGGGTCCGGAAGGGGGACTTCCTCCATATAAAACCACTCCGAAGGCCAGTCTTCGGATGTCTTCTTCGGAGTGCCAAACAGATATCCGGTCCCGGCGATGCGCCATATTTTGGCTCCGCCCACTTGATATATTGATCCCCCTGAGTGCGGGGACGAGGCAGAATAGCCTCTTCCATAGCTCGAAATGAGCTTCGCAGCCCAGAAATAGCTCGACATGGCCTGCGATGTGCAGTATGGAGGCAGGAGTGAAGTTATGCAGCTGGAGGCCGTAGTACTCCAAGAGCCCGCGGAGGAACCGATAGATTGGAAATACGAGGCCCCTCAGCAAGTAAGGGACAAGGCATACTCACTCCCCCCTAGATGGGTTGGGGAAACTCTCTACTTGCTCCCCGCCATCGTAAGTGGCTAGTCCGGCTCGGACGGGGACCATATATGCAGGCGGGAGAAACCCCTGGGCCTGGAACTCCACCAATCGGCCGTGGGTGATAGTACACCTCACCCAATCACCTGGCTTGGCACCGTGGGAGCGAGAGGAGGAGCTGCGGGGGCCGTCCATGATGGGATGGTTTTTTCGGGCGCGCTCTGGTGATTACTCGCTTGGGGAAGATGGTGTGATTTGGATCTGAGGATCCCCGTCTCTTTAATAGACGATTTACTTACATGGTCAAGGTGGCAAATGTAAAAATGCCCCGACTTCTTGCATTCGCTCAACAGTGGAGACTGCCATTATTAAGGTACAGAAGCCGATGAGAGCAATATCAATGGGAAGCCGGACACTGCTTGTTACAATAGAGATTTGGAGAAGAACCCGCCTTGCAATACCGAAGACAATCTGCACGCCGGACTCGTCGTCATTGAAGCCTGGTTCAGAGGCTACTAAGGGAGTCCTGGATTAAGGGGTCCTCGGACAGCCGGACTATGTACTTGTGCCGGACTGTTGTACTATGAAGATACAAGATTGAAGACTTCGTCCCGTGTCCGGGTGGGACTCTCCTTTGCGTGGAAGGCAAGCTTGGCTATTCGGATATGTAGATTTCCTCCTCTGTAACCGACTCTGTGTAACCCTAGCCCCCTCCAGTGTCTATATAAACCAGAGGGTTTAGTCTGTAGGACAAGAAGAACAATCAGAATCATAGGCTAGCTTCTAGGGTTTAGCCTCTACGATCTCGTGGTAGATCAACTCTTGTAATACTCATATCATCAAGATCAATCAAGCAGGAAGTAGGGTATTACCTCCATAGAGAGGGCCCGAACCTAGGTAAACATTGTGTCCACCGCCTCCTGTTACCATTAGCTTTAGACGCACAGTTCGGGACCCCCTACCCGAGATCCGCCGGTTTTGACACCGACACATGGGCCGTAAACGGGCGTAATTGGTATCGGCCTAGCATGGTAACGGGCCGTTAACAGGCCAGAGGGCAGCAAAGGCTTAATTTTGTCACAGGCACAACGGGTCGTTAATGGGCCGGAATATAGGATGGGCTGGAAACGGTGCGACGGGTTAACATGCCAGAAATGGGCTGACTCTTGCCACGGGTCGAATTTGGCCCATTAGGGGAACAGGCCAATAACGGGCCAGAACTAATCGAGGGCCGGTAAGGAGCCCAAGAACGTATGGGCCGTCAATAGTCCAAAAGCTAACACACTGGAAACAGCCCATGTGAATCACGGGCCGTTAACGGGTACAAAGAAATTTACTGTTCATTATGGGCTAGAGACACAGTGGGCCTCCAAAGGGCCTAAAGATACGAAGGCCTCATATGGGCCGAAAGACATCGTGGGCCATACATGGGACAAAAGTGAAACGGGCTGGTGTTATATTCGACGGCTGAGGGAGTCCTAGATTAAGGGGTCCTCGGACAGCCAGACTATGTACTTGTGCCGGACTGTTGGACTATGAAGATACAAGATTGAAGACTTCGTCCCGTGTCCGGGTGGGACTCTCCTTTGCATGGAAGGCAAGCTTGGCTATTCGGATATATAGATTTCCTCCTCTGTAACCGACTCTGTGTAACCCTAGCCCCCTTCGGTGTCTATATAAACCGGAGGGTTTAGTCTGTAGGACAAGAAGAACAATCGGAATCATAGGCTAGCTTCTAGGGTTTAGCCTCTACGATCTCGTGGTAGATCAACTCTTGTAATACTCATATCATCAAGATCAATCAAGCAGGAAGTATATTACCTCCATAGAGAGGGCCCGAACCTGGGTAAACACTGTGTCCCCCACCTCCTGTTATCATTAGCCTTAGACGCACAGTTTGGGACCCCCTAGCCGAGATCCGCTGGTTTTGACACCGACATTAGTGCTTTCATTGAGAGTTTCACTGTGTCGTCATGGTAAGGCTTGATGGTTCGCCTTGTTATCAAGGACAACATCACCTCTAGGGGAGCCCTGGCTTTAGGCCAAACTCTCCGACTAGGCAGCTTCGTCTTGACCACCCGCTCGGCCGCCTCGCCGATGATGACTTCTCGGGTCATCAAAAACAGCCTCCACGTCAGCTCGGAATACACCGAGCGGATGGATCCAATGGAGCTTTCGTCCTTGAACGAGCTCTTAGATTGCATCGCTGCCTTGGGAGTCGCTACAGACTATGATTGGATCAGGCTTAAACCCGACCAAAGAGAGATTAACTCTCCGCCGGTCACCCAGCAGATAGCGGTGGTGGAGGAGCAATGAGGCGATTCTTCCTCTATTTTGAGGACGAACTATGTCAGGATTCCCGAGCTCTCCGAGCCGGATACCCGTCCACGGGAGGACATGACCCAGGCTCCGAACTTAGAATCGGACAGTGGTCCAGAAAAATTGGGCAACATCCTGGAGCCCGAACTGCCAAGTTCGGAAGCTCCTTTTCCCCTGGGTCTCAGATCGGGTCAGGGTTCAGACTTAAATCTACCCACCAACCCAGATACAAGCGATCTTTACCACATTAAACAAGAGCCCCAAGAGACAG
The DNA here is from genome assembly GCF_002162155.2 of Triticum dicoccoides. NCBI lineage: Eukaryota > Viridiplantae > Streptophyta > Magnoliopsida > Poales > Poaceae > Triticum > Triticum dicoccoides. The sequence continues at coordinate 89,283,978 of NC_041389.1, forward strand.
TACATCACTTTTGGGCCAGATTCCTCCTTGTAATGAGCAAGGTCAAGGACTGTCGCGAGGAAGACGCAATCTCATTCTTTTGCAAGAATTGCACGGAAAAGGGAATCCTCAACGCCATAAGTCGTCTTGACATAACGCACTTCGCTGACTTTGCGGCCATAATACAGAAGTACTGTGAGATGGAAAGTGCCTGGAAAACCCAAGAAAAATTCTGGGATCCTCCGGCCCTCACTAAACCCCTCGTCCGAACTAAAAGGGTGCACTCTCGCAAGTCACCTAATCCAATTACAAAGAAACCAAAGCCCACTACGGGGCATGGAACCGTATTGGAGGGATGGCTCAATGGGCCATGCAAAATTCACACCACACTGGATACCATACCAACACATAGCCTTAGAGCATGTTGGATACTTCGGCAGGTGGCCAAGAGCGGCGAGGATATCCTCATTAATGATACTGCGGAGCATCATCCCGTAGAAAACAACAATACGTATTGACAGTCTTCGAGACTTTCGCCTCAAATAACAGGCGCAAGAGAGCACTCCGTAGCCTCGTCGAAGTCTGCCATGTTGCAGTAATAAATCCATGGAACAACACGGTCATAACTTTCAATACCAGTGACGAACCTCAATTCCGAACAGTCCGAGCACCAGCCGATTTTGTCCTTAGTCCAATTGTGGACGGCTTCAGGCTTACTAAAGTGCTCATGGATGGTGGCAGCGGATTAAACCTCATCTACGAGGAAACTCTCAACAAAATGGAAATAGACAAGAGCCGCATTGAGCAAAGCAGCACAACCTTCACAGGAATTATCCCTAGTCGGGAGGCACGATGTGAGGGGGAAATCACACGAGAGTTGGTATTCGGCACGCCAGAGAATTACAGGTCGGAAGAAATCAGATTCCAAGTGGCCCCGTTCAGTAGCGGATACCACGCCCTTTTTGGACTGGATGCATTCACAATCTTCCAAGCTATACCCCATTATGGGTACATGAAGCTCAAGATGCCCGGGTCCAATGGAATCATCACTCTAGCTATTGATTCGGACGTAGCACGGCACGCCGAAAACAAAACCGCCGCCCTGGCCCTTAAGGCATTGTCTGAAGCCCTCGCGGCCGAAGAACTGACTGCGCTGCGCTCCATAGTGGACATGGGCGATGTGATACTCGACAAACGATCCAAGTCCACCTCTTTTAAACAAGCGGGCGAAATAGTCAAATTCCAAGTCCACCCAACGGACTGTACAAAAACAGCATCCATCGGGGCACAGCTGAACCCCACAATAGACGCAGCACTGCGGGCGTTCTTGCGCGAGAATTGGGACTTCTTCGCCTGGCACCCTTCAGACATGCCAGGTATCCGACGCAGGCTGGCCGAGCATAGCCTAAACATACTGAAGGGACACAAGCCGGTCAAGCAGACTCTTCGGCGCTTTTCAGAACCCAAACGACAAGCCATGGGAGAGGAGCTAGCCAAGTTACTTGAAGCCGGATTCATCAGAAAAATAAAACATCCGGACTGGCTAGCAAACCTGGTGATGGTACCAAAGAAGGACACATCCTGGCGCCTATGTGTCGATTTCAAGGACCTCAATAAGGCTTGCCCCAAGGATCCCTTCCCTCTCCCCCGCATCGATCAAATCATCAATGCTACCGCAGGACACGACTTATTGTGCTTCCTCAACGCATACTCCGGATACCATCAAATCAAGATGGAGGAGTCCGATCGAGCCGCAACGGCATTCATCACTCCATACGGCCCCTTCTGTTTTAACACCATGCCTTTCGGGCTCAAAAATGCCGGTGCAACCTATCAATGCATGATTCAGACATGCCTGGAAACAAAAATCAGCAAAACAGTTGAAGCGTACATAGACGACGTGGTCATCAAAACCAGACACGTCGAGTCCTTAATAGACGACCTGAGGCTTACGTTCGACAATCTCCGAACATATGACATCAAGCTGAACCCAGAGAAATGCGTTTTTGGCGTCCCTGCCAGAAAGCTGCTGGGCTTCATCGTTTCCAATAGAGGAATTGAAGCAAATCTGGCTAGAATCCGAGCTCTGTCACAGTTGGCTACCCCAACGGACCTCAAGCAAATCCAGAAGTTAACTGGATGCATGGCTGCCTTAAGCTGCTTTATCTCCCGAATGGGAGAAAAGGCACTACCTCTCTATCGCCTTCTTCGAAGCACCAAACACTGCGAGTGGACGGATGCAGGTACGGCCGGACTGGAAGAAATAAAGGCCCTCTTGGCTAGTAATCCAATCCTGGCTGCACCAAACATCAGCGAACCCATGCTGTTATATATAGCTGCAAAGACCAAGTTGTAAGCGCAGTGCTCTTCGTCGAACGAGAGGAGGACGGACATAAGTTCCCACTTCAAAAGCCGGTATACTACGTATCCACTGTCCTCACTCCATGCAAGTCACGGTACCCATAATATCAGAAGATAGCATACGCGGTCTTCATGGCATCCCGGAAACTACGACACTACTTTCAAGAGTGTTCAATCACGGTGGCCTCCAAAGTACCACTCAACGATATAATAAATAACCGCGATGCCACGGGCTGGATTGCTAAGTGGGCTATCAAGCTCCTCCCGTTCGACATCATATACAAACCACGGCGAGCCATTAAGTCACAAGTACTGGCTGACTTCATCGCTGAATGGACAGAAGACGAACTCCCTAAAGAGTACGGCGCGTACTCCCATTGGATCATGCACTTTGACGGCTCTAAGATGCTGGCTGGTCTGGGAGCGGGCGTTGTCCTGACATCCCCCACTGGAGATAAAGTCCAATGCGTACTCCAAATATTATACACAGACTCCAACAATGCAGCCGAATACGAGGCTCTATTGCATGGTCTTCGGATGGCAGTCTCCATGGGCATTCAACGCCTAGAAGTGTGTGGGGATTCGAACCTCGCAATATCTCAAATAAATGGAGACTTTGATGCCAAGGACCTGAAAATGGCAGCTTACCGCAATGCCGTCCTCAAGATGTCAGCTCGGTTCCAGGGGCTCTAATTCCATCATGTGGTCCGAGAAAACAATCAAGTGTCGGATATCCTTGCCCGCATCGGCGGTAAGCGCGACCCCATCCCACCTAATATCTTCTTGGAAAGGATGTTCAAGCCATCCGTGGTGTGGCAAGGGGAGACTGGCAATACTAGTCTGGATCCGACCACTGTCGGTGTCAACACCGGCGGATCTCGGGTAGGGGGTCCCAATCTGTGCATCTTAGGCTAATGGTAACAAGAGGCAAGGGACACAATGTTTACCCAGGTTCGGGCCCTCTTGATGGAGGTAAAACCCTACTTCCTGCTTGATTGATATTGATGATAGAAGTGTTACAAGAGTTGATCTACCACGAGATCGTAGAGGATAAACCCTAGAAGCTAGCCTATGATGATTATGATTCTGATCGTCCCTCTAAGGACCAAACTCTCCGGTTTATATAGACACCGGAGAGGGCTAGGGTTTACATGGAGTCGGTTACAAAGAAGGAAATATAATATCCGGATCGCTAAGCTTGTCTTCCATGCAAAGGAGAGTCCCACCCGAACACGGGACGAAGTCTTGAGTCTTGTATCTTCATCCTCCAATAGTCCGGACAAAGTATATAGTCCGGCTATCCGGATACCCTCTAATCCATGACTCCCTCAGTAGCCCCTGAACCAAGCTTCAATGACGACGAGTCCGGCGCGCAGTCTTGTCTTCGGCATTGCAAGGCGGGTTCCATCTCCGAATAGTAATTATCGAACACCTGAACCGTGTCCGGATCTGCAAGATGATCTTCACATACCGCCGTAGAGAGCATAGCATAAATCTGATATGCTGGCAATTTTTGTATGTTGTGCCCCTGCATCGTGGCCCAGCCCAACACAAACTGGTTTTTCTTAGCCCACTTCGTTATGCATTGTGAGGCGGTTTTATTGGCACGCCCTGCCAAAGCAGAGATTGTGTCCCCCTTATCACGGGATCTTCCATCGATATGGGCGTGTGCAACCCCACGACGACTGTTGGTATGACTCCGTGTTTTTAGATAAGTCCCAAGCGGTCACGCTGAGGACGCTTGATATTCACCCCCTTTATAAAGGGGCCGAGGCCTATACCTCTTTTCCACCACTCTTGCAACTTTTCACATCTCGAGTTCTAACACCCGAGACCCAAACTCAAACACCCCAGATCCTCCAATATGTCCGGATCCAACCCTCAAGGCCGGTGGGTGGCCTCCTCGGTCAAAGAGGAGGACATTGCGAGGCTTAGGGAGGTCGGATATATGACTGCCAACATCCAGCACAGGCTTCCTGCTCCAGGGAAGGTCATCCCTACTCCCGGGCCTAATGAGAGCGTCGTATTTGTTTCTCACTTCCTCCGCGGCTTGGGCCTCACCCTTGATCCCTTTGTGAGGGGGGCTCATGTTTTATTACGGGTTAGATTTTCACGATCTAGCTCCGTACGCTATCCTCCATATCTTGTCGTTCATCATTGTGTGCGAGGCTTTTCTCCACGTCACTCCACACTTCGGCTTATAGCTCAAGACCTTCAATGTGAAGCCGAAGATGATTGAGGGCGACATGTGGAGTGCGGAGGTGCCATAATAAGCAGGAACGCCGATGCCCCATGGCCATAGGGTTCTTTCCCATAGGTATACGATTTATGGCAGCGGAGGTGGTTTTACGTCACGGCTCCCAGAGGCACAAAGTGGGTGGCTGCCCCCGACTTTCGTTCGGGCCCTCCATCACAACTGGCGTCATGGACCAATGTAGGACGGGATTGGGGGTCTGCTAGTGATGTACCAACATTGCAGAGCCATATCCGGGAGCTTCTTGAGAGGGACATTAACCTTGTCAGCATAATTCAGGTAATGCTAATCCGACGGATGTTGCCGTGCAAACGCCGGCCTCTCCGGATGTGGGAGTTCAATCCAGAGGGTCCGCGGACTATTCTGCACTTCTTCGGCCTGACGCTCGAAGGGATGTGTAAATTATTCTTCGGGCCACAAGTAAAGTGTCTGGACACCACCGAGGATGCGGGCCTAAGCTGCAATCGCCCCGATACCCAAGTAAGTAACCCCAAAACTGAACACTTCGTTTATATTTATCATAATCATTATTCTGAAAATCCTCCGTGCCCAGGAATGGCTCAGCAACACGGAGAGAATCAGGTGTCCGGCGCCACTTCCCGAAGGCTCGCCTAGTCCTACCATAGCCAAGATGCTTGGCCGTGTGCTTAGCAAAATGCTCTCAGGGAAAGACGAAGGGAAGAACAGAGAAGCCGAACTTCACACACTACGCATACAAACCGGGGGAATGCTACCTCCCCAAAGGAGGATAGTCGGGGAGGGGAATCTAAGGCCTCCTGCCCGCGCGGGAAGAAGAGGGCCGCCTCCAAAGACTTGGAGATGGAGGTGTCCAAACAGGGGAAGAAAGCGTCACCAGGGGGCCCTGCCCCGAAGGGCGTCCTCACCGCGTCATGCCCGCCAACGGGCCAGCCCTCAACCGAGCTATAAGTTAATCGTAAATTCGAAGGTACTACTTTTCTCCGAGAACAATAACTACGATCCATTCTTTGCAGTCCGGCTAGCAGCTCTTCTCGACAAAGTTCGTCTTCGGGGGATCTCCCCCGGAGATGATGGAGAGTGAGACCCCACCAACCTCTCCTCCTCATGAGGAGGGCGACCCCGAGGTGTCGTCACGTAGGAGTCCGGATCTGCCGAAGCCAGAAGCTAATCCTTCGGCCGCCTTGAGCCCGGAGCGTTCGGCTCCCACGGGGGGCGATGGGAAGGGTCCGGCACAGTTCGGTGTCTGGGCGGACACACTGGCGGGCCTTCTGGAGCGAGCTGCTCTCTTGGAGGAGCGCTATTCATTAATGAGCATGGTGCTCGGGAAGATTTCCTCTGCCACAAGCGGGTTGAATGAAGCCTTTATGAGCCTGCTCAGAGCTTTGAGGTATGTAATGAAAAAATACGTAATTTTTGGCGGTGACGCACGCGCTAGGTGTGCTCCATATGGATAGTAGCCCCTGAGACTCTGGTTGCCTGCCCTAGGCGGCAAACGGAGGATCATATTGTGTAAGTAATGATTGCGCTGTATATATGCGCAGGTGTCTAAGGATCCGATAGCCGACCGGTCCGTTGAAGTAGCCGAACTAAGGAGGCAGATTGGAGCTATTGATGCCGATATCACTCTGGTGAACGAGCGGCTTAACGAGTCACAAGGTATGTGTCTGCTTTCCTTATTATGTTGTATAGGAAAAATTGAGAGGAGTATAATATTAATGCGATATGCTTGGACTGCAGACGGTGCTGCTACCGTGGAAGCCCTGAGGGCGGAACTTGCCCAGGCCAAGGAACAAGCCTGGGCTAGCAATGCGGTTGCCCTAAAGTCGGCCGAAGAGTTGAGAGCCGAACATGCTGCTCATCGCCGAAGCGAAGACAAAATAGCCAAGATGGTTGTGGAGCTTAAAAATGCCGCCAACCGGTATGAACTCCTTGAGAAGGAGAATCAGGTGAACTTGGCTAACCTGAAGAGGGCACTTGATGCGGCCAAGGAGACGCGGTCTGAAAGTAGGGACGCGCGGGAGGAGCTTCGACAGGCCAGAAAAATCGCGGCTGGAAACCCCTACTTATTGCGGATGAAGTTTTTAGATCTGAAGTATGCTCCCCTGGATCGACGCTGGAGTCCTGCAGCCGCGTATGCGGACTTGGCGAAGAGTACGGCTGATGCAGCCAAGTTTTTCGAGGATCAAGGTGATAAAGAAGTGGAGAAGTTGTTCTGGTCGAAATTCAATGCTCCCGCACGCCCATTGCCGTTGAGTGAGAAGATGGCTGATGTGGCTGAGATTCATATGTTGTCCGGTCTTGCAATGCGGTCTGTAATAGACCATCTTTGGCCGGAAGAGCCTAAGCCGGACAGTTATTTTGGTTTAGTGCAACAATTCCTTGGTGCCGTATCACGGATCGATGCCATGAGGAGGTCGGCGTGTATAGAGGGTGCACGGATGGCTCTTGCCCGCATTAAAGCATATTGGACAGATATTGAGGCCACCATCATTGCGACCCAGAAGCCGACGGGAGGCCAGGATCCGTCCGAGCACTACTTGGAGCAGGTAACAGAAGGTGCTCGTTTAATAAAGGCTCAGTGCTCGAAGAATATCATGTTCGAGTGAGAAATCATGTTATTTTGATTATGAGGCTATATTTATACTTTGTGCCCGAAAGTATTATTGCGCCTCCTGTGCGGCCGTTTTTATGTATATGTGTAATCTGAAAGTTAGCAGTCGTTGGCTTCAGCCCCCATGCATACAATGCGGGGGTGTTCACGAAAAATATGCATAATCACACTTGATCCAATGTCTTGGTCCATTAAGGAGGTGATCACACGTCGAACTAGGCAACCGGACTATTTAGCTGTAACACTTTCACTTAGCCATAGGAGTTTGATGGTGGGGTTACTATGTAGCCCCTGGTACCTTCACGTGCATCCCAATACGGGCGCGCGTGTACATGACCGGGAAACGGTCCTTCCTTAATGTGGAGGAATCCTAAAGATTCAGGTAAGTCTTCGAGTGGTTGAACAGTCTCTCGCTGTATCATGACAGTCAGTTTTTGGCTTTGTCTACTGAGGTGCTCATCCGGAATAACCAGGGCACAATCGCATTAGTTCTCCTTTGGCCGCCTTAGCCGATAAGAACGGAACATAAGGCGGCAAACCCAGGAGCCAGGCAAACCCAACATTTGACCAAAGACATGATTCGGAGCTGATGCATATAAGGCCAAACTCGTGACGCCGAACACTCCCGAGGGTATTCGGACTTTGCAACATAAAATGGGCTGAAGAATGCCCTTTCATTATGAACCCTGTATTTCCAGGTACATGCAATAGTCTGTCGTAGCGAAATGCCAATAACGGCAGTATCCTCTATGGGTGTAGTACCCATGGGATGTATAAACAACAAGAGGCAATAAAAAAGGTTTACACAGGGGCTTAATCTAAAGAGAAACCTTTGAGCAGGGCCCTGCTGCACGTCTGCGCCTTTGTCTCCATTGTGTCGTGTCCTGGAAGGGTATCGCACGAATTGTGTCTGTAAAAAAGAAAAACCCATGTAGAAGAGCATAACGTAAGCGTGTGATGGATAGTAAAAGTGTAAGACATTGGCCTGTTAATAAGGTCAAGCCAACAGTGGGGCTTTATTAAATATCTATAGCCCCTGGTGTCCTCTATGGGATTACATGGTGCCCTGGCTCAGGTTTATCCGGGCTGCCGGACTCGTCTAACCGTGTCCGTGGTCTTAACGACCAGTCATGCTTTCTGGTATTAGAGGCCGCTTAGAGTCCGGCCGCTGGAGCCGTCGCGTATTCCTCCGCGCGTGAGGAGCGCTCTGTGTTTCCGTTAACGGTGATGACGCCACGTGGACCGGGCATATTGAGTGTGAGGTAGGTGTAATGCGGTCCTGCGTTGAAGCGGGCGAAGGCCATTCTCCCAAGCAATGCGTGATAGCCGCTTTTGAGGGGGGCGATGGTGAAGAGTAGTTCTTTGCTTCTGGAGTTGCTGGGGAAACCAAATGTTACCTCCAGTACGATGGAGCCCCTGCCGTAGGCTTCAACGCCTGGTATCACCCCTTCAAAGGTGGTGTTGCTTTGGCTGATTCTGGATGGGTCTATCCCCATCCTGCGGACAGTGTCCTGGTATATTAGATTAAGACTACTACCACCGTCCATGAGGACGTGAGTAAGATGGTATCCGTCGATTATTGGATCGAGCACCAAGGCATCCGATCCTCCGCGTCGAATACTAGTCGGGCAGTCCGTGTGATCGAAAGTGATCGGACAAGCCGACTAGTTGTTAAGTTTGGGTATGACGGGCTCTATAGAAGATGCGTCTCTCAGCGCGCGTTGGTGCCCTCTCATGGATGTGTGAGTCGCGTGGATCATGTTTACTATTTTTACCTCTGGTGGGAATTTTTTCTGTCCCCCAGTGTTCGGCTGGCAAGGCTCATCCTCGTCTTCACTTGGTGTTTCCCTTCCCTTGTGTTCGGCATTTAATTTACCGGCCTGCTTGAAGACCCAGCATTCTCTGTGAGTGTGGTTCGCAGGTTTGTCGGGGGTGCCATGAATTTGGCACAGTCTGTCCAGGACTTTGTTCAGGACGGACGGTCCCTCTTTACTGCCTTTAAATGGCTTCTTTTGTTGACCGGGTCGAGAGCCCCTGAATCCGGCGTTGACCGTTGTGTTGTCCGGACTCTCGTCCTTGCTTTGACGTTTGTTTTTATTGCGCCGTGGCTTCCCGTTGCCATCCCTAATTTCGGATGTACTTGGGTTGCTGGTGCCTTTACGGGCCAACCAGCTATCTTCACCTACGCAAAAGCGGGTCATAAGGCTTGTTAAGGCTGCCATTGTCCTCGGCTTTTCTTGGCCGAGGTGTCTGGTGAGCCACTCGTCCCGGATGCTGTGTTTGAAGGCCGCTAAGGCTTCGGCATCCGGACAATCGATAATTTGATTCTTCTTAGTGAGAAATCTGTTCCAAAGCTTGCGGGCAGACTCTCGGGGCTATTGAATTATGTGACTTAAATCGTCCGCATCCGGAGGCCGGACATAGATCCCTTGAAAATTGGCCTTGAAAGCATCCTCGAGTTCCTCGCAACTTCCAATTGAATTTTCGGGGAGGCTTTTCAACCAGTGTTGAGCTGGTCCCTTCAACTTGAGGGGAAGGTATTTGATGGCGTGGAGGTCGTCCCCTCGAGCCATGTGGATATGCAGGATAAAATCCTCGATCCAGACCCCTGGGTCTGTCGTTCCGTCGTGTGCCTCTATGTTCACAGGTTTAAAACCCTGTGGAAATTTGTGGTCCAACACCACTTCGGTGAAGCACAGGGGGTGAGCAGCCCCTCTGTATCTGGATGTGTTGTGGCATGCCATCGGCTGTTGTTGTGTCCGGTGCTGATTCCGAACTGGTATTCGATCGGTATGATCGTTTTGGTGACCATAGTCCTGCGCGTAAATCACATAAATCATGTGCAGCGTCGGTAGCTGCTCTATTGCGGTTACGAAGTGGTTTGTCCGGCCTCCTGGTCGTGTTGTTCTTTGGCAGAACGACCTCATCATCGAATTCTGGCAGCAGCTTGCGTTTTGGATAGCTCTTTGTGTGGCAGTCGTCGCCGTACTTTTCTTCAGTGTCTAGCACTTTATTCCATCTGCGATTGAGCGTTTCCTATGCGGCCTTAAGCCTTTGCTTCTGCTTCTTTAGACTTCTCGCAGTGGCCATAAGCCTTCTGTGGAGGTTATCTCATTCCAAGCGTGTTTCCAGGATGATGAATGCATAATCATCCGGACTGTACTCTTGTCCCGAGGCGGTTTGATGAGTTCGTCCCTCAAGGTCATTGTGATCGGGCGTCTGCTCCGAGCTGTGTTCGGCGTGACCTGGCTCATCCTGCTCCATTGCTGGGTCCATATGGTCGTTGTTGCCTTCGGAGTTGACTGGGGTGTCGATCTTTCTAGCGATGTTATCGCTATTTTTACTATTGCTGGATTTGGGGCGGCGTCTGCACTGTCGTTTTGGCTTTTGTCCAGGGGTTTTATCCTCCGGATTGTCGCCGTCGTCTTCTTTAGGCGTATCCACCATGTAAATATCATATGACGAGGTGGCAGTCCAGCGCCCCATTGGTTCTGAATCGTCTCCTGCACCGACGTCCATACCATCGGTATCGTCGGAGTCGAAGTCAAGCATGTCTGATACATCGTCGATAGTGGCTATGAAGTAGGTGGTGGGTGGGCAACGAATTCCTTCGTCGCCTGCTTCCCACTCGAGCCGGACATAGTTCGGCCACGAGTCTCCTGATAAAGAGAGAGACTTTAACGAGTTCAGCACGTCACCAAAGGGCGAGTGCTAGAAGATATCCGCAGCGGTGAACTCCATTACCGGGGCCCAACCAGGTTCGGCGGGCTCGGGAGCACGCGGACCGGAACCTACAGCCGGATACGAGTCCGGGGGTCCGGTGTCACATGCTTCTTTGGGGGTGAGGCATGTGTTCTTCTCTACCGCCGATGAGTGTGTGGCCTGCGAGGCGGGGTCCACCCACCCGTCCTTGGGTAACGCAATCTACTCCGGATTTAGGTCTCCTGCCGGGGCGATATACCGAGCATTGTCTGACAGTAGGTCTAAGCCGTGCTCATCGTGACTGTCCGGCGCTCCTGGCGCTGGCCTGAACCCGTTGAAGATCAAGTCTCCGCGGATATCGGCCGTGTAATTCAAGTTTCCGGACCTGACCTGGTGGCCAGGGTCGTAGCTATCGATCTGCTCCAGATGGCCAAGCGAATTGGCCCACAGTGCGAAGCCGCCGAACATGAAGATCTGTCTGGGGAGAAAAGTCTCACCCTGGACTGCGTTGTTGTTGATGATTGAAGGAGCTATCACGCCTTACAGTGACGACACAGAGGAACTCTCAATGAAAGCACCAATGTCGGTGTCAAAACCGGCGGATCTCGGGTAGGGGGTCCCGATCTGTGTGTCTTAGGCTAATGGTAACAGGAGGCAAGGGACACAATGTTTACCTAGGTTCGGGCCCTCTTGATGGAGGTAAAACCCTACTTCTAGCTTGATTGATATTGATGATAGAACTGTTACAAGAGTTGATCTACCACGAGATCGTAGAGGCTAAAGCCTACAAGTTCCAAGAGGGAGAGCTTAATAAGAAAAGCACTACCGGAGTGCTCCGAAGGTGCATCTTCAAAGAGGAAGGGCGACAGCTCTTGGCTGAAATTCATGCTGGACTCGGCGGCTACCACGCTGTAGCTCGGGCCCTTGTAAGCAAGGCCTTCCGTACAGGTTTCTACTGGCCGACAGCCCGAGCAGATGCACAGGACCTCATCCAACATTGCGTCGGATGCCATCTTTTCGCCAACCAAAGCCATATGCCACCTACCGCTCTCCAAACAATTCCCATCACTTGGCCCTTTGCGGTCTGGGGGCTTGATATGGTCGGACCCCTTAAAGGTGGAAGCCATAAGAAAAAATACTTGTTGGTCATGGTGGATAAATTCACCAAATGGATAGAAGCCAAACCAGTTAAAATGGCCGAATCCGAACCAGAGATAGACTTCATATCAGGGGTCATACACCGTTACGGTGTCCCCCACATCATCATCACCGAAAATGGCTCCAACTTCACAGCCGACGAGGTGAAAACTTGGTGCGGTAACATGGGCATTAAGCTCGATTACGCCTCCGTCTATCACCCCCAAACAAACGGTCAAGTCGAACGAGCAAACAGTCTTATTATGAGCTGCATCAAACCCAGACTAGTGCGATCCTTGAAGGAATCAGATACGCACTGGGTCGAGGAGCTCGACTCCTTAATATGGGGGCTGCGGACCACGCCGAACCGCACTACCGAATACACACCATTTCTTATGGTATACCGTGCAGAGGCGGTATTGCCCTGCGATATCATTCATGACTCACCTCGAGTATGCATGTACAAAGAGAGAGAAGCCGAGCTTGATCGGCAGGACAGTTTAGATGCCCTGGAGGAGGAGCGCGACGTCGCAAAAGCCCGTTCCGCATTCTATCAGCAACAGGCTCGAAGGTATCAAAGCCAAGAAGTACGGGCCAAAACTTATAACATTGACGAACTCGTTCTACGCCTACCGGAGAAGAAAAAGGACAAGCTCAAGCCCAAGTGGGAGGGTCCCTTCATCATTGATAAAGTTATCACCGGAGGAGCGTACCGTCTGCGTGATGCATCAGATAATCGACTCGAGCCGAACCCATAGAACGCGGCCAGACTCCGAAGATTCTACGCCTAGTGCCGAACTCCGTGTTCGTCTCCTTACCTCCACCTTTTTTTATCCTCTTTATCTCTTTCTTTCTTTCTTCCTTTTTTAGGGCCTTAAAGGCTTCAAGTGTGCCTCGACTTCAAATATACGTGGGGGCTTCTTATATAGAAACTTAATATAACTATCTTCCGGGCTTCATGCCCACTACATGTGTGTCACTTTTCCATATGTACCTTTTCTTCACCATTATATGCATCCATATGACTTAAGTTTTGGCCAAGCTGGGTTGCCTGGCTCCTGTGTTTATGCCCTACGTTCCCGTTAGTTCGGCTAGAGCATAAGGGGAGCACCTCTGTGATTATTACTGCCGGGTCAGCCGGATGTGTACCTCAGACTGGGTGAAGCTGAAAGCTAGCGTTCTTAAGGGAATATTCAGTCGGCGAACAAAAGATGTTTTCTTACCTATTACAATATAAGCCCCCAGATGTTTTATGTCCTGCGTCTCTATTTGCTATTCGGACATGCACATTCATGCATGCGTACCCAGGGAAAGGAACCCTTAACGGAACTATTCTTCCTGGAAGATGTTTCTTACTATCCATGTAATATAACATAGCTAGTTGGGTACTTGTCTGTTCAAGCACTTATGAACCCTACGCCTGGTTTCCACGCGTACCTCGGTTTACATAACTGAGCGGGTATTCAGATACACTTCGGACTGTTGGGTCCGGAGGTTGAAGAGAAAAGGTCCGCCATGACAAATGATTTACAATCCAGCTAGGGACAAAATATGTCACTTGAAGTACACAGTCACTTAGACTGGCTAAATTCTTCTTCTACACCATCCAACAGGCTGTCAAGCCTACAATCCTAATTGGAATACTTTGCGGCTAATCCTACCTGGTCATATACCAGACTAATGGGAATCTCTTTCCCATCTGAGCCTACAGGTCCGACCTGGGCCATGTGATTCGGATCAACCTTGGTGTACCGTGTTTTCACCATAGCCGAGGCTTCCCTCACCCCTTGTCAGTAGGCCGATATCTTGCATAATTGAAAGCGCCGCCGCGCTCCCTTGAGCATCTCCACAAGCTCTCCCATGCCTCCTGGCAGGGAGGCGGATGGCCACAAGGCTTGGGCAATACCCTGCATCACCTGCCGAACTTGTTCGTGTAGTTGTGAAAGCTCTTGTAGCAGATCGCCTACGGGTCCGGGCATCTCCTCTTCGGGACGACCTGTCTGCATACCTACAGACATAACTCTGTTAGCCCATTTCTTCTGCGAACTGTATTAAGGGTTCGTTTGAGCACATACTAAAAATGCCGCGTCGAAGCCTCTTGTTCTCCTTCACGGAGTCAGCAAGCTGGGCCCGAACATCTTCCAATTCAACGCCCAGCCGGGTATTGGCATCCTGGAGATTGTTTTTCTCTCGCCTAACCCGTATAAGCACGCGCTCACCAGCCTCTAGCTGTTGTTGAGCATGTTGCTCATCCTCTGGTATGATCTACGGATTCACTCCGGGATTGTCTGCAAAATCTATTATTAGATTTGCGAGCATGCCGAATACTAACGGGTACATGTCATTACATTCTTTTTGATCAAGACAAGTATTACGAGATGAGGCCTTCTTGGACTCCTCCATTCCGACAACTGCAGCCTGTAGCTGGGCTTTGCACTCCTCCAGCTCTTGAGACAAATGGGTATTCTTCTCCGTAAGAACCTATGCATACAATGATCCTTAAATCAGTTGTGCCAACTGCTTCAAGTCTCAGGGGCAACTGATATACATAATTATCATATTTTTCTTACCCGTATATCCTTTAAATACTGGTCTGTGGCTCTAGCAAGCCCACCTTGAGCAGCTCGGATGTACGCATCTCCCGAGTTGAAGGCATTGAATGCCTCTCCGTAGAAATTAGGGTCACGGAGTACGGCCCGTCGACGCCTGTGATTCATGGCGCTCTGCACTTCGGAATTTGTAGCGGATATTCTATCCGCATCCTCTGTAGGAGGACTGTCCGGTGTTGTCCCCACGTTTGCCTCTGCCCTCGAGTCCAGTTCTTGAGTCCTGCTGGTGGAGGCGTGGCCGGCAGGATCTCCGGTCACTGTCTGGCGAGCACTCTTTCTGCCAGGGGACAAGGAACATTGTTATATTCTAAAGACAATAATCACGGAGCAAGTTTTAAATTATACCTCTGCAACGGCGTCTCAGTCCTGACCGCCTTCCTTTTAAGCCTACTCGGCTTGGGTGCCCCTGTTTGTGAGTCGCAGCGGGTTCGGCCCGGCACCCCGATGGCCTTCCCTATAAAGCGCAAGACGTGTGCGGTGGGTAAGGTGTAAAGAAGGGATCCTTCTCGGAAGTCAAGATTCCGATTTTACTTACATGCGATGCAGGGAGGAGGCCAAGATAATCGGTGATGATGGCCACCAAGGCGTCGTCACAACTTGCCTGGTAAAACGTCCTGTCGACGAGCTCCACAAATATGTCCGGATCTTCTTCGAGCCCGGGGTCGAGGGCCCGGTCAGGGTCCTCTAGCTGTGGAGACGGGTTGTGGACCTCCGTCATAGCTTTTCGTTGTTCCTGTGATGAATTAGCAAGGTAAATATTTGTGATGTAAGAATGCGGGAATGAATGGAGTTGAGTAAAAGAAAGCGGCTCACACAACTTGGGGGGACGTACATGGAAAAACCATCCCATGGCTTAATTCGGATAAACTCCTCTTTTTCTCCTTTATACAAATCAGACAGTATTTTTGCCCGAGCGGTGGCGGAGTTCGGACCTTTACGACCGCAGCGGGTGGCGTCGTCTTCTCCATTGAAGTGCCACATGGGTTTCCCCCGATACTGGAGTGGCTGCACCCCCCCATTATGCATATTGACATAACCTCGATTATTGTCAATCCTGATTTGGCCAGCGTTTTTATCCTGCCCATCAGATAAAGGACCTCTCTGCTATCTTCGTCCTGCGGGCTCCGAGGACGCCAGTTGTGGCGTTTCTTCAGTGGGGCGTTGGTAAACTCAGGAAGGCCCATCCGAATAGGGTCCGGAAGGGGGACGTCCTCCATATAAAACCACTCCGAAGGCCAGTCTTCGGATGTCTTCTTTGGAGTGCCGGACAGATATCCGGTCCCAGCGATGCGTCATATTTCGGCTCCGCCCACTTGATATATTGATCCCCCTTGAGTGCGGGGGACGAGGCAGAATAGCCTCTTCCACAGCTCGAAATGAGCTTCGCAACCCAGAAATAGCTCGCAAAGGGCGACATAGCCTGCGATGTGCAGTATGAAGGAGTGAAGTTATGCAGCTGGAGGCCGTAGTACTCTAGGAGCCCGCGGAGGAACGGATGGATTGGAAATCTGAGGCCCCTCAGCAAGTAAGGGACAAGGCATACTCGCTGCCCCCTGGATGGGTTGGGGAAACTCTCCGCTTGCTTCCCGCCATCGTAAGTGGCTAGCCCGTCTCGGACGGGGACCATATATGCAGGCCGGAGAAACCCCTGGGTCCGCAACTCCACCAATCGGTCGTGGGTGACAGAACACCTCACCCAATCACCTAGCTTGGTGCCGTAGGAGCGAGAGGAGGAGCTGTGGGGCCAGCCATGATGGGATGGTTTTTTCGGGCGTGCTCTAGTGATTCCTCGCTTGGTGAAGGTGGTGTGATTTGGATCTGAGGATCCCCGTCTCTTTAATAGCGATTTACTTACATGGTCAGGGTGGCAAATGTAAAAATTCCCTGACTTCTCGCATTTGCTCGAGACGTGGAGACTGCCATTATTGAGGTACAGAAGCCGAGGAGAGCAACATCAATGGGAAGTCGGACACTGCTCGTTACAACAGAGATTTGGAGAAGAACCCGCCTTGCAATGCCCAAGACAATCTGCGCGCCGGACTCATCGACATTGAAGCCTGGTTAAGGGGCTACTGAGGGAGTCCTCGATTAAGGGGTCCTCGGACAGCCGGACTATGTACTTATGCCGGACTGTTGGACTATGAAGATACAAGATTGAAGATTTCATCCCGTGTCCGGGTGGGACTCTCCTTTGCGTGGAAGGCAAGCTTGGCTATTCGGATATGTAGATTTCCTCCTCCGTAACCGACTCTGTGTAACCCTAGCCCCCTCCGGTGTCTATATAACTGGAGGGTTTAGTCCATAGGACAAGAAGAACAATCAGAATCATAGGCTAGCTTCTAGGGTTTAGCCTCTACGATCTCGTGTAGATCAACTCTTGTAATACTCATATCATCAAGATCAATCAAGCAGGAAGTAGGGTATTACCTCCATAGAGAGGGCCCGAACCTGGGTAAACATTGTGTCCCCCGCCTCCTGTTACCATTATCCTTAGACGCACAGTTCGGGACCCCCTACCCGATATCCGCCAGTTTTGACACCGACAACGGCCCACTTGACGTTGTTGGGCCGATTTCCATTAGGCCCTAATGGTCCGTAAAATGGGCTATTTGCAAAGAGACGTTAACAGGCTTTTCATGGGCCAGCTCGTTAACTTTTGACCAAGTCAAACAGGCCGGCTTTGTAAGCTAAATGGGCCAGTGGTGGGCCGTCGCACGTGTCGATATATCATAGGCGCCTATCTGACCCACTTACGAGGTGACACGTGTTTCATCCGGCCAATCAGAATTTTACACGTGGAAATTTCCCATTGGTCCGGGCTATTAACGGGTTATCGGATCCAAAACCCGACCCGATAGCTTAACGGTGTTCCGTTACGGTGGATGCCACGTGTTGGTCACCCTTGACGAAAGCACTTTCGTGATGCGCGATTTATCGTCATGGAAGTGGACACTTCCGTGATGATAATTTTGGTAATGTCATGGAACACTTCTACGACAGCACATGTATGACTATCCTGAATCTGTCATAAAATCGTCATGGATGTACATGCATGACAAAAAAAAGACCTACTATGACAAACACGTATCATCACGGAAGTGTTTTTTTATAGTGTATACTTTTATTCGTCACATACCATGAGTTTTGCTTGGACCATCTTGTATTAAATGAGTCTCTGCTTGTTTTGCTTTTTAGTTTTTCACAATCATCCTTGCTGGACACACCTATTTGAGAGAGCCATAATGATATCATGATTTGTTATAATTGCTCTATGTACTTCACTTAATTTTTTGAGCTATGCAATTGCTCTATGTGATTCACTTAAACTTTTTAGAGCGCGGTGGTGGTTAAATTTTAAAGAAATACTTATGCTCTCGTGCTTCACTTAAATCTTTTTGAGAGTTGACAATAGCAATGGTAATTTGCATCCGATATGAATTTGGTCCCAAAGTGATAGATATTCAATAGGAATAAACAAAAACTTTCATGAAGATCATTGGATATTTAAAACTTGATTCCTTGCAATTGTTTTGTGATATGGAGATAGTGATATGTGAGTCATGTTGGTGACTAATTATGCTTTAGTAAGAATATTGGTGTTAAGGTTTGTGATTCCCTAGGCAAGCACGAAAGTCAATACTTAAGCAACGAAATTACATCCTAGTTGTGGTGCATTTTCTGTGTTAGTTATGTTCAATGAATGTTTATGATCGTTTTTGTTTATTGGTTGGTCGCTCCTTAATATATTTGCTAGCCTTCATTTGTACTAAGCGGGAATATGCTGCTTGTGCATCCAAATCATTAAACCTAAGTTGTGCCAAATGAGTCCACCATACATACCTATATGCGGTATTTCCATGCCGTTCCAAGTAAATTTGTATGTGCCAACTCTAATATTAAAAATAAATTTCTGTTTTGTGTGCCTGTACCGCTCATGTAGTGGCAGGGGCTGGCCAATATTTTCCATGCTATGTATGATATTCTCAAGATGAGTGTTTATTCACTTGTCATTGCACGAGAGTGTGGTAGGTAGTAGGGATGCCCGGTACCAAAATGAAAAAAAGTTGTTCATAATAAATTCCTTGGAAAGTGTTGGTATGGAAGGCACCCGTGGATACGGCTAGCCATGGATTGTGTAACAACGGTGGAAAACAAACAAAATTTATTTTTTGTTTGGGGACCGACTATGATTTATCTAGCATGGAAGATATTGGGAATTCTCGGTCGTTTCGTTGACAGAAAATGCATGCCTCTCAAAATGATTTTATCTCTCAATTTAAGCTTTGGCACCTCTAAAATCTCGGCCTCCTACTGCGAAGGGCCTTTCTATTTACTTTTATGCAATTTTTATTTTTATTTTGAGTCTCCATATTCTCTTATAAAGCACCAACTAGGGAACACTATTGTCATACTTGTGCATTGGATGTAGCTAATATTTGAGTGTGTTACATGAATGGATCAATGATTGAGTATAATGGGCTAGGGATAACTTTCTTTAGCGTTGATATTTTGTAAGACATGGTTGCTTGTTGGTATGCTTGAGTATTGATGTCTTCATGTCAAATTATAGACTATTGCTTTGAATCATTGAAAATTCCAAATAACCATGCTACAAAAGAAAAGATTATGTGATGAACATGTTAGGTAGCATTCCACATCAAAAATTCTGTTTTTATCATTTACCTACTCAATGACGAGCAAGAATTAAGCTTGGGGATGCTTGATACGTCTCCAACATATCTATATTTTCTTATTGTTCCATGCTATTACATTATCAATCTTGGATGTTCTATATACATTTACAAGCAACTTTACATCATTTTTTGGGACTAACCTATTAATTTAGTGCCAGTGCCAGTGGCTGCTTTTTTTGCTTGTTTTTGGTTTCGCAGAATATCAGTACCAAATGAAGTCCAAAGGCCACAAATTTTTTTGGAGATTTTTTTTGGACATAAGAGACACTAGAAGCTTCAGGAGAAGACCAAACATGGGAGCATGGGCCCACCACCCACCAGGGCGCGCCCTGATGGGTGGTGGGGCCCATGTAGCTCCATTTATCCTAACTCCGCCTCTATAAATACATTAAAATCAGGAAACCAACAAAGGTGTCCATGGAATAATTTTTCCGCCGCATGCCGCTGTTCTCGAGAGATCCCATCTGGGGACCTTTTCTGGCACTCTACCGGAGGGGGAATCAATAACGGAGGGGTTCTTCATCAACCTTGTTCCTCCTCCGATGATGCGTGAGTAGTTTGATACCTCTTGAGGTTGTGTTGGTTTTTCCCTTGAAGAGGAAAGGGTGATGCAGCAAAGTATCGTAAGTATTTACCTCAGTTTCACACAAGTCACCTAGTACCTGCACAAACAATCAAGAACCTTGCAACCAACGCGATAAAGGGGTTGTCAATCCCTTCATGGTCACTCGCAAAAGTGAGATCTGATAGAGATAATAAAGTAAATATTTTTGGTATTTTTGTTGTATAGATTGCAAAGTAAAGATTGCAAAATAGTAAACGAGATGCGATATAATGGAAAAGAGATGTAATATAATAGGAAAGAGACCCGGGGGCCATAGGTTTCACTAGTGGCTTCTCTCAAGATAGCATGTATTACAGTGGGTGAACAAATTACTGCCGAGCAATTGATAGAAAAGCGCATAGTTATGAAGATATCTAAGGCAATGATCATGAACATAGGCATCACGTCCGTGTCAAGTAGACCGAAACGATTCTGCATCTACTACTATTACTCCACACATGGACCTCTATCCAGCATACATCTAGAGTGTGAAGTTCATAAGAACGGAGTAACGCATTAAGCAAGATGACATGATGTAGAGGGATAAACTCAAGAAATATGATATAAACCCCATCTTTTTATCCTCGATGGCAACAATACAATACATGCCTTGCTGCCCCTACTATCACAGGGAAATGACACCGCATGATTGAACCCAAAGCTAAGCACTTCTCCCATTGCAAGAAAGATCAATCTAGTATGCCAAACTAAACCGATAATTCGAAGAGACTTGCAAAGATATCAAATCATGCATATAAAAATTCAAAGAAGAACCAAATAATATTCATAGATAATCTTGTTCATAAATCCACAATTCATCGGATCTCGGCAAACACACCGCAAAAGAGTATTACATCGAATTGATCTCCAAGAACATCGAGGAGAACTTTGTATTGAGAATCAAAGAGAGAGAAGAAGCCATCTAGTTAATAACTATAGACCCGAAGGTCTGTGGTAAACTACTCACGCTTCATCGGAGAGGCAATGGTGTTGATGTAGAAGCCCTCCGTGATCGATTCCCCCTCCGGTAAATCGCTGGAAAAGGCCCCAAGATGGGATCTCACGGGTACAGAAGGTTGCCGCAAAATTGGTTTCGTGGCTCTCCCTGATGTTTCTAGGGTATAAGAGTATATATAGGCGAAAGAAGTACGTTGGTGGAGCTATGAGGGGCCCACGAGGGTGGGTGCGCGCCTACCCCCCTGGGTGTGCCCTCCTGCCTCATGGCCTCCTCGTGGCGTTCCAGACTTCAACTCCATGTCTTCAGGATTGCTTTCGGTCCAAGAAAGATCATCGCGAAGGTTTCATTCTGTTTGGACTCTGTTTCTTTATTGTGGGCCTCCGGTTAATAGGTTAGTCCCAAATATAATATAAAAGAGCATATTAAAGCCCATTAAACATCCAAAACAGATAATATAGAAACATGGAAAAATAAAAAATTATAGATACGTTGGAGACGTATCAAGCATCCCCAAGCTTAATTCCTGCTCGTCCTCGACTAGGTAAATGATAAAAACAGAATTTTTGATGTGGAATGCTACCTAACATAATTATCAATGTATTTTTCTTTATTGTGGCATGAATTCTCAGATCCGAAAGATTCATGACAAAAGTTTAATATTGACATAAAAATAATAATACTTCAAGCATACTAACAAAGTAATCATGTCTTCTCAAAATAACATGGCCACAGAAAGTTCATCCCTACAAAATAATATAGTTTGGCTATGCTCCATCTTCATCACACAAAATATTCAAATCATGCACAACCCCGGTTTCAGCCAAGCAATTGTTTCATACTTTAGTATTTTCAAACTTTTTCAACTTTCACGCAATACATGAGCATGAGCCATGGACATTGCACTATAGGTGGAATAGAATGGTGGTTGTGGAGAAGACAAAAATGAGGAAGATGGTCTCACATCAACTAGGCCTATTAATGGGCTATGGAGATGCCCATCAATAGATATCAATGTGAGTGAGTAGGGATTGCCATGCAACGGATGCACTAGAGATATAAATGTATGAAAGCTCAACAAAAGAAACTAAGTGGGTGTGCATCCAACTTGCTTGCTCATGAAGACCTAGGGCATTTTGAGGAAGCCCATCATTGGAATATACTAGCCAAGTTCTATAACAAAAATTCCCACTAGTATATGAAAGTGACAAAACAAGAGACTCTCTATCATGAAGATCATGGTGCTACTTTGAAGCACAAGTGTGGAAAAGGATAGTAGCATTGTCCCTTCTATCTTTTTCTCTTTTTTTATATTTTGTTTGGCTTCTTTGGCCTCTTTTTTTCATTGGCTTCTTTGGCCTCCTTTTTTTATTTTCTCACATGGGACAATGCTCTAATAATGATGATCATCACACTTCTATTTATTTACAACTCAAGGATTACAACTCGATACTTAGAAAAAAATATGACTCTATATGAATGCCTCCGGTGGTGTATCAAGATGTGCAATGAATCAAGAGTGACATGTATTAAAAAAGAATGCATGGTGGCTTTGCCACAAATACGATGTCAACTACATGATCATGCAAGGCAATATGACAATGATGGAGTGTGTCATAATAAACGGAACGGTGGAAAGTTGCATGACAATATATCTCGGAATGGCTATGGAAATGCCATAATAGGAAGGTATGGTGGCGGTTTTGAGGAAACTAAATGGTGGGTTTATGGTACCGGCGAAAGTTGCACGGTACTAGAGAGGCTAGCAATGGTGGAAGGGTGAGAGTGCATATAATCCATGGACTCAACATTAGTCATAAAGAACTCACATACTTATTGCAAAAATCTACAAGTCATCAAAACCAAGCACTATGCGCATGCTCCTTGGGGAAGGGTTGGTAGGAGTTAACCATCGCGCGATCCCGACCTCCGCACATAAGGAAGACAATCAAAGAAACACCTCATGCTTCAAATTTGTTACACAACGGTTACCATACGTGCATGCTACAGGACTTGCAAACCTCAACACAAGTATTTCTCAAATTCACAATTACTCTACTAGCATGACTCTAATATCACCATCCTCATATCTCAAAACAAACATCAAGAATCAAACTTCTCATTGTATTCAATGCACTTTATATGAACATTTTTATTATACCCATCTTGGATGCCCATCATATTAGGACTAGTTTTATAGCCAAAGCAAATTACCATGATGTTATAAAAGACTCTCAAAATAATATAAGTGAAGCATGATAGATCAATGATTTCTATAAAATAAAACCACCACCGTGCTCTGAAAAAGATATAAGTGAAGCACTAGAGCAAAATTGTCTAGCTCAAAAGATATAAGTGAAGCACATGGAGTATTCTCATAAATTCCGATTCATGTGTGTCTCTCCCAAAAGGTGTGTACAGCAAGGATGATTGTGGTAAACTAAAAAGCAAAGACTCAAATCATACAAGACGCTCCAAGCAAAACACATATCATGTGGTGAATAAAAATATAGCCTCAAGTAAAGTTACCGATAGATGAAGACGAAAGAGGGGATGCCTTCTGGGGCATCCCCAAGCTTAGGATTTTGGTTGTCCCTTTTATTTTACCTTGGGGTGACTTGGGCATCCCCAAGCTTAGGCTCTTGCCACTCCTTATTCCAAAATCCATCAAATCTTTACCCAAAAAATTGAAAACTTCACAACACAAAACTTCAACAGAAAATCTCATGAGCTCTGTTAGTATAAGAAAATAAACCACCACTTTAAGGTACTGTAATGAACTCATTCTTTATTTATATTGGTCTTAAACCTACTGTATTCCAACTTCTCTATGGTTCATAACCCCCGATACTACTCATGGATTCATCAAAATAAGCAAACAACACACGAAAAACAGAATTTGTCAAAAACAGAATAGTCTGTAGTAATCTGTAACTTTCGAATACTTCTGTAACTCTAAAAATTCTGAAATAAATTGGTGGACGTGAGGAATTTGTATATTAATCATATGCAAAAATATTCAACTTAAAATCACTCTTCTGTAAAAAAAATGACAGCTATTCGTGAGCGCAAAAGTTTCTGTTTTTTACAGCAAGATCGCAAAGACTTCACCCAAGTCTTCCCAAAGGTTCTACTTGGCACAAACACTAATTAAAACGTAAAACCACATCTAAACAGAATCTAGATGAATTATTTATTACTAAACAGGAGCGAAAAGCAAAAAACAAAAATAAATTTGGGTTGCCTCCCAACAAGCGCTATCGTTTAACCCCCTAGCTAGGCATAAAAACAAGAATAGATCTAGGTATTGCCATCTTTGGTATGCAATCCATAAGTGGTTCTCATAATAGATTCATAAGGCAATTTAATTTTCTTCCTAGGAAAGTGTTCCATGCCTTTCCTTAACGGAAATTGGAATCTAATATTTCCCTCTTTCATGTCAATAATTGCATCAATCGTTCTAAGGAAAGGTCTACCAAGAATAATAGGACATGTAGGATTGCAATCTATATCAAGAACAATGAAATCTACGGGCACATAATTCCTATTTGCAACAATAATAACGTCATTAATCCTTCCCATAGGTTTCTTAATGGTGGAATCCGCAAGTTGCAAATTTAAAGAACAATCCTCAAATTCACGAAAACCTAGCACATCACACAAAGTTTTTGGAATCATGGAAACACTAGCACCTAAATCACACAAAGCATAGCATTCATAATCTTTAATCTTAATTTTAATAGTAGGTTCCCACTCATCATAAAGTTTTCTAGGGATAGAAACTTCTAGTTCAAGCTTTTCTTCATAGGATTGCATCAAAGCATCAACGATATGTTTAGTAAAAGCTTTATTTTGATTATAAGCATCAGGAGGATTTAACACGGATTGCAACAAGGAAAAACAATCTATCAAAGAGAAATTATCATAATTAAATCCCTTGAAATCCAATATAGTGGGTTCATTGCCACTTAAAGTTTTGACCTCTTCAATTCCACTTTTATCAATTTTTACATCTAGATCTACAAACTCTGAATCATTGGGACGCCTTTTAACTAAAGTTGACTCATCTCGAGTCCCATATTTATCAAAATTCATATTGGAAAACAAAGATTTAATAGGAGTCACATCAATCACTTTCAGATCTTCATCATTATTATCATGAAAACTAGAAGAACACGCTTTCATAAAGCAATCTTTTTTAGCACCATCCTGGCAGTTATTTCTTTGCACTCATCAATGGAAATTCTCATGGCTTTGAGAGACTCATTGATATCATGTTTAGGTGGAATAGATCAAAGTTTCAAAGAATCAACATCAAGAGAAATTATATCCATGATCCTAGCCAACTCATCAATCTTAAGCAATTTTTCTTCAACCAAAGCATTGAAATTCTTCGCGAACTCATAAATTCTTTAACACTATTTTCAGAATAACAGGGCATCTTATTAAAATTTCCATAAGTTTTGTTGTAGGAATTACCATAATTATTAGAGGAATTACTAGGAAACGGCCTAGAATTAAAATTTCCTCTATACGCATTGTTACCAAAATTGTTCCTTCCAACAAAACTCACACCCATAGACTCATTATTATTCTCAATCAAAGTGGACAAAGGCATATCATTAGGATCAGAAGAAACACTTTTATTAGCAAATAATTTCATAAGTTCATCCATCTTTCCACTCAAAACATTAATCTCTTCAATTGCATGAACTTTTTTACTAGTGGATCTTTCGGTGTGCCATTGAGAATAATTAGCCATAATATTATCTAGGAGTTTAGTAGCTTCTCCTAAAGTGATTTCCGTAAAAGTGCCTCCCATGGCCGAATCTTAAAGATTTCTAGAAGCAAATTTCAATCCGGCATAATTTTTTTGTATAGTCATCCACAAATTCAAACCATGTGTAGGGCAATTACATATCATTAATTTCATCCTCTCCCAAGCTTGTGCAACATGCTCATGATCAAGTTGCTTAAAATTCATAATATCGTTCCTAAGATAGATGATCTTAGCGGGACGAAAAAACTTAGAGATAAAAGCATATTTGCACTTATTCCATTAATTAATACTATTTTTAGGCAAAGAAGAGAACCAAGTTTTAGCACGATCTCTAAGCGTAAACGAAAATAGCTTCAATTTAACAATATCATTATCCACATCTTTCTTCTTTTGCATATCACACAAATCAACGAAGTTGTTTAGATGTGTTGCGGCATCTTCACTAGGAAGGCCAGAAAATTGATCTTTCATAACAAGATTCAACAAAGCAATATTGATTTCACAAGATTCAGCATCGGCAGTAGGAGCAATCGGAATGCTAATAAAATCGTTGTTGTTGGTATTGGAAAAGTCACATAATTTAGTATTATCTTGAGCCATTGTGACAAGCAATCAATCCAACACACAAGCACACAAGAAGCAAGCGAAAAGAGATGAACGGAACAGGGGCGAAGAAAAGGCAAAGGTTTTCGAAAATCGTTTTAGAAGTGGGGGAGAGGAAAACGAGAGGTGAATGGCAAAATAATGTAATGCGAGGGAGAAGAGTTTATGATGGGTACTTGGTATGGCTTGACTTGGCGTAGATCTCCCCGGCAACGACGCCAGAAATCCTTCTTGCTACCTTTTGAGCTTGCGTTGGTTTTTCCCTTGAAGAGGAAAGGGTGAAGCAACAAAGTAGTGTAAGTATTTCCCTGAGTTTTGAGAACCAAGGTATCAATGCAGTAGGAGACGACACACAAGTCACCTAATACCTGCACAAACAATCAAGAACCTTGCAACCAACGTGATAAAGGGGTTGTCAATCCCTTCACGGTCACTCGCAAAAGTGAGATCTAACAAAGATAATAAAGTAAATATTTTTGGTATTTTTGTTGTATAGATTGGAAAGTAAAGATTGCAAAATAGTAAACGAGATGTGATATAATGGAAATAGATGTAATATAATAGGAAATAGACCCGGGGCCATAGGTTTCACTAGTGGCTTCTCTCAAGATAGCAAGTATTACGATGGGTGAACAAATTATGCCGAGCAATTGATAGAAAAGCGCATAGTTATGAAGATATCTAAGGCAATGATCATGAACATAGGCATCACGTCCGTGTCAAATAGACCGAAATGATTCTGCATCTACTACTATTACTCCACACGTCGACCATTGTCCAGCAAGCATCTAGAGTATTAAGTTTATATGGACGGAGTAACACATTAAGCAAGATGACATGATGTAGAGGGATAAACTCAAGCAATATGATATAAACCCCATCTTTTTATCCTTGATGGCAACAATACAATACGTGCCTTGCTGCCCCTACTTTCACTGGGAAAGGACACTGCAAAATTGAACCCAAAGCTAAGCACTTCTCCCAATGCAAGAAAGATCAATCTAGTAGGCCAAACTTAATGGATAATTTGAAGAGACTTGCAAAGATATCAAATCATGCATATAAGAATTCAGAGAAGAACCAAATAATATTCATAGATAATCTTGTTCATAAATCCACAATTCATCGAATCTCGGCAAACACACCGCAAAAGAGTATTACATCGAATAGATCTCTAGGAACATCGAGGAGAACTTTGTATTGAGAATCAAAGAGAGAGAAGAAGCCATCTAGATAATAACTATGGACCCGAAGGTTTGTGGTAAACTGCTAGCTCTTCATCGGAGAGGCAATGGTGATGATGTAGAAGCCCTCCGTGATCGATTCCCCCTCCAGCAGATCGTCGGAAAAGGCCCCAAGATGGGATCTCACGGGTACAGAAGGTTGTCGCGGTGGAAAAGTGGTTCTGTGGCTCTCCCTAATGTTTCTAGGGTATAAGAGTATATATAGGCGAAAGAAGTACGTCGGTGGAGCTACGAGGGGCGCGCCTACCCCCTGGGCGCGCCCTCCTGCCTCGTAGCCTCCTCGTGGCATTCTAGACTTCAACTCCAAGTCTTCTGGATTGCTTTCGGTCCAAGAAAGATCATTGCGAAGGTTTCATTCCATTTGGACTCCGTTTGGTATTCCTTTTCTGCAAAACTCTAAAATAGGCAAAAAAAAACAGAAACTGGCACTAGGCCTCCGGTTAATAGGTTAGTCCCAAGAAATAATATAAAAGAGCATGTTAAAGCCCGTTAAACATCCAAAACAGATAATGTAATATCATGGAACAATCAAAAATTATAGATACTTTGGAGTCGTATCATAGTTTACCACAGACCTACGGGTCCATAGTTAGTAGCTAGATGGCTTCTTCTCTCTCAATGTTTCTGAATACAATGTTCTCCTTGTTGTTCTTTGAGATCTATTTGATGTAATGACTTTTTGTGGTGAGTTTGTTGAGATCCGATGAATTATGAGTTTATGATCTGATCTATCCATGAATATTATTTGTGTTTTCTCCAAACTCTTTTATGCTTGATTAATATAGCTTCGTATTTCTTCTCCAATTTATTGGTTTGGTTTGGCCAACTAGATTGATTTATCTTGCCATGGGAAGAGGTGCTTTGTAATGGGTTCGATCTTGCGATGCTCAGTCCCGGTGTCTGAAAGGGACATGGCACGTATGTATCGTTGCTATTAAGGGTAGAAAGATGGGGTTTTTTTCATACGTGAGTTTATCTTGTCTACATCATGTCATCTTGCTTAATGCATTACTCTGTATTTCGATGAACTTAATATACTAGATGCATGCTGGATAGCGGTCGATGTGTGGAGTAATAGTAGTAGATGCAGAACCGTTTCAGTCTACTAATCTTGGACGTGATGCCTATATGTTTGATCATTACCTTGGATATCGTCATAATTAATTGCTTTTCTATCAATTGCCCAACAATAATTTGTCTACCCACCATATGCTATATTCTCGAGAGAACCCCCTAGTGAAAAATATGGCCCCTGGGTCTATCTTTTATCATATAAAAATCCTAAAAATACCTTGCTGCAATTTTCTTTTATTTATTTTATTTTTATTTTTCTCAGATCTATCTATCAAAACCTATACAATTTAATCTTGCTCGTAACCGTTGAGGGATTGAGAACCCCTCTACACGTTAGGTTGCAAGTATTTGTTGTTTGTGTGAAGGTGTTGTTTACATACTGTTGCTTAGTTCTCCTACTGTATTGATAACCTTGGTTTCATAACTAAGGGAAATACTTATCTCTACTGTACTGCATCACCCCCTCCTCTTCGGGGAAATCCCAAAGCAGCTCACAAGTAGCACTGCCCACTAGGCACCAGGGCACGCCAGCCCCCTATGGCACGCCCTCATGGGTAGTGGGGCCCACGAGGCTCTGCTGACCCTAATCTAGATAAAATAAATTCCTATTTCCCAAGAAAAAAATAGGAGAGATAGTTTCACTGGGTTTCATGATATGGAGCCAACGCCACCTCCTGTTCTTCATCGGGAGACCAGATCTGGAGTCCGCTCCGGGCTCCGGAGAGGAGGATCCGCCGCCATAGTCATCATCAACCATCCTCCATCACCAATTTCATGATGCTCACTGCCGGGAGTGAGTAATCTCTTCATAGGCTTGCTGGACGATGATGGGTTGGATGAGATTTATCATGTAGTCGAATTAGTTTTGTCTTGATCCCTAGTATCCACTATGTTCTAAGATTGATGTTGCTATGACTATGGTATGCTTAATGCTTGTCATTAGGGCCTGAGTGCCATGATTTCAGATCTGAACCATTTATGTTTTCACCAATATATTTGTGTTCTTGATCCTACCATGCAAGTTATATGCACCCATTACGTGTAATGATCCACATACCCCAAGGTGAAAATAATTGGGTTTCTTTCTAGTGATTACCATAATTTGAGGAGTTCATGTATTCACTATGTGATAATGCTTTGTTCCGGTTCTCTATTAAAAGGAGGCCTTAATATACCTTAGTTTCCTTAAGGACCCCGTTGCCACGGGAGGGTAGGACAAAAGATGTCATGCAAGTTCTTTTCCAGAAGCATGTATGACTATATACGGAATACATGCCTACATTACATTGATGAATTGGAGCTAGTTCTGTGTCACCCTATGTTATAACTGTTACATGATGAATGTCATCCAACATAATTATCATCACTGATCCAATGCCTATGAGCTTTTCGTATATTGATCTTTGCTAAGTTACTACTACTGTTGTTGTTGTTACAGTTGCTATTAAATTATTGATGTTACCGTTACTGCTACTATTGTTATTGCTACTACCGCTATCAAATTATCATATTACCGTGCTACTAATCACTTTGCTACAAATGTTTAGTTCTCTAGGTGTGGTTGAATTGAAAACTCAACTGCTAATACTTGCAAATATTTTTTGGTTCCCATTGTGTCGAATCAATAAATTTGGGTTGAATATTGTACCCTCGAAAACTGTTGCGATCCCCTATACTTTTGGGTTATCAAGACCTTTTCCTGGCTCCGTTGCTGGGGAGCATAGCTATATTTGTTAAGTCACTTGGAATTTATATCTGTTGATCACTATGAAGAATCTTAAGGATGATAGAACCAAGATCGTTCCCTCTAAGATGAGGGGAGGTAAGTGAGGGAGTCCCAGATTAAGGGGTCCTCGACCTGCCAACCTATTTCTCATGGGCTGGACTAGTGGGCTGCTTATTGATCGTCAAGAGTAGACCGGACTTCGGACAAGCCCGTGCTCTGGAAGGAAACCTCTGAAGACGTGGTGTACACTCCAAGTCTCGCTTGGCGTAGCTCGTGTGGTCACACCTTGGTGATAACTGACATATGTAACCCTAGGTACCCCTAGTGTCTATATAAACCAGAGGGTTTAGTCCGTAGAGGAGGAGAACCATCATATTACTCATATAGAGTTTAGTTCATCCGATCTCGTGGTAGATCAACTCTATAATCGTCATATACACACATCAATATAATCAAGCCGGACGTAGAGTTTTACCTCGTCGAGAGGGCTCGAACCTGGGTAAATAATGTCTCAATGTTCTTTATTACCCATTGATCAAAGATCCACAGCTCGGGACCGCCTACCCGAGATCTGCCGGTTTTGACACTAACATTGGTGCTTTCACTGAGAGTTCCGTTGTGGGATCGCCAAAGGACCGATGGCTTGCATAGTCATCAGTAATGGCATCTGTAAAAGGACGTCTTTGCTACTTCTTGAGTTGCGTTGATTTTTCCCTTGAAGAAGAAAGGGTGATGAAGCAAAGTCGAGATAAGTATTTCTCTCTGTTAAAAACCAAGGTATCAATCCAGTAGGAGGAACACACAAGTCTCCAATTATCGCACCTACACAAACAAACAAATGCTAACACCCAGCTCGATAAAGGGGTTGTTGAAGGAAATATGCCCTAGAGGCAATAATAAAGTTATTATTTATTTCCTTAATTCATGATAAATGTTTATTATTCATGCTAGAATTGTATTAACTGGAAACTTAGTACATGTGTGAATACATAGACAAAACATATAGTCCCTAGTATGCCTCTACTTGACTAGCTCGTTAATCAAAGATGGTTATGTTTCCTAACCATAGACATGTGTTGTCATTTGATGAATGAGATCACATCATTAGGAGAATGATGTGATGGACATGACCCATCTGTTAGCTTAGCATTATGATCATTACAGTTTCATTGCTACTGCTTTCTTCATGACTTATACAAGTTCCTCAGACTATGAGATTATGCAAACTCCCGAATACCAGAGGAACACTTTGTGTGCTACCAAATGTCACAACATAAATGGGTGATTATAAAGGTGCTCTACAGGTGTCTCCGAAGGTGTTTGTTGGGTTGGCATAGATCGAGATTAGGATTTGTCACTCCGTGTTTCGGAGAGGTATCTCTGGGCCCTCTCTATAATACTCATCACTATAAGCCTTGCAAGCATTGTAACTAATGAGTTAGTTGCGGGATGAAGTATTACAGAACGATTAAAGAGACTTGACAGTAACGAGATTGAACTAGGTGTTGAGATACCGACAATCGAATCTCGGGCAAGTAACATACCAATGACAAAGGAAACAATGTATGTTATTATGCGGTTTGACCGATAAAGATCTTCGTAGAATATGTGGGAGCCAATATGAGCATCCAGGTTCCGCTATTGGTTATTGACCGGAGATGAGTCTCGGTCATGTCTACATAGTTCTCGAACCCGTAGGGTCCGCATGCTTAACGTTCGATGACGATTTGTATTATGAGTTATGTGATTTGATGTATCGAAGGTAGTTTGGAGTCCTAGATGATATCATGGACATGATGAGGAGTCTCGAAATGGTCGAGGCGTAAATACCGATATATTGGAAGGCTGCATTCGGACATCGGAAAGGTTTCGAGTGATTTGGGTATTTTTCGAAGTACCGGAGAGTTATGGGAATTCGTATTGGGCCTTAATGGGCCATACGGGAAAGGAGAGAAAGGCCTCAAGGGTGGCCGCGCCCCTTCCCCATGGACTGGTCCGAATTGGACTAGGGAAGGAGGCCGGCCCCTTCCTTCCTTCTCCTTCTCCCTTCCCCTTTTCCTATTCCAGGTGGGAGGTGGAATCCTACCAGGACTAGGGAGTCCTAGTAGGACTCCACACTTTGGGCGCGCCCTATGAGGGCCAGCCTCCTCCTCCCTCCATCCTTTATACACGTATCCAGGGGGCACCCCATAGACAGACAAATTGATCCTTTAGTCATGTGCGGTGCCCCCCTCCACAGTTACACACCTCGATCATACACTACAAAAAAAAGACACATCCGTGACATTTTGGGCCGAACAAATTTTTTTTCTGTCATACATATGACACTTCTATGACGACAATTGTGACAAAACCCGGTATCATCATAGATGTGGTGGGCTCCTACTTCTATGACAAAAAATCATGACAGAAAATGGGCTTTTCGTCCTGGGCGGGCCGAAGACGCAGCTGCATGACATTCTTTGGGCCGTCCATGACAGAAAAAACCATGGTAGAAGCGAGGGGAGGAAAAATTCGGGGAGTTGCCGGTTATGGTGGGTGGTCGGGGGCGGAGCGATGCGCGTTTCTCTCGTACGTACGCGCGTGTGTGCGAGGCGTTGGCTCTAACTGAACCCGAGCGACGTTGGGCTCTAACTGAACCCGAGCGATTGCACTGCAGGCTACGCGTTACTGAACCTGAGCGATCGATCGATGGCTGTTAACTGAACCCGATGGAGCGATTCCTTCGCTACTGCTGCTAACTGAAGCCGATCGATGCTGCCTCTGGGATGAACAGTGAGCGTTGCAGGGGGGAGGGGGGTTGGATGAACAATGAATGGTGGCGTTGCCTCTGGATGAACAGGAACCCGTGGTGTGGAGGACTGGATGAAAGTAGACGGTGGAGGGGTGGCCGTGGAGGGGTGGTTGAACAGGACCCCGTGGTGTGGAGGGCTGGATGAACAGTAGACGGTGGAGGGGTGGCCATGGAGGG
>NC_041389.1:89317752-89341959 GCF_002162155.2 Triticum dicoccoides
GATCAACAGGACCCCTGTTTTGACTGTAGGAGGTCCGTTTCGTCCGTTTTGCGGTACGCCACACCCCTCCCGATCAACAGGACCCCCGTTTCGACCGTAGGAGGTCCGTTTCCTCCGTTCTGCGGTACGCCAGGCCTCGTTTCCATGACCTATTTCGTCCAAGCCGGTTGGCTCCCACACGTTCCGTTGCCTCCCGATGAACACGAGCATTCCGTTGCCTCCCCATGAACACGACGCATTCCGTTGCCTCCCCATGAACACGACGCATTCCGTTGCCTCCCCATGAACACGAGCCCTCGTCATACGTATGCGCGACTAGCCGTTCGAGACCCCGCCTGTATGTACACATATGTGGTCATATTTTCTTTCTTACACCCTGGCCGCTGTACCTACGTGTACATGCTACGTGCGCGCCTCTACTACGACACGTGCGCGCCTCTACAACGACCAGTATGTACGTACACGTTTGCGACCAGAATGACAACGCTACATACGCATTGACCAGGTGGGTCCCGACTGTCAGGCAGTTCCTTGCGTGCAAAGATGTAGCTGGTGGGTCCCAGCAGTTAGAGGGGCGAATCATTTTTTTTGCCCGGACGCACTTCCTTTGCGTGCGAAGATGTAGCTGGTGGGTCCCAGCAGTCACGAGGGCGAATCGTTTTTTTGCCCGGACGCACTTCCTTCGCGTGCAAAGATGTAGCTGGTGGGTCCCAGCAGTCAGGGGGCGAATCATTTTTTTTTGCCCGGACGCACTTCCTTGCGTGCGAAGATGTAGCTGGTGGGTCCCAGCAGTCAGGGGGCGAATCGTTTTGTTTTTTTGCTCGGACACACTTCCTTGCGTGCGAAGGTGTAGCTGGTGGGTCCCAGCAGTCAGGGGGGAAACGTTTTTTTCGCTAAATATGGTGGCCCGTCCGGTGGGTCCCCGCTGTCAGGTGGAGGAATAATTATTTTGCGCGTAATAAGGAGGCACTTCCTTGCTGCGGCCGTAGACCCAGCTGTCAGCCTCTCTGCGTATAGTTCACGTCTGATGGAAGCCGTTCCTTGACCATGTTGACCACGCCGCACCGAGAGCACCAGGGCGGTGGACGACGGCGAGGCCTAGGAAGGGGACGACGCGGAGCCGGGGAAGACGCGGCAGTGGATGCCCACGCGTAGAGGAGTACGAGGGTTCACTGGTTCACTGCGGTGTGAGGCTGCCGTCGCCGCAGAATAACAAGGGGTGTGGGTGAGTAGAGGGATGGCCTGGCCAGCGGTGGGAGTAGTAGGGGGCGGTGAGGCCTCCCCGCATCGCAGCCGGCAATGGGAGGCAGGAGCACGAGACACGGCAGGCGCTGGTTTGGGCGGCTGGAGCAAGAAGACCATAGGTTGAAGAAGCACTACGGCCGTTGGATGGACATCGTACGGTCACTGGAGCTAGAATCATGCATATTGACTAAGTTGACAAAGCCCTCCGTCCCTGTCAACTTAGTAGGCCCACAAGTTAGCCTGCCACTGTACTTGATCCCAGCTAACAGGGGGAGTATTCATTTTTTTTGTGCGTAATAAGGAGGCACTTCCTTGCGTACGAAGATATAACTGGTGGGTCCGAGCTGTTAGAGCCGGCCGCAGGGAGGAGGGAGCAGGCAGTCCCGCCGGCGCTTGTTTGAGCGGCTGGAGCAGGAAGAGCAGAGATTGAAGAAGCACGATGGCCGTTGGATGGCCATCCAACAGTCACTGCTTGTGCATCAACCTTTTTTTAGGAAAGCCTCAAATCTCTGGAAAACAGCATACAGCCCATATGCCATTATTTTTTTTAATTTACAGCCATTTGCTAATTCTTAAGGTTTTCTTGGAGCCCATATTCTTTTTTTAGCATTACAACCCATATTGTGGCCACGGTTAAAAACTTATATGAAATTTTGCATATTTTGGTGCGGTCCGAACTGTTTTTAATCCCGAAATTTCGACTCACATTCAAACTGATTTTAAAAATAAATGTATATCAATATAAAATCCAACAAATTCTTCACGCATAAAAATTAATGTAATTTAAAATCTCGAAATGAAAAAAAAGATATTTGAAACTAACTGCCAGTTTGATGTGTTTTAAAAATGTACAACCCATTTCTCATTACTGATGGGCCATTTTCTCGGCCAGCCGAATGAAAGCTCTCCTCACCTTGAAAGATTTGCAGCCCAACAGGCTTGACAAAGCGACTTACTTGGCAAATCATAAAAAAACTGGGTTGTGGCCGTGGACCTAGCTGTCAGCCTCTACACGTACAGTACTCTCCCGATGGAATGTCGTTGACCACATTAACCATGCCGCGCGGAGAGCACCAAGGCGGTGGACGACGGCGAGGCCTAGGAAGGGGACGACGCGGAGCCGGGGAAGACGCGGCAGTGGATGCCCACACGGAGAGGAGTACCAGGGTTCACTGGTTCGGCTGCGGTGTGAGGCTGCTGTCGTAGCAGGGCCTAGCTAGCGGTGGAAGTAGTAGGGGGCGATGAGGCCTCAACGACAGCACAGCCGGCCACTGGAGGCAGGAGCAGGCGGTCTCCCCGGCGCTGGTTTGGGCGGCCGATGCAAGAAGAGCAGCGATTGAAGAATCAGCAGGACCGTTCGATTCAAATCCAATGGTTACTGCTGCTAGAATCGTTTGTTGACTAAGTTGACAAGCCCTGTGTACGCGTCAACGTAGTAGGCCCACAGGTCAGCCTCCCAACCGGTGCGCCCCAGATGTCAGTGGGAGGAATCATTTTTTTCGCGTAATAAGGAGGCAGTTGATTGCGTACGGCCAGGCCAGCGGAGGGAGTAGGGTGGGCCGGGGAAGCCTGCGCGGCATCACAGCGGGCCACAAGAGGAGGGAGCATGCAGTCGCGCCGGCGCTAGTTTAGGCGGCTGGAGGAGGAAGATCAGATATTGAAGAAGCACGGCGGCTAGAATCATGTGTTCACTGACAAAGCCTTGCGTAAACAAGTCAGCCTCGAAATCTGTGGCGTGTACAACCCATTTGCTATTATTTTTATAATTGTTACTCATTTCTAATTCATATGGAATTTATTGCAGCCCGTTTTCCATTTTTAGAATTGCCGGCCATTTTCTGGTCAGTACCAGGGTCAAAAAATTAACTAAATATGTGGGAAATTTTTGCTGGGGAACGAAATATTCTGAATGCAAAAATTAATAGCCATACTAAAACAAATTTAAAAATAAGTTAGTACTATGTCATGTTAAATCCAATGAAATACGTATAAGATATCAGTGAAGAACATAATTAAAAAAAAGTAATATCCCATTTGCTCGTCTTGAAAGATTTGCAGCCCAGTAATTCGGAGAAAACAAATAGGCTTAGCTTGGGTATTCTTCAAAAAGAAATACTGGGCTACCTATTTTCCTAAAGAACTGGTGCATGAGCATTTAGCTTTATTTATTTATTTACTTATTTATGTTTAGGGGACCATGAGCATGTACCTTGGCCGGATTCATGTGATAGCGTCCCTTCCAGTTAATTATGGGCTTCTCTATTGGGCCTTCATCAGTGGGCTGCATGTTATCAACAAGTGGAAAATGTGTTCCGTACGAAAAATAGTATGAGCTACGTACGGTACGGGGCACTAAAGGATCGAACCGTGCAACGACTTCCAAAACATTGTGTTTGTCGTTCTAACAACACATTTATATTCAACCAACAGACGAAATATACTACTGATTGTACATTGAAAACAGCAGCAGCAACAACCAGGGCTGGGGGTGCAACAGAAGCAGTAAGCAGTCTAGAAGAGTGAAGACGCAGCTCTCTCTTCCAAACCAAACATCAGCCATCATTACAAAAGGGCTACCAAAAAAGAACAAGTGTATGCATCAAACTAAATAAAGATCCTACTACACCAAGTGTACGCATCTAACTAACTGGCTCAGTTAGACGTTACTATTTATTAAGCTGTGGAGATTGGCTAACGGCTTGAACCAGATGGGTGCTTGACGGGGGAAACTCCAGCCAGCAGGTCGAAGTCTGATACTTGCGACCCTCTCTCCTACTTTGGGCTGCAGAGCGTGGCGGCAGATATCAGGGTATGGTGCATGCAGAGACGCATGGTACGCTGTGTACACACAGTTTTGCCTGATGAACGAAACCGCACTGCCATCATGATCCTTGCCGTCGGTTATCTCCTGGTTAATCGGATAATTCAGTCTGACAAAACAGAGAGCGTGTGCCAAGGCTACTTACCAGCCTCCAGTCAAAAATTCCTGAAGGCCCAGAGAAGCTGGGATCCTGCTCAAAGACCTTGCAGTGACTGTGATTGTATTCCGTGAAACAACACGTCCTGTACGTGCGAACGATCATCAATCTTTCGCCGTCGTCTGATCGAACCAGGAACCACCTGCAACTGCCATGCCGCTTTTCTTTGAAAGGTTCTGGGATTAGGAAGGGTAGGGACACCAGGCGGCCTACAACATCATATCAAGTTGGAGTCAAATAAAAAAGGACTCTTGATTTAGTCAATCTTAAGAACAACATGTTATGAGCATGAATATTTTTTCAGTAAATGTTCACAGTAATATAAGCAAGCCATCATGATATCATAAGAAAGTAACATACTGCTGTAACAGCCATTTGTAGCGATGACTGGAGTTGGCCAGCAATACGTCCAGCCATAGAAGGAGTCAACAGCGTAAATGAAGCCCTTGTGTTCAATGGCATCAGAGAACCATGGAGGATGTATGATCCTGCGATGGACGTGCAGATTTATCCAGTTACCGCAGTGACCTGTCAGATAGGCGAGACCGCGGTTGAAGAACGCAATTAGCCTAAAATCTTTATAATTCCCAGATCTTGTGGGCACTTGGCAAATTACAACCTTGAGCAAATCAAACTTGGTATCATGTTGGCTACTGTAAGATTCCGAGTATTCTGGGCCGCGGTGCCAAAGCAGTGCAGTGTTAATTGAAGGAAGGGGGATCAATCGCCGGGTGTAGACCTCCACGAGAATCCAGCTACCGCGGCCGTCGACGAGCACCATCCAAGACGTGTTCATGCCGACCCAGTACATACCGTTAATGTAGCTGAGGCTGACGGGGATCGGATCGCAGTGAAGGGGGTTGATGCTCACCACCCTACGATCATTATGCTGCGTGACACACCGTTTCTAAAGATCAGGCGGCATCAGCAAGCAAGGAGATGGCTTAAAAAGCTCCGGCCTGAGGGCTTTGAGTAAACGGTACAGCCCCGACGAGCACGCGGCGAGCGGCATGGTACTGAGATTGTCAACACGCGAAACAATGAGCTTGATTACCTTTGTGGGGAGCGAATTCCAGCCACTCTTTCGGCGGACGCTGCTCGATTCTGCCATTGTTAGTGCTTGGGTTTCGGACGAGGGGGGAGGCGCCTTAGAGGGGATGGAAGCTTGGACGAGATTATGTGAGGACAAAGATGGAGAAGCGAATATGTGCTGCGGGAAGTGGACAGGTGATGATGACTACATCACGCCGCTTGACTTACGAGACACATACCAGCAGCGTAGGGTCATATCGATGCCAGACAACTTGCTTGAGTGATCACAGTACTGGTACTCCCTACAGTACCTACTACAGTACTATGCCCTAGTTTGCTAGAGTAGAGTAGTAGAGTAGGACTCTGCTCTACTACTAGCACCGGAGGAGTAGTATATTCTAATCTAAAATAGTTACAAACTTCGATGCCCGATCGTGGAGAGACTACGAACCATGCTCAAAGACCGTGTCTACGTGGTGTTTGGACTTATATGCAAAAAAATAGCAAGATGCCCATGCATTGCACGGCACACCATCATCACCAACTCGGTTTTCTATAAGAGTAGATATATATATATAGATAGATAGAGACTAGGGAGTACTAGTAAGGACACCATCTACTGCTTCATGTGCTACTCCTGCGCTCCATTCGGC
Source organism: Triticum dicoccoides (assembly GCF_002162155.2). Lineage (NCBI taxonomy): Eukaryota > Viridiplantae > Streptophyta > Magnoliopsida > Poales > Poaceae > Triticum > Triticum dicoccoides. The sequence goes on from NC_041389.1 coordinate 89,323,661, forward strand.
GGCCGCAACATCCCCCCCTACAGCCACTCCCTCATGCGCTCCATTCGGCGGGCGCTGTTGAAATCTGGGGAGCGCACTCTCGCGACTGCTGGCAGCCACGACTTCACCAACGACGACTTCTTCCCCAACCTCGGCAACCTCTTCCTCAATGACGTGGGCGAAAACCTCAACACCAACGGTGCTGCTCCCATTGCACCATATGTGTTTCTGTCCTTCCTGTTTGAAATCGTGGTAGAATTCATGTTTCTACTCTGTATCCTACTACTATGCTAGTCCACATGATTAGTTTCATCTCTGTTATAGCCGTCATGATTTATTTTGTGCTTATTTGGATTAAATCTCGTAGTAACTTGCTCACATATTCAACTGGCGCAACGTCCCCTACAGCCACTCCCGTTTCATGGACGGCCTGGTCGATGCCTCCAAGGAGCCCTTCGTCCACTGCTATGAGTGCCTGATGCCGTTTTGTGGCTCGCCGGCGGACATGGTGCATCACCTCACGGATGCGTGCAGCAGTCACTGCTGGCCCTTGGCGGAGAACATCAAGTACGACACGTGCTACCGATTCACCATGCCGGAGTCGCTGGAGGATCACCGCCGCCTGCTAGCCTCAGAGGAGGACGGCAGCGTCTTCCTCTTGATCGTGGGCACCGGCGAGGCCCGCGCAGGCCGCCGCCCCATCTTTGTAGCGTGCGTCAGGGGCGTCGCCGCTGACGCTGACACTAACACGAGGCAGATGTACGGGTGCAAGGTCAATGTTACTACCCCTCCGGGTCACGTGGGCGGCGAAACCAGCCTCATCGGACAGACTTGGAATCTGAGGAGCTGGGACTATCCCGCCAATGTGGACTCGGAACACCCATGGCATCCGTTCTATCCTTTACCCGCCGACTCGGTGCACGGGGACTCCAAGGAGGTTCACTTGGACATATGCATTATCAAGTGCACTTAGAAAACATGTAGTGTGTGTGTGGGCGCTTAAGGCGTGTGTCTTTGCTGCTTTTGATTCTGTAAGCTTGTCGTTAAACTTGAGTGGCTTTCGCCGCAGTCCTTCCTTTGAACTGCTCCTCTCAGTGAGCTGATGTAAGACACTTTGGGTTTCATTTGGTAATGGAACCGGGGAGGAGCCTCCCTGTTCTTCTAAAAAAATACGCATTATCAAGTTAAATGTTGATCATTAGTCTTCGCTCAATGTAATCCGCTGTCTAAGCATGTGGAGACTTCCATGCAGGATCTTGCTCTATTGGAGTATCGCGCATGAATAAAAGTGTATCCGTTTATGGTTTAGTCTAGAATCTTCCATGTATGAATTTTTACTGCAGTACTGGTGAAAGACTTACGATGAACCATTTCTTACATCTCCTCTGCCCCCTTGCAAGTCTTCCTGATTTAATCCCTCCGTCTAGGTGTATAAGGGCATGGTTAATATTACTTAATAGTATAGCCAACTGTTGACTATAGGAAAGTGTCATGTCATCTGTAGCCAACATGTATAACAATCGATACCTTAAAACTAATTCTTAAAGATCATTTCTTGCAAAGCACAATAAGTGTTATTTCTTCACAAGTTTTGGATGCAGGTTGAACAATTGAATGCTTTTGTTTGCAAAAGATACCTTTTTATCTATTTCACCCGGATGTTTGTGAGCTCTAGAGATGAGATAATATCCGAAGAAACCTATCGATACCCGTTACACATGAGATGACCCCCACATCCTTTGTCAAAATAAACAACTCGTCGATCAATGCATTTCACTCTTCGGTGCAACACACGGGCACCTTACTACTATAGATTAGTACGACCAAAAATTGAACTAACATTATATATAGTACGATAAATACTGATGCATGTCACCTAAAATTATATCATTCAAAACTATGTTCAAATACGAATCCAACGATATAGTTTTTGTTGACATGCACTAACATTTTGTCAGTTAAATCTTCAGTCAAATTCAATGGGGGACTAATAAACCATGACCGATGTAGTACAAGTGTAGAGGGCGGCGCTGCACGGGAGTCTCACCTCTCACCCCGCTCGTGGCGCGGCAGTAAAGCCGTCATATCACAAAACCCAACCACTCCCAGTAATAAATGGCCTGGTAAAATAAACGGACAAGCAACCATCACATCCCTCCGTCTTTTTTGCATTTCATCTCTCTGCATTTACTTTCTCCGGTTCATCTCCCATGCTCAATCCGTAGCTACTACTCCTAGGGCTAGTTCTTTTGGCGGCTTCCTCGGCTTTTCCCACAAGATTAGTCAAAGTGGAGAGTAACAATAAGGCGCCTCACTCATTTATTTTGGCTTCTAAACTACTACTCCGTCCTGGTTTATTCCTCACCATTACAATTTGTGCTAAATTTTGACCAAAGATTTAACTGATAAAATGTTACTCAAAACACTTAGGCGCGGTGCATCTAGGTGTGTAAGTCATCTTACGAAAACCAAATAATCCGAAAACACTTAGGCGCGGTGCATTAACTTCTACCTCGTTTCTTGTTTCTTGACATATCAAGCAATAAGAGATAAAGAGTGTGCATGCTTTTAATGACTTGAGATATCAAACACGACATGTAGTGGTTAGTTCATTGCATGCAATACTATTAATTAGCAAATAAACATTAACGTTTCTTGTTTTCTCCTCCTCCTTGGTCACGGTGTACATAGAAATAACCACAGAGAAGGAAGCTAAAAGTAAACAATCAAACGAGCATTTTTGCATTTGTTTTGCATTGAATCGTTTCACAAGCTTGACTAGTGTTGTTTTTCCACTTTTACAAAAACTGCATCATAATGTTCAAACGTGCATTTGCACGTACATAAGTAATAGTAGTACTCCCTCCGTCTAGGTGTACAAGTCTTCCCTCCTTCTTGGTCACCGTGCACAACCAAAGATGACTTATTGACCTGGACGGAGGGAGTAGCACAGTCTGCAAGCATATATCGAGAGAGACGTGTAGTCCGATAGTATATAGTAAAGTTTGTGCTATATGCACGTACTTGCAAAATGCGTAATAATACAAAACGTTTCCAAACTTTCCCTTTTACATACATAACTAAGGACGCTAAAAATTCCTGAATGTTCGGGATTTATCATTTGCGTCCCAAAACTAATGAGATCACCTTACGAAACAAAAATTATACTCCTCCTAAAAGCCACGTCGCTCGCGGGAGCGCTTACAGTGCGCCACGAGTGCCCTGGTGCGCGGCCGTTTCCCAGCGCGCCGACACAACGCCTCTTCCTCAGCCTCGTAACTCGCAGGTGATGATTGGCGGCTTGCCGGCGGGCGAGCGCGATCTCACCGGTGTGGTGATCCGGCGCCAACAGGTACTCCTCCTGGCTGGAAGCATGCACCCGGTCCACGTACCGCCAAGCGTAGATGAGGCGCTTGGGCCCGACTGCACTCAGGGCGTCGGCACGGGCGTCCTCCGCCACCCTCACGGCCCTCGCACGAGCCTTCTGCCAAAGAACCAATTGCTTGACTCTCTCGGACGCGACATAGATCTCCGAGAAAGCTTGTTGCACGGTGCGCTTCTCTTCCTCGGCCTTCTTCTCCGCCTCTATTTTGGCGCGCTCTGCTGGAGGCAAAGCCTCCCACAAGGCGACATCCATTTCTTTCCAAAGCTCCTCAAGGCTGGGGGCTCGACGGGCGGCGCGGCGTTCTCCTCGTAGCGAGGAGCCGACGCGTCCTCCAACGCGCATGCCGGCGAGATTGAGAACGCCAATGCGTCCACCTCGACGTGTCGCGGCTAGGAGCGCAACGCCGACGCGTCCTCCTCGACTAGTGGCGGCGAGGAACAGAATGGTGATGCGTCGCGTCGCGGCGAGGAGCAGAACACCGACGCGTCCTCCTCGACTAGTGGCGGCGAGGAACGGAACGGCGACGCGTCGCGTAGCGGCGAGGAGCGGAACACCGACGCGTCCTCCTCGACTAGTGGCGGCGAGGAACGGAAAGGCGACGCGTGACCGTCCACGCGGTGCAGGGAGGGGCTCCTAGGGCTTGGGAGGGGAGATGCCATGGTGGTCGACGTGAGAGGGAGGGGGAGGAGAGGGGGAGGAGATAGCGATGTCGTGGGAGGCGTAGTATTTATAGCGAGCAATGGCACACCTACATTAGATATGGACTGAGCTGCACTGACTTAACTGCAGGTCCAGTTGCGTCACTGACATGTGGGCCAGTACACTGTTGGGCCCATATGTCAGTGACCCAATGCACCTGAAGTTAAGTAAAAGCTACGTGGACATATTTGTTGGAGTAAATTACGGGGGAGCGAAGGGGTGGAAATATTGCTGGTCACAATGGATTGGACGAGCGTGGGGGAGGAGAGTCATGCATGCAGATTTTTTCACACGGGGTGGAGTGGTGGGACCGCCGGAGGGAGAAGGAGAGTTTGGCAGGCATATTGTTTCCACACATGGAGAGGAAAAGATTTGGAGACGAACGGGCTTCCTTCAGGTATGGGGAACGGTGCATAATAAGTCATCTTGCATGCCGGGCTAGGTATAGTCTCAAGTCATTAAAAACATACACGCCCCACACATGTTCATATTTCAAGGTGCACTAAATTATTGCATGCGATGATTAAGGCTGGCCATCATGGTGGTATCTTAGCTGGTACACGGGAATAGCAAACATGCTGATGTGGCAAAGGATTAAAGAAGAGATGGGGTTAGACTAACTAGTGTTCATGCATGCATTGGTAAACACATTTTTTTGTGAAGAACGACAGCATTAGTTGAGTACTTTTGCAGACTTCAAAAACTATTCCACCGCCTCTACTATCTTGCTAAGAGTAGGTGATTTTTGAGTCGAGCCCTTTAAACTAGAAGGGAGGTAGTGGTACTCTAATAGCTAGGTGTGTAAGTCATCTTACGAAAACCAAATAATCCCAAAACACGTAGGCGCGGTGCATTAACTTCTACCTCGTTTCCTGTTTCTTGACATATCGACCAATAAGAGATGAGGGTGTGCATGCTTTTAATGACATGAGACTATCAAACATGACATGCAGTGGTTAGTTCATTGCATGCAATACTATTTAATTAGCAAATAAACATTAATGTATCTCGTTTTCCCCTCCTCCTTGGTCACGGTGCATAGCCTAAGATGACTTTTACATTGATGTCAAATCAATATTCACAATGTCAAATCAATATTTTTACACTCATTATAAAACGTAGTACTTATACTCATTATAATGAGTATTGTAGATATTGATACTTTTAGTATAAATTTGGTCGTGGAATTTCATTGATGCCTGTCAAAGCATGGAGGAAGCGGAGCTTAGGGCTTGCATTGTCGGTCTCTACATAGGTATTTCTCTTCATAATCCTGTAATTTTAGAGACTGATTGCGCTTTTGTGGTAGCGTCTCTTCAATCGGGGGACTATGACAGGTCTGCTATGCGTGACCTGAAGATGAAAGCGTTGAGCATCTCGAAGTTGATCAAAAATCTTCAATTGTCAAAGATTAGCCGTTTGGCCAATAAGGTGGCACACTTAATCGCTAAGTATAGCTTTGACAATAGATTAGATGGTATTCTTGTAAATAACGTACCGCCCTGTGTGGTGAATATTCTATCGAATGAGTGTACTGGTGTGGCTGGTTAATTAATATAAGATGGTGTTTAAAAAAGTATATATTTGGTCAAACACTTTGCAAACGGTTGACGGCAGTAAAAAGGACCAGAGGGAGTATCATGCATGCGGAGTAGGCAAAAAAATTGCTCATTTTTAGCCGGTCGAAGTCTCAAAGGGCGCAACCGCGCAAGGGAGGCGAAGGTCGTGGGAGGCGCGACAGTTGACGGAATTAAGTGAAGTTACATCCACGCATCGGCATGGCGTGCAAACAGGCAGAAGCTATACCGTCAGGCCTACGATATGGGTCTAGTAGACATGACATCTAGTGGGTCCCGCATAGTTCTCGAGAACTCTTTGGGGGCTTGCAGCCGTTTATCCACCGGGCAAGCCAGCAAACCCACGCTGTTCGCACGCCCTACTCGTCCCCGTCTTCTACCTCACAACAGTTCGCTCCCAGTCATCCCGTCCTTTCACATTAGTTCGCTCCCAGTTTTTGCGGGGTACAACAGTTCAACGTCTCCTAACCCTCCTCCAAAATCCATGGCCTCCTAAATCTCCATGGTCGCCACTGAGTACCAGGTTAGAGCCATCACCGGCGATCAGTTCATCGTCATCTACACACGTCGATCCGTGACGGTGAAAGCATGGCTTGCTCGCTTCCTACGCATGTTCAACAGTTCAATGGATGAGTGGGTCGCTGGGCTAGATGTTGAGTACACCACAGTTGTGGGACGAGAGAAGGATCTAAAGGATGAAGAGAGGAAGAAGCCCGCCGTGATCCAGGTTTGCGTACATAATGTTTGCTTGGTCTACCACATATGCCATGCCAACGTTGAGTGCCAGGATTTTAAGAACTTCCTCAAGGACAAAAGAGTGAAATTCGTTACTGTAGGCTTTAAGAACGACAAAGAAGTCCTGCGTCGGATAGGTCTCGTTGTAGGCTAGCCCTTCAATCTCCAGAAGGCAAGCCTGGTGTCCTCCTCTCAACCTTCAATGCTGACCCTGGCAGCAGCCATGATTGATTCTTCGTACGCTAAACTGAAGAAACCTCATCACGAGTTTCATCATGCATGGGAGTCGAAGACATTAGATGAAGATCACATCCTGTACGCAGCAATGGATGCCTACCTTTGTTTAAATATCTACATGGGTTGGATGAAGAAGCAGAGCCCAGTGTCCGGTTCAAGCAAAGAAGCATCGGCGAAGAGGAAGAGGAAGAGGGACGAGGACGAAGTCGAGGACATGGACTCAGACTCTGAGTAGGTGGCAGTGTCGTCGCTCATGCTGGTTCTACTGCAGTGTCAAGCTGACTAGTTGCTTAGTTTATTTTCAAGGGTATGTTGTGCTGAGGCCCCAGCAGAACTATGTTTATGTTCTTTCCCGTTATTTGAACTGTTTAGTACGTAGAGTAGTACTAGTACTATGTCTTACTACTGTTCTTCTTGCAGTTGGTACTACTGCTCGTACCTTCGTGTTCCCACTGTACTTAATACGTTCGTACTAGTAGTATAATTTGGGTCAGACGATTTGTGAAAGAAGTTCGACGGAGCGAAGGAAGAAGACGGCAGAAGAGGTGGAAGAAGCCCTTCTAGCCATCCATGTTGCATCAAACGGCTCACATGAGTCGACTGACCCAAATTGCTCCTTCAGATTGCAGGATCCACCTGGCATTCAAGGTCTGGAAGGTAGATTCCGTGTCCACACCCGGTTTGCAGGCTCGACGCGTGCGCGACCGGCTTCTGCCGTGATAGCCACCATGCGCGCCTCCTCCGCACGGGCGGAGACGACAATGACACACTAGTTCCTCCTCGCCGGCATGCTGGAGCACGCGCTCATCCTCCTCTTCGTATGATGCGTGCATAGACGCGGCTCCACCAGCTGCTCGCGTGCTTGGCAGCGCGGCGGCATGGCGAGGAGGGACTGCAGACGATGTGAGCGGGCGAGCCTTCGGCTTCATGACACAGGGATGGCGGCGACATGGCGGTGATGGGCAAGAAATTGTTGGCCGAGCAGGCGGGCGCCGGCATGCGCAACGGCGGCGGCGGCATATTGATGAGTGCGCATATGGGAGCTTACTTTAGTTTTATATGAGGTTGGTCAAACTTAAAAGAAAACCGTACTAGTACACGTAAACATTAGACTTAGGCAGCGCTTTTATTATTTATTTATTTTTGAAGTTAGTACCACAACCACGATATGGAATCCTGTGCAAGCGCATGAACCGCGGCCGCGCGGTCGATCGAACGGTGTGTCATCGTGTCGCGCTCGAAGGACATCCACCGAACCTTTTTGTGTGTGTGAAAACAATCCTCAAATATTACTCAACTTTTTTTTCCTAGGAAAGTTCTTGACGCTGCAATATTTCCATATATTTGAATTTAGCTCCAGTTTGTGTTTATTTGGATTTGGACGTTTTAGGTGCGCCCTAGTTTTTTTAATACTTATTTTGTGTGTGTGACTGAGAGAGAACGTGTGTATGTGTCCATATGTGTGTTGTGGCAGAAGGGCAATGTGGAGACGGTGTGCGTGTGATACAGACATAGAGAGGTGTGAATGTGCAAACGATCATGCATGAGTGAGACATAGACAAATGCCGATACGTTGTGTATACATGAGAGAATGGTCTTCTAGTTCACTTGCGTGTGTGTGTGTGTGTGAGAGAGAGAGAGAGAGGAGCATCCATAACACAACAACCATCTCTCTCGATTCGTCCGTCCCTCGCACGATCGCATGCAACATATGCATCAACGCGCACATTTTGACACCCTCACTCGGCCCCTGCCCACCTAAGGGCCCGCACAATCTCTTCGTGAATACCCATTTCTCTCCTTAGGTTTGTTTTCGCTCAATATCTGACACACACACACACACACACACACACACACACACGCGCGCGCGCGCGCGCGCGCGCAACACAACACACACACACTCCCCCGAGCAGACAATTCATCCCCATCCAAGGTTATACGGCGACCACTCTCGCTTGTGCTTCTTTGCACCCCCAACATGCACAACACCTCAATCTTCAAAGAGGGCATCGAGCACGACCAACCGCGCTAGAGAATGCGGGGTCATTTGGAAGCAGGGTGATGTGACGACGGGTGACTGACTCCTCCCCCCCACCCTCTCTCTCTCTTGCACAAAATTACCATTCCCTCTCTCCCCCGCACAAAATTGTCAATCCCTCAACCCATGAGATCCTTCACCTCTCGTCCATGTTTTTCCAGCTCTCTCATCAAACATGTTGTCTCTTCTCCTTCCACGTATACAGAATCACGTATATTACATGTCTCCATCTTTCTCACAGACCTAACTTCTTCCTCTCTCTCTCTCTCTCTCTCTCTCTCTCTCTCTCTCTCTCTCTCTCTGTGTGTGTGTGTGTGTGTGTGTGTGTGTGTGTGTGTCTCGTTAGGTTTGTCTCCTACTCTCTCGTCCACATACATACAATCTTTCCCGCCCTATCTGCTCCATCTTCAAAAGCTCTCTCTGCACGTTTCATTCACACAATGGGATATGTCAAAATGTTGCTTCTATAATGGTTGATGTAGAGTTTTGGTTGTTTTTGTTGCATCCTACAAAGTAATAACTATGAAATGCATTTAGATTCTCATTTGACTGGGATTATGTGAGTTTGAGAATTTTGTGAAGTACTATAGACCTTGTATACATCTTGGGATTCGACAATGATTGTAACTATTGAATTATATAGACCATTACATTCGAAGTCAATAGCCTAATATATTTATTTCACAATTTCAACAAATGATTAGTTCACTACAAACTAAGAAAACAAATGTGTACTCCCTCCGTTTTTATTTAAGTCCACGTATTAGCATTGGTCAAAGTCAAGTTTTGTAAACTCTCAGAAAGCTTATAACAAAAAATATTAACATATACAATAACAAATAAATACCATTAGATTCATTATTGAATGTACTTCCACATCATACATATTTGTTATGGTAAATGTTTATATTTTTATATAAACTTGGTCAAACTTTAGGAAGTTTGACTTAGGTCAAACCTAATATGCAGAGTTTACTACTACTACTCGCTAGTTGCTTAGACGAATCACTCAACACGCCACACGGGGAGTCCAATGTCACAAAATTTTGAGGTCGGCGGGAAAATCTCCCACGACCCTGATTCGAGCAGTAGGAAGTTACCGTCATAGCCTTCGGAACAGGCCTACGTACGATGTTTGGTAGGGGGCTGTTTTCGTAACTTCAGGTTCACCCTACCCAGCCAGCCCCACCCCAGCACCTAGAGTAGTACACCTGAATACTCCCCATTTTCTATCCCCACCGCAAAATAGACTTCTCCACGGCACCGCAGCCTTCGTGCTCCTCCCCTTTACATCGGCGCACTCGTCCACCGCAGCGCATCTGCCTCATCGACAACCTCGTATGCCGCACTGGAGCCGGTCCACCGTCATCATCGTAGACGGAGCCTCTTCCCCGGCATCGTCTTCCATGGTCTCGGATCTGCTTCCCGGAAGCCGACGCCAAGCGTAGAAGTACCACTGTCGTGGACAATGAACTGACTCCCGTTGTCGACCATGACTCACAGAGGCCGCTGCAACCATCATTCTCCTCCTCGATTGGTAATGTGTGTATTGAATCACTTAGCAGTACATGTGCAGTTCCAATTTTGTTCATACCTACCCTTCAATTTTCCTGGGTGCTATTGTTCCTGTAAAAGTAATTGGTTATAGCCTCCATTGCCCAACAAAATATCAGCTTGTAATTGTGTGTCGCTCCTATATTGCGCTGTGCTTGGGTAGGTTTTTCATCTGCAACCAGCAGTGTGGCAAATGATGGAAAGGTTTTTAGAACTAGCAAGATGCCCATGCGTTGCACGCATCAAGATGCATTTGTATGAGTAGTTTATCTTGTGGGAGAAAAGGATGAACGAGGGAAGGCCTTATTTGCAAATCTGGAGAGGGGTATGGGTATCTTTTTGCAAAATTCCCATTTGTTTCCTTCCTATCTGTCAGATATAAATCGGACGGCCTATGTTACAAGGAAAAAAAGTATAGAGAAAAAAAGTAGACAGTAAAGGAAGTAGAGATAAATATTAAATATAAAATATAAAATAAATATAACCATAGAGAAGAGAGTAGAGATAGCAGAGACGTTGGGAAAGGATCGCGCACGCAGAAAAAAGCGGCCGGGCGTGCGCTAGTTTTGGCGCGCGGCGTCTGGCGAGCTTTATAAAATCCAACGCCCTCCCACCGCTCTGTGCTTGCCACCGCTCTGTGCCTCGCCACCGCTCTCTCCCGCTCTTTTTCGCCTCGCCGCCGCCGCGCCACCATGTCGCCGCGTCGCCGGGAAACTTGGGGATACCGTGGCGTCCGCGCGCGCCCCTCCAGCGGCTTCTCCGCCGAGATCCAGTTCCGCGGGATGCACCTCGGCCTCGGCAATTTTGACACCACCACCGAGGCCGCCCGCGCGTACGATGCGGCGGCGTGGCGCCTCCATTGGCCTCATAGAACATTGAACTTCCCCAACGTGCCGACGCGGGAGCGGGCCCAGGAGCTCGTGCCTCTGTCGCGGCTTAGCATCGACGAGGATCGTTGCGACAACCGGAGGCGGGAGCACCATCTCGGCATTGCCGAGATGGACGAGGAAGCCATTACTCTGTGGCGCCAACACTTCCCGCAGGACATCATCAACGAGTGCGAGTTCTACGCGCAAAGGAGGGCGGAGAGGGATAAGAGGAGGGCGGAGCGAGCCGCCTATCGCGAGGACAAGCGTAGGCGAAAAGCGGACGCTCAATTCAACATGAGGCTAGGAGCAGCGTCGCCCTGGGAATCCGACGACGATCGGTATCTTCACGCCTATAGTTAGACGTCGGAGGAGGACATCACCGAGGAGCAGTCGGACGATGAGGAGTAGTTGAATTATCTTTTTTGTATCTATCTATGCTGAGAACTATCCTCTACTCTCTAGTATCTACTTCTCGATCTCAGCATTGTAAACGCTTTTTTAAAGCGCTGCACATTGCGATTCTGTTGGAGATGCTCTAACATGGCAGACGAGTGCTTTAATGTTGCCCACAAGATGCACAAGTATTAATAGTAGTATTTTTCTTGCCATGTTGAGATTTTGAAACCACGAGTGTGAACATGCAGAGGAGCAATGAAGACCAAACACGGGATATTAGGGACATCTTCAAGGAGCGTGGCAAGTTAAAGAGGAGCTGCACCGAACCTGTAAAATGAGCTTTGGTAAGTAACACCCTTTCAATTACTTTCGTTTAGCCTCGTGTTCTTCGATGTGTATATGTTGTAGTTTCTATTTCTCTTAAGCGTGGTGTTCTTCGATGTGTAATAAGAAGAGTCTTAATTGTCCTAATGCTTTCGTTTTTAACTTGATGTAGGAAGTGGGTGTTCTCACCGTGTAGTCTTCTTTTATATTTCTTTTCCTTTTGAATTCACTTCTCCGAGTTCTGTTTATCTGGCTTCTACTAAATGGATCTAGGTTTCTCTAAGTATTGATCTAAAAAAGAAGTAACTTCATGTCAGGATGCAGTTCCTGCAAGGAGGGAAGTATGGTCAACCTCGAGATCATGTTTCCAAAATGAGGCTGGATTACACACAAGGTGCCAGTTCCCTAATGATGCTGGATTAGACACAAGGTGCAAATTCCCGGATGATGCTGGATTACACACAAGCCAGGTGGAGTTGTCAGCTGTTCGTGTCCTCGTGGCATTAGTAAAGGCTGAAAGAAAGCGTGCAGCAACCCTTGAGAATGTAGCTGAGTTCTTGAAGAAGCGAAAAGAGCAATCAGATGCTCTCTTCACCCAAGCCAAAGAAGAGATGGAAGAAGCCAGAAATAAGCTAGCAGAGGCAGAGCAGGCTAGGCGTCTCCTGCTATCTAAAATTGTTGTTGTCAATACAAAATTTCCTTCATAATAGCTAGGTTCAAATGTTTATCCAGTCAGCATGCCTGTTGTGATGTCTGTGCATCTACTGATGTGGCACAAAATGTTTTTTTTCGGGTCATGTAATAACAGCAATTACTTTCCAAACAATAACAGACGAAGCATTGGACATGGTATAGTTCACGCGCAAGCCCAACATTCCAAGTCCAACTTCCACATCAAACTCATGTTCACAAATATCGGCACATTCATACATAATGTCCACAACCATGATTCACTTCAAAGCCAAAAAAATGTGAGGAGAATTATAAATAAAGAAAAACATCTACTAGTTCCTGCTACCAGTGCGAGCACAACAAGTCAAGACCATGCGTAAATTAATTATATTTTAGTCATTTTTTGTGTTCTAAAATGCCTGCCGGCTCGCGGAAGGACGTGTTGCCGGCACACGCGCGGATTCAATGAAGGCAGGCAGGGCAGTTTTAAGCTGGTTGCACGCGGCGAGGAGGCGTGCTCAGCCGGGCCTGCAGCGAGTGCGGCCCTCTTGGCCGGTGCGCCGGTTCAATGCCTGCGCTATGAGAGGTCGTGTCCGTGTCAGAGCAATCACTCCCTCTAGTCCTTTTTTGTTTGGGTATAACAAAATCTCATTTTCCATTCACATTTTACAAGTAAAATTCGTGGACAAACTTTGACCCAAAGTACGATGGGGACTAGTAAACCAGAATGGAGGTAGTAGTTTTTTTTTAATCAAAGAAGGGTTTCCCCTTCTGATTACTGAAAACCAGCATCTAAATCTAAACCATAGTATTTGCCCTAGAACTACTAGGTTCAACATCTCGTAACATAAACCCATACAACCATACGCCAAGGAGGTACATAGTACTATGAATTCCATTTTCGCTCCATACCAATCGTTCTAAAAACTACGTACTATTTAAAACGTGCCATTTAAAATCGGAACTCTTAACCCCGCTAAAAACGATATTTTAAACGTGGCTACTCGGTCTGTGGCAACTGGCGAGCCACCGTGCTCCAAGTCGTTCACCTGTGGTCCCGACCATCAACTCCTACAAAGGTGCTCCACCACGTACCCGGTACCCGCGAATGCAGCAATCATGCACCTAGGGTTTTAGGGTTTATTTGTTAACGTCGCCTTTACGTAACACTCATGTGTGCGAGACAGCGAGAGGCCAACTGCGTGCGTGCGCCTCTTCTCTTCGTATATGTACTCCACCGTTTGTCTGGTATCCAAAAAATTATAATAACTACTAGCAATGTGTCAATGCGTTGCCACACGATCAAAGTAGATTAATACATATTCACCAATTTGATAGAAAAAAAGTCTAGTTTTGTAATACGTATATCACTAAAAATATGTTATGTTTCACTCAAAATATGTTCCTTTGGCGGTTTTGATGAGGTAAGGGAGGCATGTTGTTGGTTTCAAGATTCGAGAAGTGGTATATGTCTAATTTCTACTCTTACTAGCAAGATGCCCATGCGTTGCACGGAACATCAAAATCTCGTGGGAGAAAAGGATGAACGAGGGAAGGCCTTATCTGCAAATGTGGTGAAGAGTGTGGGTAAATTGCCATATTTTCCTTCCTATCCGTCAGATATAAATCGGACGACCTACATTGCAGGATGGCAGGCCCACCATCATCACCAACTCTATTTTTTATCCCTACTCTTATAAAAAGCATTGTCGGTGATGATCGTGTGCCTGCCATCCTGCAATATAGGCCGTCCGATCTATATCTGACGGATAGGAAGGAAACTATGGCAATTTTGCAAAAAGATACCCACACCCCTCTCCACATTTGCAAATAAGGTCTTCCCTCGTTCATCCTTTTCCCCCACAAGATAAAATACTCATACAAATGCATCTTGATGCTCCGTGCAACGCATGGCATCTTGCTAGTTGTTGCAAAAAGCCCATGTGTGTGTGAGAGAGAGGGAGAGTGGAGGAGGACGGAGTGCATGTGTGACAAAGACACACGTAGTGTGTGTGCGATAGGTATCAGCTTAAAATGAGGCGATAGTGTGTGTGTGCACGATCAAGAGGGCGTGTCTCAAGAAGAGAAGAAAAAGCTACATAGATACAAGGAGCGAGAGAGAGATGTATGCGATGGTGGAAGCATGAGTGTGAGGGTGTATAAACCTATCTAGAGGCTAGCTAGTCGATAAATGCTTGTGAGAGAAATACGAGTCGGGGTGCGAAAGCGAGAGTTTTGTGTGTGTGTGTGAGAGAGACGGTAGTCGGAAGGGGTGGAAGCAGGAGTTGTGTGTGTGTGTGTGTGTGTGTGTGTGTGTGTGTGTGAGAGAGAGAGAGAGGAGACGGTAGTCGGGGTTGTCTGATCGGTGTCAGTCTGGGATGGAGATGAAAAGGAGACCGCAACAAATGTTGTGTCTACAGGAGAGAGAGAGAGTGATTTTAGTGGTATGAGTCATATGTAGAGACATATAGGGTGTGTGAGAGAATCCCATAGAGAGAAAGACAAAGTGAAAGACGAGTGGAGACTGTGTGTGTGGCGGTGAAAAAGAAATCTTAGGTGCCGAGTGATACCAGAGAACAGTAGAGACGTGAGAGATAATGAAAACCATGTAATGTATAATGATAGGAGAGTGTGACACTTCTCAAGGGAGACGTCAAGAGACCATGTTTGCGAGGATAGGAGAAACATGAAGTGAGCGTGCGGGTGAGCTGGAGAAAAGAGAGTGATGGCTACCTGAAGGAGCATGCATGCGAGAGAGATGGGCGTGAAAGGAGTGAACAAAAAAGGGATTCAAATATTTGAATTCGAGATGATGATACATGTAATCCATACTCGAACCAAAATTGATCTATCAAACATGCATACTCATATGAATTCACGCACATCTATGTTATTTAATATGTAGATATTACTGATCCATACATTTTAGTAGAACATAATTTGGGTAAATGTTTTCGAATTCAACCTTAAGATTTCGAGATCGTTGTATTTGTAAATCATATTATACATATAAAGGAGCAGAATTCTTTGTTGTGCTTTTGCAAGTATATATGTAAAAAAATGATGTATATAGAATGTAATTCCAATTGAAAATGGATCCCGCCCGAAAAAATATAGTAGAATACAAACGGGATTCGAATTGAGTTGGCACGGTAAACGTGCACTGTGCAAAATTTGAACGAAGCGGGGAAAGTCGCAGTAACCGCCCGAAACCAAAATCTGCGAGATGGAAATCACTACTGCCTATCCCTGCCGCGCAAAGCCTATCTGCTGGATTTCTATAGGTTTTGACAGGGGTAGGTTTGTAATTTCACCCAAACGTGAAGTAACCACCTCTCACCCGGAATCATACACGGTGGGCGCCAAAACACAGTGTGCCCTCAGCAGAAATCGACTCCCTCACCGATTCATATTCATACACGGTGGGCGCCAAAAACAAACTCTCGTCGGCAAATATTCGGTGTATGTGAGATTACCGTCCTATCCCCAACCGACTAATGTTGCTATGATGTAGTAGAAATTTGAAACGGGGGACTAAGTTTGTAAATTTCCTGGCATTTGAGACAAGCGCGCCCTGACTACATGGTTCCCCCCTTCCTCTCTACCTCCCTTTTCCCCATTCGTACTCCGTGGGCGCCAAAACACCCTCTCCACCCCACCCTCCTCCGTCCGCCGCCGTCCGCCACCCCATCCACCGCCGTCCTCCTCCACCATGCCAGAGCTGATACCCCGACGCCGCCGTCCATTACAAGAGATCGACCTCTCTCATCCACGCCTTCGGACCGGGATCCTTGCATCTCGTCCTCTCGCTTCATCCCCGTTGTCGTCCACCTTGCCGGCGCCGCTCCTACGACTGACTCGTCCACCGCGCCACGCCGCCACCGTCTACCCTCCTAGATCTGCTTCCACGCCGCCGACAGCCATCGCTACCGCAGCACCATCAAATTCTCACCAGATGCATACACGGCGCCGCACCAGAGGCGGTACTCTTTCGTATCTGCTCAACTTATTTATCGCAGCAAGAAAATAGATCGCCACTGCTTTACTCTGATTTCTTGTCTTGGTTGCGAAGTTGCCTTTGTCCGGTTTGCACCTTCAGATCCGCCATGGCACGCTCAACACTATACTCCCAATGCTTATGGTTTTCCCCTTTTATATTCCACACTAGTTAAATCACAGTAGACTAAATTTCAAAATTGGGTCAGTCGATTTTTCAGAGCTCGCCGGAGTTCGCCGGTGCGATCCAAGGGGCTCGGGTGGTTGTGGGGCCTCGCCGAACGAAGAAAACTCGACGCGGGTGGGGGTGGGGGTGGTGGAGGAACACAGGCGGTGGGGGCGGTGGTCCGGCCGGCGGCCCGTGCGGTGTTCTGTATGGGAAGAATCACAGACGAGGAAGAAGAAGGGTTAGGAGACGTAGGATCTTCATCCAACTGCCTGAAATGGTCGAGAGACAACTGGGAGTTGCATTCTTAATGCACTCTGGTTCATCATGTGTGGGCACTACGCAACCAACATTTTATTATCCAAAATCTACTTGCTCTTCTTTACCATGTTCGATAGAGCTGTGACACAAAACGTAGGACCGAATCCAGCAGACTGTACCCATACTTCACTGGCCACACCACTAGCCCCACCACACAGGACCTGCACTCCAGCAAAAGGTATACCGATTTCATTTGCCATAGCACCAGTTGTACCACAGAAAAATCCCACTCCAGCAAAAAGTACAGTAAGTCCACCAGCCGAAGACCTATCCCAACTGCAGAGACGGCCAATTCCTGCAGATTGGAACCCCATTCCATTTATTCCCAGTTTAAAAGACAATGCTTTCAATGTTGTTAGGGACTATGTGCATATATTCCCATCATGGGAAGATTATTGTGAAGACAAACACCATTTTCACATCTTCCTGTCCAACTTACGTGTAAGTGCTATTATTCATGGTTATTATTTTCCTATTTTCTGCTGATTGAACACATCAATGATTTACATTACATTGTTGTAACTAGGCGAGGGTCAATCTGGATAGTCATGACGAGGAAAGCTTGCTTGTGCTTTTCAAGGAAGCATTGCACCAGTATCGGTGTTACCTGAGGAAATCACACTTTGGTGGCAAATCTATAAACGAATTTCTGGTGAAGTCTCCTGTGCTAAATTTAGAAGATATTGAATGGAAAAACATTGTTATGCACTTGTCTTGTTCCCAGGATGAGGTATTGTCTATGAAATCACATGACAATTTGAACTTCTACTTTTCCGCATGTGCCTTACGGATCTTGTTTGCAGGAAATCTGCTCGAAGAAGAATTCCGGTTTGAAAAGAACGACAGAATATCGCAAATATGCTGCCCGCCGCTTTGCTCTTGTTAGTACCTGTTGTCCTGTATCACTGTACTTGCATACATACCTGGTTCATTATGTGACAGCAGTATGCATGATAGCTTGCTTATCAATTGTTCCTCCAAATTCTTCAGTATCCAATGCCAATGTTTTTTTATCTCTACATTGTTCTTGTAAGTACATGTTGTCCTTTATCAGTGTACTTATAATGACAGGTAGTTGTTCATGTACCATCACTCTGCAGCTTATTTTCCTTTGCCCTCCATTTTCTACACATCAGATCTATATTTACTCTTACCATAAGGTTGGTACTGAAGAAGTTTAGCTGTGCATTGCCCTTGGCTGTACCTTTTGCCTGTACCGCTGCACTTACATTTATAGCTACTTTGTTATGTAGCATCACTCTTCATCTTATCTTAAATATTCTCCATTTTTTCGTATATTATCACATCTATATTTACTCTTAACACAATGTAGAATAAAGGCAATGCTTAT
>NC_041389.1:89342089-89394203 GCF_002162155.2 Triticum dicoccoides
CTTTATAGAGCCTGTCTTCACCAATAATGTAAGTTTGTCCATCTCAAGCCTTCAAACTTTGTTGTATATATTTGGTTAGGCATGACTGCAACAGCTGTTTATTTTTGGTGTTTGCATCAAATTGCACGTTTAAAGTTTATTATGTACTCCCCCCGTTCCAAAATAGATGACCCAATTTTGTACTGAAGTTAGTATAAAGTTGGGTCATCTATTTTAGAACAGAGGGAGTAGTTCATAAACAAAAGTTTGTCCTTTCTCAATTTAAGTTTTCAGTTGTACAACCAAGTTCCTTATTCATACCATGTAAATTAAAGTATACAGAGCAAGTGATCTTCTTTTGCACTGCATGTATGCTTCTGTTCTTCATCCGTAATCCAGTGGTGTGGTGAACCTACCCACTATAGCACAATGTCATATTCTGCAATGTCTTAACTATGAACAATGTCATATCATTCTACTACTCCCTCCGTCCGAAAATACTTGTCATTGAAATGGATGTATCTAGATGTATTTTAGTTCTAGACACATCCATTTTGATGACAAGTAATTCCGGATGGAGGGAGTATTATTTAAACCGTCTCTTTATTTGCCAATCTGAAATGGGATAAATTGACAGCACACTAACCATTGATACTTATGAGTTCTTGATCTGTAATCCAGTGGTGTCGTGAAGCTGCCAACTCCTTCACAATGTCATTTCCTGCCATGTCTTGACCTGAACAATACCATATTGTGTTAATGCAATTTTAAACTGTGTCACTTTATTCGTCAGTAAGAAATGTGATGAATTGTCAGCACTGATACTTTTATGTGCAAAACCTGTCATCTGTCTGCTTGTTTATCTTTCATAGTGAGGAAGATTTAAGTGTTGAACAAGCGCAGTCTCATCATCTTGCTCAGCTGCTTGCGCTGCAGCTCCCCAGCAGGGCTAACCTTTCTTGAACTCTATTGAAGTGTTGTCGGTTTTGTATATTATTTTCTCGGCGTGTTTATTTGCACTGGTGGCGATCTTTGATGCCCAGTGTATGTAATCTACTGCCTGCTTGTGCTTTATTATCATAGTGGCAAACTTTGATGCCCAGTGGATGTAATATGTTGTAATTTCTTTATTGTATAGTCTAGGTTTTTTCTTATTCATGATGCTGCAGTTATTTTACTGTCTTCGCAGTAAACCAGCCAAATCGTAAAATTACGGTACATAATCGGGCCGTCATGCAATCACGATGTAGGTTGGGCCTGAAACGTGCCGAACAGCTAACGGGCCGGCAGCAGCCCGAAATGAACTCCGGCCCATGATTGTGCGAATCAAATCACGGGCTTTTAACAGGCTAAAATTGTCTAGGTCCTTCTTTGGCCCAATCAGATATCGGCTGCGAGCAGGCCGGATGCAAACCGGGCCGTAGTTAGGCCCAACTATATGACGGGCATTTAACAGGCCAAAATTAATATAGGGACGAAATGTTAAATGGGTCCTTAAGAGGCCAAAACTAATGTCAGGCCAAATTACTAAGTGGGCCTCTATCAAGTGGGCCCAAAAGCATAGTGTCCAGTTGACGGGCCGAATCTGATATGGGCCATAATTGAGCCCATAGCCTCTTAAAGGGCCGTACCTGATCTAGGCCGTAATTTGGCCCAGAATGTGGTAGGCTTTTAACGGGCCGGATCTCATATGGGCCACTATTAGGCCCGGAACGTGGCAGGCCATTAATGGACCGGATCAAATATGGGTCGGCATTTGGCCCAAAACATGGCAGCTAGTTAATGGGCCGGCCTACTAGGGCCCTCAAATTCTTGTGGGCCTACAGCTGGGCCGGCCCGTTTGTCGGCGAAATCTTGTGGGCCTTTAGCCGGGCCAGCCCATTATGATCCGCAAGAATCTTGTGGGCCTTTACCTGGGCCGGCCCATTATGGCAAACAAAAATCTTGTGGGCCTTTACCTAGGCCGGCCCATTATGGCCCGCAAAATCTTGTGGGCCGTTAGCTGGGCCAGCCCATTATGGCCCGCAAAATCTCGTGGGCCTTTAGCTGGGCCGGCCCATTATGGTCCACAATATCTTGTGGGCCTTTAGTTGGGCCGGCCCATTTAAATTTGATGGGCCGGTCCACGTGTCAACATATCATAGGCGTGTCTCGCCCATTGGATGAGTAACACTGTGCCAGCGCGGACCTGGCATGTGTCTCCTCCAGCCAATGATGATTTTACACGTGGAAAATCCCCATTGGTCAGGGCTGTTAACGGGTTATCGGATCCAAAACCCGACCCGATAGCTTAACGGCGTTCCGTTACAGTGGATGCCACGTGTTGGTCACCCTTGACGAAAGCACTTCTGTGACGCGTGATTTATCTTCATGGAAGTGGACACTTCCGTGATGATAATTTTGGTAATGTCATGAAACACTTCTACGACAACACAGGTATGACTATCTTGATTCTGTCATAAATTTTTCATGGATGTACATTTATGACAAAAAACGCGACCTACTGTGACAAACACGTATCATCACGGAAGTGTATTTTTTTTGTAGTGATACCATTGCAGAGCTTAGGTGAAGCCCTGCGCCAGTAGCATCATCATCACCGTCACCACGCCGTCGTGCTGACGGAACTCACCCTCGGCCTCAACTATATCAAGAGTACAAGGGACGTCATCGAGCTGAACGTGTGCTGAACATAGAGGTGTCATACGTTCGGTACTTGGATCGGTCGGATCGTGAAGACGTACAATTACATCAACCGCGTTGTCATAACGCTTCCACTTTTGGTCTATGAGGGTACGTGGACAACACTCTCCCGCTCGTTGCTATGTATCACCATGATCTTGCGTGTGCATAGGAAATTTTTGAAATTACCGCGTTCCCCTTCAGTTGTCAATCCCTTCACGGTTACTTGCAAGGATGACATCTGATAGAGATGGATATAAAAGATAAGTAGAAGTGCAAAACAAGACAAAATTAAATAAATTGTAGCAAGGTATTTTGGGGGTTTTGATTTTATAGATCTGAAAACAATATGATAAAAATAGACCCGAGGGCCATAGTTTTCACTAGAGGCTTCTCTCTTGAAAGAAAGCATACGGTGGTAAACAAATTTCTATTGAGCAATTGATAGGAAAGCGAATAATTATCACGATATCCAAGGCAATGATCATGTATATAGGCATCACGTCCGAGACAAGTAGACCGACTCCTGCCTGCATCTACTACTATTACTCCACACATCGACCGCTATCCAGCATGCATCTAGTGTATTAAGTTAACAAGAACGGAGTAACGCCTTAAGCAAGATGACATGATGCAGAGGTATAGATCCAATCCATATGAATAATGAAGGAAATATGCCCAAAGGCAATAATAAAGTTATTATTTATTTCCTTATATCATGATAAATGTTTATTATTCATGCTAGAATTGTATTAATCGGAAACATGATACATGTGTGAATACATACACAAACATAATGTCACTAGTATGCCTCTACTTTACTAGCTCATTAATCAAAGATGGTTATGTTTCCTAACCATAGACATGAGTTGTTATTTGATTAATGAGATCACATCATTAGTAGAATGATGTGATTGACATGACCCATTCCGTTAGCTTAGCACTTGATCGTTTAGTATGTTGCTATTGCTCTCTTCATGACTTATACATGTTCCTACAACTATGAGATTATGAAACTCTCGTTTACCGGAGGAACACTTTGTGTGCTACCAAACGTCACAACGTAACTGGGTGATTATAAAGGAGCTCTACAGGTGTCTCCAAAGGTACATGTTGAGTTGGCGTATTTCGAGATTAGGTTTTGTCACTCCGATTGTCGGAGAGGTATCTCTGGGCCCTCTCGGTAATGCACATCACTATAAGCCTTGCAAGCAATGTAGCTAATGAGTTAGTTACAGAATGATGCATTACATAAACGAGTAAAGAGACTTGCCGGTAAAGAGATTGGACTAGGTATTGGGATACCGATGATCGAATCTCGGGCAAGTAACATACCGATGACAAAGGGAACAATGTATGTTGTTATGCGGTTTGACCGATAAAGATCTTCGTAGAATATGTAGGAGCCAATATGAGCATCCAGGTTCCGCTATTGGTTATTGACCGGAAACCTATCTCGGTCATGTCTACATAGTTCCCGAACCCGTAGGGTCCGCACGCTTAAAGTTTCGATGACAGTTATATTATGAGTTTATGAGTTTTGGTGTACCGAAGGTTGTTCGGAGTCCCGGATGTAATCACGGACATGACGAGGAGTCTCGAAATGGTTGAGACATGAAGACTGATATATTGGAAGCCTATATTTGGATGTCGGAAGTGTTCCGGGTGAAATCGGGATTTTACCGGAGTACTGGGGGTTACCGGAACCCCCCGGGGGCTTAATGGGCCATAGTGGGCCTTAGTGGAGAAGAGGAGAGGAGGCCAGGGCAGGGCCGCGCGCCCCTCCCCCCTAGTCCAAATAGGACAAGGAGAGGGGGGCGGCGTCCCCCCCTTCCTTCCTCCCTCTCCCTCATCTTTCCCCCCTTCTCCTAATCCAACAAGGAAGGAGGGAGTCCTACTCCCGGTGGGAGTAGGACTCCCCTTGGCGCGCCTCCTCCCTGGTCGGCCGCCCCCTCCCCCCTTGCTTCTTTATATACGGGGGCAGGGGGCACCTCTAGACACAACAATTGATCTCTTGATCTCTTAGCCGTGTGTGGTGCCCCCCCTCCACCATAGTCCTCCTCGATAATATTGTAGCAGTGCTTAGGTGAAGCCCTGCGATGGTAGAACATCAAGATCGTCACCACGCCATCGTGCTGACAGAACTCTCCCTCGACACTCGACTGGATCGGAGTTCGAGGGACGTCATCGATCAGAACGTGTGCTAGAACTTGGAGGTGATGTAGTTTCGGTGCTTGATCGGTCGGGCCATGAAGACGTACGACTACATCAACCGCGTTGTTCTAACGCTTCCGCTTTCGGTCTACGAGGGTACGTGGACAACACTCTTCCCTCTAGGTGATATGCATCACCATGATCTTGCGTGTGCGTAGGAAAAAATTGAAATTACTACGTTCCCCAACAGTGGCATCCGAGCATGGTTTTATGCGTAGATGTTATATGCACGAGTAGAACACAAGTGAGTTGTGGGCGATACAAGTCATATTGCTTACCAACATGTCATACTTTGGTTCAGCGGGATTGTTGGATGAAGCGGCCCGGACTGACATTACGCGTACGCTTACACAAGACTGGTTCTACCGACGTGCTTTGCACACAAGTGGCTGGCGGGTGTCAGTTTCTCCAACTTTAATTGAACCGAGTGTGGCTACGCCTGATCCTTGCGAAGGTTAAAACAACACTAACTTGACGAACTATCGTTGTGGTTTTGATGCGTAGGTAAGAATGGTTCTTGGTCAGCCCGTAGCAGCCACGTAAAATTTGCAACAACAAAGTAGAGTACGTCTAACTTGTTTTTTCAGGGCATGTTGTGATGTGATATGGTCAAGACGTGATGTTATATTTTATTGTGTGAGATGATCATGTTTTGTAACTGAGTTATCGGCAACTGGCAGGGGCCATATGGTTGTCGCTTTATTGTATGCAATACAAACGTCGTGTAATTGCTTTACTTTATCACTAAGCGGTAGCGATAGTCGTAGAAGCAATAGGTGGCGAAACGACAATGATGCTACGATGGAGATCAAGGTGTCGAGCCGGTGACGATGGTGATCACGACGGTGCTTCGGAGATGGAGATCACAAGCACAAGATGATGATGGCCATATCATATCACTTATATTGATTGCATGTGATGTTTATCCTTTATGCATCTTGTTTTGCTTTGATTGATGGTAGCATTATAAGATGATCTCTCACTAATTATCAAGAAGTGTTCTCCCTGAGTATGCACCGTTGTGAAAGTTCTTCGTGCTGAGACACCATGTGATGATCGGGTGTGATAGGCTCTACGTTCAAATACAACGGGTGCAAAACAGTTGCACACACAGAATACTTAGGTTAAACTTGACGAGCCTAGCATATACAGATATGGCCTCGGAACACGGAGACCGAAAGGTCGAACGTGAATCATATAGTAGATATGATCAACATAGTGATGTTCACCATTGAAAACTACTCCATCTCACGTGATGATCGGACATGGTTTAGTTGATTTGGATCACGTGATCACTTAGATGACTAGAGGGATGACTGTCTAAGTGGGAGTTCTTTAGTAATATGATTAATTGAACTTAAATTTATCATGAACTTAGTACCTGATAGTATTTTGCTTGTCTATTTTGTTGTAGATAGATGGCTCGTGCTGTTATTCCATTGAATTTTAATGTGTTCCTTGAGAAAGCTAAGTTGAAAGATGATGGTAGAAATTACATGGATTGGGTCCGTAACTTGAGGATTATCCTCATTGCTGCACAGAAGAATTACGTCCTGGAAGCACCGCTGGGTGCCAGGCCTACTGCAGATGCAACTGACGATGTTAAGAATGTCTGGCAGAGCAAAGCTGATGACTACTCGATAGTTCAGTGTGCCATGCTTTACAGCTTAGAACCGGGACTTCAACGATGTTTTGAACGTCATGGAGCATATGAGATGTTCCAGGAGTTGAAGTTAATATTTCAAGCAAATGCCCGGATTGAGAGATATGAAGTCTCCAATAAATTCTATAGCTGCAAGATGGAAGAGAATAGTTCTGTCAGTGAACATATACTCAAAACGTCTGGGTATAATAATCACTTGATTCAACTGGGAGTTAATCTTCCTGATGATAGTGTCATTGATAGAATTCTTCAATCACTGCCACCAAGCTACAAGAGCTTCGTGATGAACTATAATATGCAAGGGATGGACAATACTATTCCCGAGCTCTTCGCAATGCTAAAGGCTGCGGAGGTAGAAATCAAGAAGGAGCATCAAGTGTTGATGGTCAATAAGACCACCAGTTTCAACAAAAAGGGTAAAGGGAAGAAGAAGGGGAATTTCAAGAAGAACAGCAAACAAGTTGCTGCTCAAGAGAAGAAACTCAAATCTGGACCTAATCCTGAGATTGAGTGCTTCTACTGCAAACAGACTGGTCACTGGAAGCGGAACCGCCCCAAGTATTTGGTGGATAAGAAGGATGGCAAGGTGAACAAAGGTATATGTGATATACATGTTATTGATGTGTACCTTACTAATGCTCGCAGTAACACCTGGGTATTTGATACTGGTTCTGTTGCTAATATTTGCAACTCGAAATAGGGACTATTAATTAAGCGAAGATTGGCTAAGGACGAGGTGACGATGCGCGTGGGAAATGGTTCCAAAGTCGATGTGATCGCGGTCGGCACGCTACCTCTACATCTACGTTTGGGATTAGTTTTAGACCTGAATAATTGTTATTTGGTGCCAGCGTTAAGCATGAACATTATATCTGGATCTTGTTTAATGCAAGACGGTTATTCATTTAAATCAGAGAATAATGGTTGTTCTATTTATATGAGTAATATCTTTTATGGTCATGCACCCTTGAAGAGTGGTCTATTTTTATTAAATCTCGATAGTAGTGATACACATATTCATAATGTTGAAGCCAAAAGATGCAGAGTTGATAATTATAGTGCAACTTATTTGTGGCACTGCCATTTGGGTCATATTGGTGTAAAGCGCATGAAGAAACTCCATATTGATGGACTTCTTGAATCACTTGATTATGAATCACTTGGTACTTGCGAACCATGCCTCATGGGCAAGATGACTAAAATGTCGTTCTCCGGAACTATGGAGCGGGCAACTGATTTGTTGGAAATCATACATACTGATGTGTGTGGTCCAATGAATATTGAGGCTCGCGGTAGATATCGTTATTTTCTCACCTTCATAGATGATTTGAGCAAATATGGGTATATCTACTTAATGAAACACAAGTCTGAAACATTTGAAAAGTTCAAAGAATTTTAGAGTGAAGTGGAAAATCATCATAACAAGAAAATAAAGTTTCTACGATCTGATCGTGGAGGAGAATATTTGAGTTACGAGTTTGGTTTACATTTGAAACAATGAGGAATACTTTCGCAACTCACGCCACTCGGAACACCACAGTGTAATGGTGTGTCCAAACGTCGTAATCGTACTTTACTAGATATGGTGCGATCTATGATGTCTCTTACTAATTTATCGCTATCATTTTGGGGTTATGCTTTAGAGACGGCCGCATTCATGTTAAATAGGGCACCATCAAAATCCGTCGAGACGACGCCTTATGAACTGTGGTTTGGCAAGAAACCAAAGTTGTCATAAGTTTGGGGCTGCGATGCTTATCTGAAGAAACTTCAACCAGATAAGCTCGAACCCAAATCGGAGAAATGTGTCTTCATAGGATACCCAAAAGAGACTATTGAGTACACCTTCTATCACAGATCTGAAGGCAAGACTTTTGTTGCCAAATTTAGATCCTTTCTAGAAAAGGAGTTTCTCTCGAAAGAAGTGAGTGGGAGGAAAGTAGAACTTGATGAGGTAACTGTACTTGCTCCCTTATTGGAAAGTAGTTCATCACAGAAACCGGTTCCTGTGACAACTACACCAATCAGTGAGGAAGCTAATGATATTGATCATGAAACTTCAGATCAAGTTACTACAGAACCTCGTAGGTCATCCAGAGTAAGATCCGCTCCAAAGTGGTACGGTAATCCTATTCTGGAAGTCATGTTACTTGACCATGGTGAACCTACGAACTATGAGGAAGCGATGATGAGCCCAGATTCCGCAAAATGGCTTGAGGCCATGAAATCTGAGATGGTATCCATGTATGAGAACAAAGTATGGACTTTGGTTGACTTGCCCGATGATCGGCAAGCCATCGAGAATAAATGGATCTTCAAGAAGAAGACTGACGCTGATGGTAATGTAACTATCTACAAAGCTCGACTTGTTGCGAAAGGTTTTCGACAAGTTCAAGGGGTTGACTACAATGAGACTTTCTCACCCGTAGCGATGCTTAAGTCTGTCCGAATCATGTTAGCAATTGCCGCATTTTATGATTATGAAATATGGCAAATGGATGTCAAAAATGCATTCCTGAATGGATTTCTGGAAGAAGAGTTGTATATGATGTAACCAGAAGGTTTTGTCGATCCAAAAGGTGCTAACAAAGTGTGCAAGCTCCAGCGATCCATTTATGGACTGGTGCAAGCCTCTCGGAGTTGGAATAAACGCTTTGATAGTGTGATGAAAGCATATGGTTTTATATGGACTTTTGGAGAAGCCTGTATTTACAAGAAAGTGAGTGGGAGCTCTGTAGCATTTCTGATATTATATGTAGACGACATATTGTTAATTTGAAATGATATAGAATTTCTGGATAACATAAAGGGATACTTGAATAAAAGTTTTTCGATGAACGACCTCGGTGAAGCTGCTTACATATTAGGCATCAAGATTTATAGAGATAGATCAAGACGCTTAATTGGACTTTCACAAAGCACATACCTTGATAAAGTTTTGAAAAAGGTCAAAATGGATCAAGCAAAGAAAGGGTTCTTGCCTGTATTACAAGGTGTGAAATTGAGTCAGACTCAATGCCCAACCACAGCAGAAGATAGAGAGAAAATGAAAGATGTTCCCTATGCTTCAGCCATAGGCTCTATCATGTATGCAATGTTGTGTACGAGACCTGATGTATGCTTAGCAATAAGTTTAGCAGGGAGGTACCAAAGTAATCCAGGAGTGGATCACTGGACAACGGTCAAGAATATCCTGAAATACCTGAAAAGGACTAAGGATATGTTTCTCGTTTATGGAGGTGAAAAAGAGCTAGTCGTAAATGGTTACGTCGATGCAAGCTTTAACACTGATCCAGACGATTCTAAATTGTAAACCGGATACGTGTTTATATTGAACGGTGGAGCTGTCAGTTAGTGCAGTTCTAAACAAAGCGTCATGGAGGGATCTGCATGCGAAGCGGAGTATATAGCTGCTTCGGAAGCAGCAAATGAAGGAGTCTGGATGAAGGAGTTCATTTCCGATCTAGGTGTCATACCTAGTGCATCGGGACCAATGAAGATGTTCTGTGACAATACTGGTGCAATTGCCTTGGCAAAGGAATCCAGATTTCACAAGAGGACCAAGCACATCAAGAGACGCTTCAATTCCATCCGGGACCAAGTCCAGGTGGGAGACATAGAGATTTGCAAGATGCATACGGATCTGAATGTTGCAGACCCATTGACTAAGACTCTTCCACGAGCAAAACATGATCAGCACCAAGGCTCCATGGGTGTTAGAATCATTACTGTGTAATCTAGATTATTGACTCTAGTGCAAGTGAGAGACTGAAGGAAATATGCCCTAGAGGCAATAATAAAGTTATTATTTATTTCCTTATATCATGATAAATGTTTATTATTCATGCTAGAATTGTATTAACCAGAAACATGATACACGTGTGAATACATAGACAAACATAATGTCAGTAGTATGCCTCTACTTGACTAGCTCATTAATCAAAGATGGTTATGTTTCCTAACCATAGACATGAGTTGTTATTTGATTAACGCGATCACATAATTAGTAGAATGATGTGATTGACATGACCCATTCTGTTAGCTTAGCACTTGATCATTTAGTATGTTGCTATTGCTCTCTTCATGACTTATACATGTTCCTGCAACTATGAGATTATGCAACTCCCGTTTACCGGAGGAACACTTTGTGTGCTACCAAACATCACAACGTAACTGGGTGATTATAAAGGATCTCTACAGGTGTCTCCAAAGGTACATGTTGAGTTTGCGTATTTCGAGATTAGGTTTTGTCACTCCGATTGTCGGAGAGGTATCTCTTGGCCCTCTCGGTAATGCACATCACTATAAGCCTTGCAAGCAATGTAGCTAATGAGTTAGTTACGGAATGATGCATTACATAAATGAGTAAAGAGACTTGCCGGTAACGAGATTGAACTAGCTATTGAAATACCCATGATCGAATCTCGGGCAAGTAACATATCGATGACAAAGGGAACAACGTATGTTGTTATGCGGTTTGACCGATAAAGATCTTCATAGAATATGTAGGAGCCAATATGAGCATCCAAGTTCCGCTATTGGTTATTGGCCGGAAATGTGTCTCAGTCATGTCTACATAGTTCTCGAACCCGTAGGGTCCGCACGCTTAAAGTTTCGATGACAGTTATATTATGAGTTTATGAGTTTTGATGTACCAAAGGTTGTTCAGAGTCTCGGATGTAATCATGGACATGACGAGGAGTCTCGAAATGGTCGAGACATGAAGATTGATATATTGGAAGCCTATATTTGGATGTCGGAAGTGTTCCGGGTGAAATCAGGATTTTACCGGAGTACCGGGGGGTTACCGGAACCCCCCGGGGGCTTAATGGGCCATAGTGGGCCTTAGTGGAGAAGAGGAGAGGAGGCCAGGGCAGGGCCGCGCGCCCCTCCCCCCTAGTCCGAATAGGACAAGGAGAGGAGGGCGGCGCCCCCCCCTTTCCTTCCTCTCTCTCCCTCCTCTTTCCCCCCTTCTCCTAATCCAACAAGGAGGGAGTCCTACTCCCGGTGGGAGTAGGACTCCCCTTGGCGCGCCTCCTCCCTGGCCGGCCTCCGCCTCCCCCCTTGCTCCTTTATATACGGGGGTAGGGGGGCACCTCTAGACACAACAATTGATCTCTTGATCTCTTAGCCATGAGCGGTGCCCCCCTCCACCATAATCCTCCTTGATAATATTGTAGCGGTGCTTAGGCGAAGCCCTACGACGGTAGAACATCAAGATCGTCACCACGCCGTCATGCTGATGGAACTCTCCCTCGACACTCGGCTGGGTCGGAGTTCGAGGGACGTCGTCGAGCAGAACGTGTGCTAGAACTCGGAGGTGCCGTAGTTTCGGTGCTTGATCGGTCGGGCCGTGAAGACGTACGACTACATCAACCGCGTTGTTCTAATGCTTCCGCTTTCGGTCTATGAGGGTACGTGGACAACACTCTCCCCTCTCGTTGCTATTCATCACCATGATCTTGTGTGTGCGTAGGAAAATTTTGAAATTACTACGTTCCCCAACAAATAAACCCCATCTTTTTTTCCTTAATGGCAACAATACAAATACCTGTCATGTCCCCTTCTGTCATTGGGATTGAGCACCGCAAGATTGAACTCATTACAAAGCACCTCTCCCATTGCAAGAAAAATCAAAGTTGGCCAAACCAAATCAATAGATTAGTAATAAATACAAAGTATATAAATCATGCATAAACGAGTTTAGAAAAGACTCAAATAATACTCATAGATAATCTGATCAAAACCTACAATTCATCAGATCTCAATAAACACAACGCAAAAGAAGATTACATCGAATAGATCTCCAAGAACATCAAGGAGAACATTGTATTGAAGATCAAAGAGAGAGAAGAATCCATCTAGCTACTAGCTATGGACTCGTAGGTCTGTGGTAAACTAGTCACACATCATTGGAAGGGCAGCAAGATTGATGTAGAGGCCCTCCGTGATCGAATCCCCCTCCGGTGGAAGGGCCACAAGATGGGATCTCACGAGGACAGAAGCTTGCAGTGGCACAAAAGTATTTTTGGTGTGCCCTCTGGTCTACAGGGAATATTTGGGTATTTATAGAAGAAAAATTAGGGTTGGAAGTGCCACTGGGGGCCCACAAGCTTGGGGGCGCGCCCTACGAGCTTGTGGCCATCTCGTGGCCCTTCTGGCCTCCTCCCGAAGCTTCCAGGGTGTCTTCTTGTCCAAAAAATCATCAAGAAGTTCCGTTCCATTTGGACTCCATTTGGTATTGATTTTCTGTAAAGGAAAAACAGCAACTGGCACTAGGTTAATAGGTTAGTCCCAAAAAATGATATAAAATAGCATAATAATGCATATAAAACATCCAAGATTGATAATATAATAGCATGGAACAATCAAAAACTATAGATACATTGGAGACTATCAGTCTTCGTCCCCTGATAGCTCCTCGCGTTTGGCAGCGTCATGCTGTGCACTGATCCGACTGGCCGCCTCGGCCAAGTCAGGAGTTTCATCCCTGGTCAGGAGATCAGGTTCAGGAACCCGGAGTTCGTCGCCGACTCCCGGGGAGATCTTATTCTGACGAGGTTCTTAGCTTCGCATAAAAAACCTACAAACCCCGAGGCCTCAACTTCGGGCGTAGTGCACTCCACCACTGGGACTGCCTTCACATTGGATCCGGCCTTGAGCCCAGACCCAGTGGATACCCCCAGAGCAGCTTCAGATGAACACTGCCCCAGCGCGATGTCGAACCCTCCTGGAGTGGTGGTACTGCAGATCGATCCTGAGTACTCCAGGAACGCGGACCCAACAGATCTTTCATCGTTAAACAAACTACTACACTGGATCCAAGCTATGGGGATTTCCGACGGCCAATCCTCGGTCTACGATTAGATCTGGCTCAAACTCGACAACAGGGAAATCTACATCCCACCTATCACACACTTGGTCGCCACCATTGAGGACTTAGCCGAAGACTCGTCCTTACGACCACCGGAGCTAGGAACAGGTTATGTGTGGATTTCCGATCATCGGGTTCAGGAATCCAACCCTAGCCCCGAAAAAAGTCCAGGATTGAACTAGGATTCAACGCAGGATCTCTACTCCATGCAATGGTGCCCGGTTGACAATCCGGATTCTGAACCCGGCACGCCGGATTCTGCGATGGCGCAGGACATCGCCGCCAAAGCCCCAGACTCATAATTTGTTGGGATACAAAGTTTTTTCCCACCCACTCCTCACACCCAGTACTCTCCAAGTAACTCGGGGAAGCCCGACATATGGGATTGAATGTACGTAAAAAACATCCCAGAGAAACGGTCTAGCACTTCTGGGCTAGATTCCTCCTTATCAAAAATAAGATGGCACACTGCGGCAATTAGGAAATCATAGTGACCTTCCGGCATAATTGCCGAGACGAAGGAATCCTGAACGCCATCTCCTGCTGCCACATTCAAAGCTTCGCCAAGCTATCAGATCTGGTACACAAATATTGCACCATGGAAAACGCCTGGCAGGCTCAACAAGAGTAGCTCAATAAGAGCAAATGGAGTCAATCAATGCCAGTAAGCCCAGAAGAGCTCGGACGAAGCACGTGCCTCCACGCCGGCTAGCCGAGCATGAGCCGGCCGAGAAAAAGAATAAAACCCTTGGAGGATGCAGAACTGTCCTTCACGAACTATTGGACAAGCCGTGTCCCATACCCCGTCCTACTGAATACAAACCCAACTCACAGCCTTCGAGCTTGCTGGGTGGTTAGACAAGTCACAAAGAGTGGAGAGACCATCCTCAGAGTCCCACCCACAAGCAGACGTTCAGCAACACCCCCGGATAATAACGCCGAGATCCTAACGATCTACGGGCCGTTCCCCTGAAAAAATCAGAGGAAGAGAGCCCTTCGAAAGCTCAATCAAATCCACCAGATGGTAGCAACAAATTCATGGACAAGCACATCCATCACCTTCACTGAGGAAGACCAGCCGAGAGCCCGCCCTGTCCAAACACCTGCCGCTCTTGTCCTCGACCCCATAGCCGACGGATTTAGACTCCAAAAGGTACTAATGGACAGCGGCAACGGCCTAAACCTCATTTATGAAGACACTCTAGATAAAATGCAATTTGACAGATCTCGTATCGAGCAAAGCCACACTACCTTTCGAGGGATTATCCCTGGAAAAGAGGCATGTTGCTCAGGATGAGTTACTCTCGATGTAATATTCGGTACTCCTGAGAACTACCGGACCAAAGAACTACTCTTCCACATTGTGCCCTTTCATAGTGGTTATCATGCCCTATTAGGGCGAGACACATTTACAAGATTTCATGCCATACCCCATGACGGGTATATGAAGCTGAAGATGCCCGGGTCTAATGATGTGATCACAGTAGTAAGCAATCCGGATAGAATCCATTTCGCCTAAGTTTCTATAAAATCCTACCGAGCGGTGAGCCAGACTCCCACTCGGGGGCTTAGCTGCAGTCCAAGTACTCGCCTAAGTTTCAATAAAATCCTACCGAGTGGTGAGCCAGACTCCCACTCGGGGGCTTAGCTGCAGTCCAAGTACTCGCCTAAGTTTCAATAAAATCCTACCGAGTGGTGAGCCAGACTCCAACTCGGGGGCTTAGCTGCAGTCCAAGTACTCGCCTAAGTTCAAATTCAACATGCGCTCGCAAGGAGGACGAGGTGCAGGTCGACTGCGACCTTCTCCTCCAAGCTACGCCACAAATACAACATGCGGTCGCAAGAAGGACGAGGTGCAGGTCGACTGTGACCCTCTCCTTCGAGCTACGCCACAAGTACAACGTGCGGTCGCGAAGAGGACGAGGTGCAGGTCCACTGCGACCCTCTCCTCCGAGCTGCGCCACGAGTACAACGTGCGGTAGCAAGGAAGACGAGGTGCAGGTCGACTGCGACCCTCTCCTCTGAGCTACGCCACAAGTACAACATGCGGTCGCAAGTAGGACGAGGTGCAGGTCGACTACAACCCTCTCCTCCGAGCTACGCCACAAGTACAACGTGCGGTCGCAAGAAGGACGAGTTGCAGGTCGACTGCGACCCTCTCCTTCGAGCTTCACCACAAGCACAACGTGAAAATCCTACCGAGTGGAGAGCAGACCTCCCACTCGGGGGCTTAGTTGCAGCCCAGTGCTCGCCTAAGTTATGAAAATCCTACAGAGTGGAGAGCAGACCTCCCACTCGAGGGCTTAGTTGCAGCCCAGTGCTCACCTAAGTTATAAAAATCCTACCGAGTGGAGAGCAGACCTCCCACTCGGGGGCTTAGATGCAGCCCAGTGTTCGCCTAAGTTTTGAAAATCCTACCGAGTGGAGAGCACACCTCCCGCTCGGGGGCTTAGCTGCAGCCCAGTGCTCGCCTAAGTTTTGGAAATCCTACCGAGTGGAGAGCACACCTCCCACTCGGAGGCTTAGCTGCGGCCCAGGGCTCGCCTAAGTTTTGAAAATCCTACCGAGTGGAGAGCATGCCTCCCACTCGGAGGCTTAGCCGTGGCCCAGTGCCTGCCTAAGTGAATTGGGGAACAAGTCGATTGCAATAAGCACCTCGCTTTAACCTGCAAAAGATATCTCAAACCAAATGCAAGCATATGCAAACGTCGAATCCAAGTTCGGATAGATACCTAACGGAACCAAAAGTGCTCAGGCGCTAGGCCTGTTAAGGTTTGTCGGTTACAAAATCACTCGGCATACCGAGGCAAATTTAAAGTGTCGAGCTCAAGAAGTTTTTTACCCCTCCTGTGGAGGGCTGGAAGGTGCAACAAACTCGTCGAGGTCGATTCCATCAGCAATCCGAGTGGCAGCGACGATGAAGGTCTCCATGAAGGACCGGAAATCGTGCTTCTTGGTGTTAGCCACTCGAAGAGCCGCCAACTTGTCTTCTCGTGCATCCTTGCAATGGACCCGGGCCAAAGATAGAGCAACGTCCGCGCCACACCTGGCAGAAGACTTCTTCCACTCCTGCACTCGACTTGGGATTGTGTTCAGTCGAGTCATCAGAGACTCGAGGTCATTCTAGAGCGTCTCTTTGGGCCAGAGCGTATCATCGATGCGGGAAGTGGCGACCTTCAGCCTTGCGAGATAGTCAACGACGGCGGCAACACGAGATTCGAGTCGGAACACGTTCATGGCGACTTCATCATTCACCGAAGAGTTGATGGGGTCCAGGTTAGGCTCCAGTCGACGAGTCTCCTCTTCAAAGTTTTGGCAAAATTCTGCAAGCACAATCACCGAGTCAAGACAACAGTCGAATAGAGAGATCACAGTTAAAATACCCGTTTGGTGCAAAAGTTTACCTTCGAGCATGAGGAATAACTTCTTGGCGAGTCCGCCCAGATAAGCCTCCAGATCTTTCTTCTTCCCCACCAACTCACTGGCCTTGTCATTCAGGGCAATCTTGTCACTTTTCAGTCGACTCACTTCTTTGTTGGCAACATCAAGAGCAGCTTTCAGATTGGTGTTTTCTTCTTCAAGCTTGGTGACCGAAGCCAACTTCTCGTCTGCGAGCTTGGTCTTCTCTAAAGCTATCTTCTGCATCTCAGCTAGCTCAAGGTCTTTCTTCTTCTGGGCCTCCTTTACTTTGCCTGCAAAGTTACAGCAAGGTCAGACTTTGAAACAAATGAGGGGCAAAAGCAGTCGTCAAGGCCTCACCAAACATACCTTTAGCTTCTTCCTTTGCCTTCGCCAAATTCTCCTGGACCAGCTTCACATCAAGCTCGAGTTGGATTTCTACGGTGTAACGAGCCGCAAGGTCGGTGTAACGAGCCGCAAGGTCGCAGGATTTCTACGAAGAACCAATCGACAAATGTCAAAGACAAGTCACTCCCGAGTGACTAAAGAAAAATCATACGTTTCTAAGACTACAGCTGAATGCAAACATTCAACCGTAGTCTCAGGGACTACACCCAGTGGGTGCACTCAGCGTGCCCCCACTAGTTCTATCAAGTCAAGAGTCAACCAGTCGACCAACAAAAAAAACAGGAGTTGCTCTTCAGACTGTAGTCCACTGCCAGCAGTCGACCACAGTCTCGGGGACTACACCCAGTGGGTGCACTCAGCGTGCCCCCAGCGGTTTGAGAAATCCATTCGACCTAGTCGAATGAAGGAAAAACTTATAAAGCCTATGGTCGACTGCCAGCAGTCCACCATAGCCTTGGGGACTACACCCAGTGGGTGCACTTAGCGTGCCCCCACTAACCCGGAATTCCAATCGACACACCCAGTGGGTGCAGGACAATTACTACGGATTTCAGAAAAAAGAATTTTCCGATATCATATCCTAATAGAACAGGCGATGACCGACTGACCTGAACGTTACTTTGAAGAGCGGAACTGGCGTCATAGGCTGCCTGGCTGGCTTCTCGGATGGCCTTCACTTGCTCCATCATGACTCCCGCCTGGCGTATCGCTTCTTTCGCAGCACTGGCTTGATCCTCTGGGACGTAGTGGGTCAAGAAAAGTGAAGGCTGTGCAGCACTCGATGATGTGGGGTGAACACTCGTCAATGGCACCGCAAAAGATACGGTGGGCCGAGTGGTGTTCTCTCCCTCCACGACCAATGTCTCGGGCGCCGGCACGTTCTGAGTCGCCTTGCCAGCAGACGTCTTCTTGCTCCTCCTCTGCTTCAGTAGTTCCTCATCGTCGTCGTCAGGAAGGGTAATAACGACGTTAGGCGGAGCTACAGAAAAGAATCAAAAATTAGAGACAAAAAGTCAATCGACTGAAGATAGAACGATGAAAGTCGTACCAGGTTTCGAAGTGGCAGCGTCTTCCATCTCATGATCGTCAGCCCTGGCCGAGGTATCAGAAGTAGCAGCGCTGCAGTTCCAGAAGTCAGTCGGATGATTCATAAGTCGACCAAGAATAAGTTCATGGAGAACAGAAAAACTCAAGTAGCGTCATTACCCTGAGATGGTGGGGATCGCCACCTTCATCTTCGGAAAGACCTTGGCCGGCTTCGACGGTGCCACCCTGGATTGCTTCGGAGCTTTCACGGTCAGTGCCGGAGAAGTGGTTCGAGGGCGCTTGGTTGACTGAACGACAGTTGTGACCCCCTTACCACGCTCGGTTGCAGGGTCATGGACGAGCTTCGAGCGCCTTTCCGAGCGAGGCGGTGCAACTTCCTCCTCCTCCTCCTCTTCTTCCTCCCCATCAGAGTCGTCATCATCATCATCAGCAGCAGCGTCCGAGTCCCACTCCTCCTGGCTTTCGCCCCCACTTCCTTCCTCCTCTTCAGTCGGCGTCTGTGCTCCATTGGGCATCGAGTATAGTTCGGTGGTGTCCTGACAGATAGCAAAATAAAGATCAATCGACCAATTTGCAGCGAAAGCAGAATAAGTATGACAAGATTACAATTGGGGATAAAGTGGGCATACCTTGTCTGGAGTGCTAGAATGGTCGAGTGGCGGAATCCTCCTGGCTCCTCGAGGGTTGTCTTTATTCCCTGTGATCGCGGCCATCCACCTCTCCAGTGTGGCGTCGTCGACTGCTTCTGGATGGACCCGAGTTTCATCCTCGGTTCCACAGTACATCCACATACAATGGCCTCGGTACTGAAGTGGCTGGATGCGTCGCCTAAGAAAGACCTCCAGAAGGTCCATACCCGTCACTCCTTCCCGAACTAACTGGACTACACGCTCCATCAACATCTTCACTTGGGCTTTCTCCTCAGGGAGCACCTTCAGAGAAGAGGGCTTGTTCGCTCGGTCCATGGAGAACGGAGGGAGACCACTCGACTGCCCCGGCGTCGACTCGTCTTGGCAGTAGAACCAAGTCGACTGCCATCCTCTGACCGACTCAGGGAGGGTCATGGCCGGAAAGGTGCTCTTATTCCTCATCTGAATCCCCAGACCCCCACACATCTGAATAACCTTAGTCTTATCATCATCTGGACTCGCCTTTTTCACTGTCTGAGAACGACAAGTGAATATGTGCTTGAACAGACCCCAGTGCGGTCGGCAGCCCAGGAAGTTCTCGCACATGGACACAAAGGCAGCAAGGTAGGCGATGGAATTCGGATTGAAATGGTGGAGTTGCGCCCCAAAGAAATTCAAGAAACCACGGAAGAAAACACTCGGAGGCAGGGAGAACCCACGGTCAACGTGGGTAGCCAGAAGAACACACTCACCCTCCTGCGGCTGTGGTTGCCACTCGTTCCCCGGGAGCCTCGCCGCCCCGTGGGGGATTAAACCCTCGTTGGCCATCTCAGTGAGATCCCTCTCGGTGATGGTCGAGCGGATCCAATCCCCTTGAATCGAACCGTGCGGCAGGCGGGACCTTGACGAGGATCCGTCCCGACTAGTCGCTCTCCCTTTCGCCTTCCCCGTCGCCGTCGCCTTCTTCGCGCGCTCCAGAGCCGCCGTCTTCTCCTTCACTATTGTTGCCGGTGAAGTGTACGAGGAGTGGTTGGGCGGAGGCGAGAACAGGCGCTGTGGGCGGAGGCGGAGAGGACAGAAGGAGAAGTGGGGAGTACTGTTTAAAAACCCTCGCCGGGCGCATTTTGTAGGGCCGCTTCCGAGTGGATGACAAGTGGGCCCAGGCAATCCAATCACACCCCGAAACAGTTGCGCGTACGCGATACGTGGCAAAAAAGACGGCGCGGGAATCAAGGCGTCTATGCCCTATCCCATCCGAGCGCCGCGGTCCACCCCGCTTCGCGCGCTTCCCCAAAATTCGGATCCCACAAAATCCACTAACAGCAGATCAATCTGTCAGACGAGAGATTTCCTGCGGCCCGTCGCTCGGAAATTACTAAGTTCAAAAGTTCACTCGACGAGAGGAAAGAATGGATCAAGGCGACTGAAAGGAAAGTTGCTGTTATCCACGAAGAGATTATTGGTCCAAGATGATGCATGTCCAGAACACAAAAGCAGGTCGGAAATATTATCAACTCCTTCCTCACTCAAACCTCGATCCATTCGGGGGCTAATGATGAAGTCATGTACTTAGGGTAGGGTCATAGACCTGACCCAAGTACCCTTCCCAAGGACACTCTCAGAAGAAACTGCCTTCCAGTCGACCAAGAGGGACTTCACTCGACGGACTCGAAGGACTCGACCATGAAGACTCACTCGACCACCAGGAGATCAAGAGCCACTCTGCATCCAAACGGTCTGTAATTAAGTAGTCTTTATGGCATTTAGGACACTTTATGTAAGGCGTTACCAGTAACGCCTAGCTTTAACGTACTTTAAACCCTGCATTACTGAGGGCCGGAGGGGTCTGGCGGACACTATATAAGCCACCCCCCCCTCAGTGTAAAGGGTTCGCACCCCTATAATCCATACACATATAATCCACTCGACCGCCTCAGCGCTCCGAGACGTAGGGTTGTTACTTCCTCCGAGAAGGGCCTGAACTCGTGCATCCCTTGTGTTTACAACTGCTCCATAGCTAGGATCTTGCCTCTCCATACCTACCCCCTATTCTACTGTCAGACTTAGAACCACGACAAGCAGTTTCCCGTAGTGTATTACTCCACTCATCAACCGCTATCATGAATCTAGAGTATTAAGTTAAAAACAGAGTAACGCTTTAAGCAAGATGACATGATGTAGAGGGATAAATTCATGCAATATGATAAAAACCCCATCTTGTTATCCTCGATGGCAACAATACAATACGTGCCTTGCTGCCCCTTCTGTCACTGGGAAAGGTCACCGCAAGATTGAACCCAAAGCTAAGCACTTCTCCCATTGCAAGAACTACCAATCTAGTTGGCCAAACCAAAAAGGATCATTCGAAGAGACTTGCAAAGATAACTCAATCATACATAAAAGAATTCAGAGAAGATTCAAATATTTTCCATAGATAATACTGGATCATAAACCCACAATTCATCGGTCTCAACAAACACACCACAAAAAGAAGAAGATTACATCGAATAGATCTCCACGAGAGAGGGGGAGAACATTGTATTGAGATCCAAAAAGAGAGAAGAAGCCATCTAGCTACTAGCTATGGACCCGAAGGTTTGAAGTAAACTACTCACACTTCATCGGAGGGGCTATGGTGTTGATGTAGAAGCCCTCCATGGTGGATGCTCCCTCCGGCGGAGCTCCGGAACAGGCCCCAAGATGGGATCTCGTGGATACAGAAGGTTGCGGCGGTGGAATTAGGTTTTTGGCTCCAGTTCTGATCGTTTGGGGGTACGTAGGTATATATAGGAGGAAGGAGTACGTTGGTGGAGCAACAGGGGGGGCACGAGGTAGGGGGCGTGCCCTCCACCCTCGTGACCACCTCTGGCACTTCTTGGAGTAGGTTCCAAGTCTCCTGGATCACTTCGGTGAGAAAATCACGTTCCCGAAGGTTTCATTCCGTTTGGACTCCGTTTGATATTCCGTTTCTTCGAAACACCGAAATAGGCAAAAAAACAGCAATTCTGGGTTGGGCCTCCAGTTAATAGGTTAGTCCCAAAAATAATATAAAAGTGGAAAATAAAGCCCAATATAGTCCAAAACAGTAGATAAAGTAGCATGGAGCAATCAAAAATTATAGATATGTTGGAGACGTATCACAACCCCATACTAGCAGCGCCCGGCGTAGGTGAACCAATCCTGTTATACATCTTGACCACAAATTAGGTGGTCAACGCAGTTCCCGTCGTCGAACGAGAAGCAGAGGGTCACAAGTTCTGGGTGCAAAAGCCGGTCTACTACGTATCAGAAGTACTCACCCCGTGCAAATCTAGGTATCCGCATTACCAAAAGATAGCCTATACAGTTTTCATGGCATCCCGAAAACTCCAACACTACTTTCAAGAGTGTTCGGTCACGGTGACATCTGAATTACCACTGAACGACATGATTAACAACAGGGTTGTCACTGGCCGCGTAGCCAAATGGGCTATTGAGCTCCTGCCTTTCGAAATTACATACAAACCACACCGAGCTACTAAATCGCATGTGTTGGCGGATTTTATTGCCGAATGGACGGAAGCCAAACTCCCCAGGGAATACAGTACGTACTCACATTGGACGATGTACTTTGACGGCTCCAAGATGCTTGCCGGATTGGGGGCTGGAGTGATTCTTACATCCCCCACCGGCGATAATATTCGGCATGTACTTCAAATCATGTACACCGATTCCAACAATGCGGCCGAATACGAGGCCTTGTTGCACTGACTTCGGATGGCAATATCAATGGGTGTACATTGGCTCGAGGTGCGGGGAGACTCCAACCTCGCTATCCCCCAAGTCAACAGCGAATTCGACGCAAATGATCCAAAAATGACAGCATATCGAAATGCCGTCCTCAAAATATCCACCCGGTTTGAGGGGTTGGAGTTCCATCATGTCTCTAGAGGCAGCAATCAAGCTGCCGGCGTGCTTGCCCGGATGGGCGCTAGACGCGACTCTATCCCTCAGAACACCTTTTTGGAACGACTCTTTAAACCATCCGTGGTCTGGCAAGATAGTGGCAAGGACGCGGAGACCAATGGTCCGGAAAAGATCATCCCTCCTATTATCGAACCAGACGAAGAAACCATCGGAGGTTCAGCACTCGAAGAAACACCGTCGGCTCACGAAGTCATGGCTGTAATTGCACCATGGACCGAGCCCTTTCTCGCCTACCGTGTCGACATGGGTTACTCTGAACATGCCGCCGCATGGTTCTGCATCCGCCATGCGAGCACGCCTCGGGACGGAGCAAGAGGGGAGTGATGCCCCACGGCATGAGCCCTTCGTCAAAAAGGGATCACACGCATACAATGCTTTATGTGAGTGTTTGAAGTTGCATTCTACTCCGATAAGAAAAGTGATGAATTTCTGCTGCCACCACACTAGTGATGCTTATGCTTTTTACTCTCATTTCAGAGAAAGTAGCATCCAAATTCGTCATCACCTCTATGTTTCTCGCTAGACTGGAAAAAGGACGTTTAGTCCTATAAACGTGGTCACTAAGTTTGACTAACTAAAAGTTAAATTAGAAGAATATGCTAAGCTGATGCCCGATTGGCTGCAGGCCGTTGATTATTCAATCGCCGGCTTCTGCCCGTTTCCTTTCGATTTCTTCGCTTGTGGCGAGTCACAGCGTTCCAATTACCAAGCACTTAACTCGCCCGACCTACCCACCAACCACCCCGCGTCTAGACTGACCAGACTGAATTGATCGATAATAAATCAGCACGCTGCACGCGGTGGGGGTCTGAGTCGGGGGAGGAAGAAGATCGAGGAGCAGCTGATTCGTTCGCACAAAGCGCCGGGATCAGATCCATCTCTCCGCGCGCGATGTCTGAGGTGGCGGCGATGGCGGGGCAGGCGTACATGAGACAGCTCTCCAAGCACCCGCTCCGCACCAAGGCCATCACCTCCGGGGTGCTGGCCGGCTGCAGCGACGCCGTCGCCCAGAAGATCTCCGGCGTCAAGAAGCTCCAGCTCAGGAGGCTCCTCCTCATAATGGTACCTAGCTTGTCACTGCTTTCTCATTTCTCTTGCTTGTTTGCAATTTGCC
Organism: Triticum dicoccoides; assembly: GCF_002162155.2. Taxonomy (NCBI): domain Eukaryota; kingdom Viridiplantae; phylum Streptophyta; class Magnoliopsida; order Poales; family Poaceae; genus Triticum; species Triticum dicoccoides. Next base: position 89,366,065 of record NC_041389.1, read on the forward strand.
GATCCATACATTGCATCTCTTGATCCATCCCCACCGGCCACCTACCCCGCAAAGTAGGCATACAGTGTTAGTACAACTGCCGTCTATTTGATGAATCAAGGTTAACCAACGAAGTAATCTTGTCTTGTTAATTTCCACAAATCTAATTCAGCAGCAGTACCTAACAACTAGTATTATGTTTAAGTTCAGAAAACGGCAATCCACAAAAATTACATATTGTGAGTTTTCAAATAATTGTGTAAATTTCCATAGATGTACAATATGTATTATTAGCAGCACTTGTAAACAACCATACAAAATTATGATAATTTTTTAACGGTACAAAAAGACTAATTTGTGTATGTACTAATCCTACTTTCCCTTTCATGTTTTCTCTGTACAGTATGCAAAAGGTCATATTTTTGCACAAAATCTGCAGTTTATGAGTTTATCTACTGATTTTCTAGAGTGGAAGATTATATTATCATTCTTATTTTATAGATGCGAGTGACGTGTTTTGACTTTTGAATCGGGCAGAAACTAATGGTAGATGAAGGACTTGACCTTATGCTTAATGTCTGTCTTTTTAGTTCAGTACTGCATGCACCAAAGAGCTTAAGCAATCCATTCATTCTACTCTTCTTTTGATATTATATATGCTGTCGTAATTAGTACTATCTAACTTGTATTATGACTATGTGATTGGCAAACAAACAGCTCTATGGATTTGCATACGCAGGACCATTCGGTCATTTTTTCCACAAGCTTATGGACAAGATTTTCAAGGGACAGAAGAAAGGAAAAGAAACTACAGCCAAGAAGGCATGCATGCAACTATCTTTGATCTTGGCATTTACTCATGGACCATGCATCATTTTCTCGCAGCTCAATTAATTAACTGGTATTCTTGCACTATATATGCAGGTCATAGTGGAGCAGCTAACTGTATCACCATGGAACAATATGATGTTCATGATGTACTACGGTCTGGTAGTTGAAGGTATTCTAAGTTGAATGCATATTTTATTTTCCATCAAACTCCTCTATATGTACAGATATCAAGAGAAATCTTGCTGGCAGCTCTTTTCATGTATATGTACAGATGTCATTTCATTTCTACAAAATGACTACAACTTGGTCTGTCCCTTCTTTTCCAAAATAAAAATAAAAATGCTAGTGCCAGTTCAGTTGTGAGTTCCTGGGGCTGTAGGTTACTGTTTTGAATTTTGCCGAGGAAAAAATGCATTTATTGCTATTTAGGATTGTAGGCACTTCCCTGGCCAAGTCTTGTGCATTAATCGGACTGCAAGTGTATTCATCCATTCTCTGTTGAACTTCCTTTTTTCAGCGAGTAATGGCAACATGGAAAGTAATTTTTAAAAATTTCAGGGAGGCCATTCGGGCAAGTAAAGAGCAAGGTCAAGAAGGACTTTGCAAACATCCAATTGACAGCTTGGAAGGTATCACTATCCATCACCTAGTTTGTGTCTTGCTTGTAGTGGATATTTCTAGTCTGCTTATCTTTTTTCTGCCCCTCGAAAAGCTTTAGAATACTGAATACATGAGCAATATATAACGCGTGTATATACCTTTCTGTGGCTGCATGCAGTTCTGGCCAATAGTTAGCTGGATCAATTATGAGTACATGCCACTCCAGCTCCGAGTTCTTTTCGCCAGCTCCGTTGCATCATGCTGGTATGGCCCTGATTAATCTCCTTGTTTGATTTTTCTTTTAGAAGTTTTAAATGGAAGATTATCAGTAATGCTTGATGTACTCATCCTGCCGGTTTGGATCTGCAATTACAGGGCAGTGTTTCTGAACCTGAAAGCAGCAAGATCCATTGCCGGCGCTAGTAAGAATGCATAAAAGAAGGATGGAAGGAAGGGGCTAGTGCTACATTGTATTTCTAGCTAATTAAGTATCCACTAGTGATTTTCTCAGTTCATTTTTATCACTCAGTTTGTATTTATGTTTCTATTTGAACCCCTCGAGCATCGAGAACCTAGAGTGAATGTTTCAACTAAGTATGTGAGTATGTCAATGTGAAGAGTCCCTTTCTTGCCACTGGGAAAAAAACCTACAAAGCAAAAATTATCCTCTAGAAGGTACCATGTTTGTTTTTCCTTTGGGAGGAAAATAGGGACTTTACTGGGATCTGACGCGTGGAAATAAATGAACATGCTCTGAGGTTTGTAGAATCTAAATGGGTGTCTAGGGCACATCTAGATGGGCTTTAGTTATTGCACATCTAAGTGAGTGAATCAAACATAAAGAGGAAAAAAAAGAAAAGGAAAATATCCACACAAATCTCGACGTAAGATCAATGACATAGGACCTAGATGTGCAATACTTATGTCACATCTAGATGTGCTTTAGCAAAACTGAATCTAAATATAGAAAGCAGAAGTGAACCTCATGTCTCGTGAAATCCTAAGCGAAATTGCACAGAATGTTGTCTGGATGCTCCAAGTAATCTTTGATGCAACAAACTTCTTAACTAGGTAGAGATGCCAGAAGGTGATAGATAAATGGGCCCTGCTAGGTGCCGACTGACCGGCGCAGCATCTGACCGACCGCCTCCCGGGCCGTAGGATCCCACGCGCATGTAAGTCCACGATCTTCTCTAGCGTTGATTTGGTTTGTCTTCTCTCGTCCAATACCACCCCGCAACAGGGGGACCCACACCCTTGCCTTCCGCCCATAGCTTCGTTCCACTCGCAGCAATATCACTAGCCCCCTTCGCTCTTCTGCACACACGCTCGCATCAACCGTGCCCCTAGCAGCCCTGCCGCCTCGGGCTCGTAGCGTTGTCGTTGTAGCTTGCAGCACCGCCATCCGCACTACCATGGCTTGCCGCATACGTGCTCTGTCAGGGCCCAACCCTAGCCCATACTTGCGCGTGGGCTTGCCTGTGCACATCACATGGGCCTGCCCCGGCTAGGAATCCTCTGGCCGCTGCAGCTACAAGTATGTGGGCAGAAGCAACGACCAACTCATCCGCGAAGGATCACGAACCCGGCGGGGGCGGCTCTCTTCTTCTTCCTCTCGCTTCCCTCTTCCTGTATCCCATTTCGTGCTTGTAACCAGGGCTAGCTACTGTAATTCGGGCTTGTAATCGAGAGAGACATCTAGTTCCCTAACATCTGGTATACAGAGCCAGGCCACCACCCTTCCACCCCTCAATTTTCCCCAATTTTTTTCGTCCACACCCGATTCCTCCGTTCCACCGGCGACGACGCCATGCCCGCCGTCAAACCACCTGAGTGGGATGCCATGTCTGCCAAGGAGCAGTTGTTGTGGTATCTCGAGAGGTTATGTGCTCAGGCAGACGAGATGAGCTCAACGTTGGGTATTGCACGAGTGGGTGACCCTCCCGTGGTCACCTCGCTTGTCGATCCGGCGGCCTCAACCACGACGGATGCCTCACCTGCGCCCATCCCCGGCGTCTCCTCCTCCACCACCAAGTCCACGGAGGTCCTCGAGGTCATCTGTGATGCGTCCACTGCCTACATTGTCAGGGCGCCCATCAACTGTTCGATGGATGGCTCGACCCAAGTCTCTACCGTCGTCAGCCTCAACGAGATCCAGGACGCCACCACCACCGTCCACCCTGAGCCCATGGTCGATCTCATCCACCAGGAGGTTGCCGCCGAGATCGTCACCCTGGTGCCAACCACCAACAACGTCAGCCCCAAGACCAGCGTGCAGGAGCGGGACGACTCGCCACTACCCTCCATCCAGTGGATCACGGCACGGAACGGCGGCGGCTCCTCTCTCTTCCACTTCATCTCATTCGTGTATCCAGATTCTTGTAATAGCTACTGTGATTGAGCCCTCTGTGAGACTACTACTAGTTCGCGGAGGAATCGGCTAGGAATCCTCTGGCCGCTGCAGCTACAAGTATGTGGGCAGAAACAACGACCAACTCATCCGCGAAGGATCACGAACCCGGCGGCGGCGGCTCTCTTCTTCTTCCTCTCGCTTTCCTCTTCCTGTATCCCATTTCGTGCTTGTAACCAGGGCTAGCTACTGTAATTCGGGCTTGTAATCGAGAGAGACATCTAGTTCCCTAACATGCTCCCTCTTATGGGGTCACAGCCTCGCCACTATTGTTGAAGCACACACCGCCCCTGGTCCTTGTATACACCATCGTGAGTTGCAGCTCCCGGGTGCTAGTGCTTGTAGCCTTAACGCGGCAGACATGGCTTCTTGCATTAAACACCGTTGTTGATCCTAGCATACACCGTCGCCAGTCCCAGCGCATGACGCTGCTAGTTGCAACTTCGTGTGCTTGCACCCTCACCGGCGACGCTGCTAGTTGCAATTTGCAGCCTTAACGCGATCGACAAGGCTTCTTGCAGCAAACATCGTTGTTGGTCCTAGCATACACTGTCGCCGGTCCCAGCGCACGACGCTGCTAGTTGCAACTTCGCGTGCTTGCAGCCTCACCGGCGATGAAATTGTAGCATCACCGACAACGGGTCACAGCTCTGGTGCACATGGTTGTAGCGTCGCCGACAACGGGTCACAATTCCATCATACATGGTTGTAGCATCGCCGACGATGAGTCGTAGCTCCGGCATACGTGGTTGTGGCATTCACCGAAACAGATGCCGGTTGCAGCTCCAACGTGCACGATTGTAACATCGCCACATGCATCCTTAAGGTGCCGATGCCGTCGCAACACTTTGTGTAGCTGCACGCTGAAGGTGTCCTTATAGCCTGCTTACATCGTCTTATTATGTTTGCTCTTAATAAATAAATATAAATAGGATAATCCTTTTTTCAAAAAATATAAATAAATAAATAAATAGACATGTCGTGTTCGACAGGTTTACCAAATACAGTACTATTTTCTTTTGATCTGAGGTTGATCAAATATTGTTTTTTCTTGAGACAATGACCAAATATTGGTTGTACTCGGTATCCAAAAACAACAGAATTGGGCTCATCGCGCACGTTTGCAGTATGCCGAACGATACGTTGATCTTAAACTGAACCTAAACAAATATCGGATTTTCTTTTCGAGTTGCTAAGAGTCTTCCCGAGCGCGACTACTCCTAGCCGCCGCCGCCCCTCCGCCGCGTTGCGTCTAGCAGGCCGAATCCTCCGCTGCGCCAACGCCTGTACAGGATCCCAACAGCCCTCCGTCGAGCAGCCGCTCCCACCAGCAGCATCTTCCTCCCATCAACGCCTCCGATCGGAGCTACGCCGGCGACCAGTCCATAGGCAGGTAGCCACCGCTCCTTCGTCCTTCCTCACCCCTCCTTCCTCTTGCATCCTCTGTTTGTTTTTCCTGATTTTTTTTATCTTATGAGCACTTGCTGTAGATTTCATATTGTGAGAATATAATGATGATTATTTATTGATGAGTGCTTGCTGCAAGATTTTTCCAGTGCATATGCAAGTTTACATGTGAAAAGATTTTGCTTGATAGGTGTTTGTGATAATGCCAGTAGGGGCAAATGTTTACAAATTGTAGTTCGATTTTTTTTCCGGATGAGTAAATGTTTTGGTTTAAACATGTTAAGGCATTTCTAACCGATCCCTTGTATATAACGGAGGATCCGGCGGAGTAAACCCTTAGTGAAGTATTTTTACTCCACTAAGTTTTGGCCGGACCTAGCAGATCCCCTATATATCGGAGTAAAACTTACAACTGACTATGCATTTTATCGAACACTTGGTATGCATTTTGTCAACCACTTGGTGGGCAGAGTTGATATCAGAAACAACAGCTCGTCGGCCACAGAAACGACAGCTCGTCGGCGGACATAAACAAAATCGGGACAATTGCATATACAGCTCGTCGGTGGTGCAGGGGGGCGAGCAGGGGTGCGACGAGGCCGCGCGTCCGTGCACGAACGGAGGCAAGGGCCAGGGCTGCTCACCTCCTTCCCTTGATCAAGGGCTCCAGGCTCTGGCTCAGCACCTTCAACACTGCCGAGATGGTGGCGCACGCGCACGACGCCGCCGTGCTCGCTCTCTCCGGCCACACCGCCTGCCTCAACTTCGCCGACCCCACCTGGCGGATGCTGCCCGTGCTCGCGGCCGGCTCCTTCAGCTTCGACAGCGCGCGGGAGATCAAGGCCGCCGTCGTGGCGCTCCAGAAGCAGCAGGCTCCGGTCGCCGTGGCTGTCCTTGCGCTCCAGCAGAAGCAGGTTCCGGTCGCCGTGGCCGTCGTGGCGCTCCAGCGGCTGCAGGTTCTGGTCGCCGTGGCCGTCGTGGCGCTCCAGCGGCTGCAGGTTCTGGTCGCCGTGGCCGTCGTGGCGCTCCAGCAGCAGGAGATTCCGGTCACCATCGCCGTCGTGGCGCTCCAGAAGCAGCAGGTTCCGGTCGCCGCCGCCGTCGTTGCGCTCCAGCAGAAGCAGGTTCCGGTCGCCGTGGCCGTCGTGGCGCTCCAGCAGCTGCAGGTTCCGGTCACCGTGGCCATCGTGGCGCTCCAGCAGCAGCAGATTATTCTTCTAGTCGCGTGACTGGCGCCGGAGTTTTACATGTCTTCCGGTGACCTGTTAGAGCTCGACGAGGAGCAGTGGTTTGGCGGCATAGTCGCAGGGTCGTACTACGCGAGCTTGGCACAGGGTACGCTTGCTGCAGCGCAGCAGCGGCGTGCAGGAGCAGCAGGGAGGAGGCGAGAGGGAGCTGAAATTTATCCTTCAGCCCGTCTCGGTGGAGTATATTTACTCCTTTGGTGCGGGTCGGAGTAAATTTTATCCTCTCTTATGCGTTTTAGGGGATCGGCTAGGTGCGGCATAAGAGCATCTCCAATAGCTTGTCTATATGGATGTCTATACTCGTTTTCCACGACGCGAGTCTAAAACAGGCGTCCAACAGCTTGTCTATATGGTTGTCCAAATATACACATCCTCTAAATCGACCTCGACAATGTCCACGCCTGGACAATGTGAAGGCGTTGTCTAAACTCAGCTGTAGTTATGATTTCTTCCTCTCCCGAGCAACGGCCCACCTGTCATGGTCCCTGTATATAGATGTTCTGATGCAAAACTGGATGTGTATATGAGGGAATCTTTTTAGACCATTGTCTATATGAATATATAGACATCCAAATATACTCATGCTACTGGAGATGCTCTAAGGGAGTAAAATCCAATTTATCTTTCACTAACGCCGGATAGGGGATCGGTTAGAAATGCCCTTAGCAGTGAAACATGCAATGACTGAAGTTATATGAAAAGGAAAAGATTAAGTTGTTTTATCTGCGCTGTCTTGACCTGAAATCAAAGTTTAGCAGTAACATGCAATTATAGAGAGCAGGAGCTTTGTCTTGGTTATACTGGCCGAAATTGGTTAACACATTAGTACTAGTGGTTTTGTTGGCATGATAGATGTCCCAAACCTTGTTTTTGATTGGGAATATAGTGGTACTGTTACGTTGTGTCGTTGATTTTAACAGTCAAACCTAAAATATTACTACCTTTCTAACTGAATATAAGACGTTTTTGCAGTTCAATTTGAAGTGACTGTTTCTCCTTTTCCATTGCTAGCTGATTGATCTTCAGGTTCCACCTTTCGTGTTATGCCATGATAAATGTACAACTAACTAATGATTTGAGTTGGATGATTCATGTTTGTATGTTTTATGTCAAATTCATGTTTGTATGTTCCTAATTCAATTCATGTGTGTAGTATATGTCATGTGACAGCAGTGCATAAAGTCAGATTTCACCCAAGTGCTAGACCCTTTGCTATGATTCTCTCCAGGAACAGGAGGGAGGTGTCTTGTGGTGATGGCCAATAGCAAGTATGAGTATGTGAAGAGGGAGTTCGAGTTCCACCGCCACCTCCCGGCCTCCAACTGGATCGTCGTCCGCATCGATGGCTGCCATTTCCACCGGTATAATTCATCTCTTCCTCCTAAATGGGTAATATGGAAATACTCAATGTTTCCACAGCCATGTTGAGTGATTGCTGCTTTCTAATATCGGATAGTCTCTAACCGTTAACATTCTGCTCACTTCCTAGCTTTACACTGACATGGTTACTACTGGTTAAGCAACTGCATCAACCATCCTAGCTATTAGGCTACCTTGTGTACCAGTGTCTTTTTGTGAGGATTAACAACATGCAAAGAAAGTTTCACTATGCAAATATGAGGATAACTTGATGCTCCAAATTATACAAATCATTAAGTTGGATTGGTGGTCGTTCATCCACCATAACACCAGAACCGTCGGATCTAAAGCGGTTTGTTGGATTGGAAGTGCGCGAATAGGCTGTCGCAGCGTCCATACACGTCGTCATGCTTGGCCCCTTGCGTCGTGGAGGAGCACTCTGCCGTGCTACATCTCCATTTTTTTCCTTGGTCGGCGCCTCACCATGGGGGCACAAAAGCTTCCTGTGTGGTGCTGACCACGGTAGTTACTCCCTGTAGGGAACCGCACGGGAGACAGAAATTGAAGGTTCCTTATCCTTCGCGGTTTTGCAGTTTAGCTCATATCACGAACTATATAAATTTATCTGTTGTCCCGTTGCAACACACGTGTATTTAGCTATAGTTTATATTTGTTCTTTCCAGTGTCCACTAATTTCATTTTTATTTTTGTTAGATTCTCGGAGTTGCATGCCTTTGAGAAACCAAATGATGAGAGAGTCTTACGATTGATGAACGCATGTGCCACTTCTATGCTCGAGGAATTCCCTGACATAGTGTTTGCTTATGGTGTTAGTGATGAGTACAGGTATAACATCTTCTTATCAAAGTTAAATTATGAAATTGTTTGCAGATTTTTCATAAAAAAGATTATATGCAAGTGGTTTTGAATTGCACGGGCTCCATTCTTACTTTTTGAGAGCATTTTGTTCATTCTTTGGATATAATCTCTGCTTCTTATATTTCTGTTTGTTTTGCAGTTTTGTTTTCAGAGAGAAAACTGAATTCTATAAAAGGCGGGAAAGGCACGTTATTTATCTGTTCACTTCTTCACTTGGTATTTTAGGATATTGCCATACCCAAATCTATTTGCACAATTTAATTATAAAATCTCATCATGCTATTGACCTCTCTACAAATGTATGCAGCAAAATTATCTCTGTATGTGTTTCTCACTTCACATCTATGTACGATATGAAGTGGAAAGATTTCTTTCCTAATAATGATTTGAAGGAGCCTCCATATTTTGATGGGCGAGTTGTATGCTATCCAAATATAAATACTATTCGTGATTATTTGGCATGGAGACAAGTGGACTGTAAGCTTCTTGAACCAAAATCGACTTTTCTGTAATATAATAATAAGATACTTATATAGTGTAATTATGTGTGTTGATGTCCTTGACAATAAAATCATATTATGTATGTTATTTACCCTTTAAAAGAAATTATACATATTCATCAACATTAACTAATATAATAAATATAGTTTTTTATGCGTCACGTCAATGAGATTTCTGTGTCTGGTTCCTTGGCTACTTACTTTTCTATTTGATTTAATGGATGAAGATTAACATATTTAATTTTGTGTTTTTTCAGGTCATATAAATAATCAGTACAATACATGCTTCTGGGCGTTGGTGAAGTCTGGAAAAACTGAAAAAGAGGCACATCAAGCATTGAAGGTCATCTAAATTATCTAGGGCTATACTTGTCTTTTGTGGCATTGGTATGAATCATTTTTTGTTTTTTCGTGAACCGTCTATTTTCTTTTAGGGAACATTTTCTAAGGACAAGAACAAGTTGCTTTTGCAACAGTTTCAAGTCAACTATAATGATGAACCGGCTATGTTTCGGAAAGGATCCAGTGTTTATCGAGATAAGGTAATGCTATCAAGCATTCATAAGTTCATCATTATTTATGTCCCTGCTCAGTCTCAGTGAGGTATTTAGTATTTACATATTTTTCTCATACAATTATTGTTTGCATGGTGTATACCAGTGACCATGAAAGGTTTTGCTTACTGCATTTCATTTTGTGGACATATTTTTTCTCAACATTTAGTTAAGTTCAACTAACCCAGTTAGGTTCACTTCGCATACTGAAAAAGTCATACATATTACTGTAGGTCAAAACAGATGACTGTGGGAATCCCATAAAAAGAACCCGTGAGGCAATTACAGTGTCAAATTTTGATCTCATAGGTCCTGAGTTTTGGGAAAACCATCAATACATTCTTGGAGAAGGTTAGTTGAATCATTCTAGTTTTAGGTATGCTTCCAGTCCAACTCTTATCAACTTTGGATATATACAGCATCAGACTACCTGTGTCTTGGGGGGAAAGAAAAATATGGATATGAGTATGTGAAGAAGTTTGACAACATCCATAGGCTTCCATATTCTAATTGGACCATTGTTCGTATTAGCGCCTGCCAATTTGATCAGTGAGGACTTCTATGATCTCTTATTTATTTAAACACATGTGACAATACCATTTAGATAATTATATCATCTTATCAAGATGGAGAATTATTTTTTCCCCCAGATTCTCACTGGTCCATTCATTTGACAAGCCAAATGATGAGACTGCTTTAAGATTGATGAACGCCTGTGCTTCATTGATGATGGAGCAATTTCCTGATATTATCTTTGGCTATGGTTTTGACAATGAGTACAGGTATGATCTACTCCTTGAGAATAGCTGTGTTTGCATGGAGAAGACTACAAAAAAGACAGATAAAAATAAAATATGTGTTTCCGCATGGCACAGTTTTGCCTCTTTTCATCAGTAATAGTAATTTGAATTGAATATATTGGCAATATAAGGGATCATGTTGAAGTTGTAAGTGAAGCGGCCAGCGAAGCTTAAATGCGGCACTCTTCAGTTCTTACAGGCTGTCTTATGTTTGTTACAAATGTTTATTTTTAATGATTTGTTATTGTCGCAGCTTTGTGTTCCAGGAGAAGACTGAATTGTATCAGAGAGATGAGAGGTAGTTACTTGGTTTATGAATTCCTACAGTACATGCTGGTCAAGCCTTTGATAAAATATGCAACTTGTTTTGCAGATTAATCATTTCTTCATGTTCATCATGTTTCACTTCCTTTTACATGATGAAGTGGAAAGAATATTTCCCCAGTAAAGAGCTAGTGCAGCCACCACACTTCCAAGTAGAAGTTTCCTGTTACCCAGAACCAAGGATCGTTTGTGATTATTTGTCCCGGAGGCAATCAGAATGTGAGCTATTCCTCCCTCCTAAAGACCATATCCTTAACTAATTGGAAATATTTATGAAGTTGTCGATGGTGGTACAGTATGTAATATCTGAATTCATCTGCAGCAGTATGGATGCATTAAATTTGGCGCTTATATAACATATATGCTGTGTTATCATTTCATGTATCTTGTTTTTTGAAGATATCCTGGTGCAAGGGGTTTGACTCTTGTCATAGTTAGAACAAATCATAAGAAGAAAATGAGCTGACTCATTCTACATGCTAATTCACAGGTCACAACAGAAATCAATACACTACATGCTTTTGGATGTTGGTGAAATCTGGAGAAGGCGAAAACAAAGCTAAGGAGATACTGAAGGTCTTCTTTCTTTCATCATTTAGGAGTAGTTTTTTTTTTTTACTTATTCCAGTTAATTCTTTAGTAACTCTAGTATTATTCTGTGAAGGACACATTACCAAAGGACAAGAATGAGTTACTTTTTCAGCGATTTCAAATGAACTACAACAATGAACCGGCTATGTTTCGAAAGGGTTCGTGTGCTTACCATCAAAAGGTATTTTGTCCGAATCATGTTCAACAATAATGTTGTTTGTGCTGCCAGAAAGTGGCAATTTAGATGCTTACAATTTAAAATCCCCGAAAGGATCAAAGTAACTTTACAGTAATTATATAACTGAAATATGCTCTCGCGTTCGCACCTCAATCCCATGTCGCCCACGGAAGAAGTGCATCCGAGAGCAGACGTCTTTAATTTGTTTATTTTCGCATTGGGTTAGAAGGTGATTCTCACGGTGTTAACGACTTAGAGTGCAAATGGGTGCAGGTGGAAGCCAGTGAAGATGAGCGGTGGGATGTGGCGGTGGCCCACGTAGACACGGGGCCACACTTTTGGGCAAAGCATTCTTATGTTTTCGACAGAAGATGATCCTTATGTATTCTTAGTAGGTTGATTTGCTTAGTGTGTGCCAGATTATCCTCCTCGTTTCTCTGATGCGTATATGGTTGCATTCTTTGCAAGGCCCCGCTTGGAATGGGTGTACATTTCTACACAAGTATTTATTTGACAGATGTAAATTACCAGTCACAGTTTGTTTTTTCGCCTGGAAACGAAACGACCGGTCCAGGCGTGTATCGTAAACCAGCTGAGGCTGCGCTTGAATTCGTTGTAATCAAATACGAAGGTGTTTATTTTACACCTGTATTTTACCGGCAGCTTAGCAATTCTCGGCGGAAGACAAAACAACGAGTTGAGGTCCATATCTTTTACAGGTGTATTGGAAAAGAAAACGACAACCAAACAGGGCCGAATATGACCGGAAACGAGAATCCAAACGGGGCCTAAAGAATTTCTCAAAGCGAGTATCTTGCTTGAAAGACAAAGAGATTCTAGACCGGAAAAAGCAAAAGTGCATCATGCATGGGAGTTGGATATTGCAAGAAATAGTGGACAGTGGATCCCAGTGATTGAATTTCCCATGCTTGGAGACGGCCGCTTGTAGGATGAGGAGCGAGCTAGGACAGTGTTAGACTGTATTTACATGTGTATATTGTAACGTTGTATACCACCTCATTATATATATATGTGATAGGCCACTCCTAGAGGGTTGTGCCGGTTCCTCCCAAAGCCTATTGTCTTACATGGTATCACGCTAGGTTACGCCCGCTTCCGCCTAAAAACCCTAAACCGCCGCCGCCGCCGCCGCCGCCACCGCTGCCGCCGCCGCGCCCGCCGTCGCCGTCGCCCGACTGCTATGACGTCCGCCGCTGCGTCCGGCTCCACCGCCACCGGTTTTCTGCCGGCCTCCCTCGCGGCACTTCTCTCGAGGCCGCTGGATGCCGCCTCCCTTCAGGCGCCGATCGGGACACAGAGCGTCGGCTCCCTCTTCGCGCTCCCGCCGGCTGCTACTTCGCCCGGGCAGGCGCTTGTGGCCCACACCGCCGCCGCCCCGTCAACCGCGGCTGTCGCGCCCTCGGCCACTGCGCCGCTGGTGGCGGAGGACGTCGCGCTGGCAGGCTTCGCGGCGTCAACCGCGGCCATCGCGCCCTCTGTCACCGCGCCGGCTGCCCCTCTGACTGTCTTCACGGTGGTCTCACCTCAGCCAGTCTCCTCGATGGGATCGCAGCCGCCGCTGCCATTTCACTTCGGCCATCTCATCACCATCAAGTTGTCGTCGGACAATTACATCTTCTGGCGCGCGCAGGTTCTTCCGCTTCTTGGGAGTCACTATCTGCTTGGCTATGTCGACGGCTCTCTCCCTTGCCCTCCTGCGCTGGTTGACAGCGTGCACGGTCCGGTCTATAATCCGGCTCACCGTGTCTGGACAGGGCAGGATCAGGCGAACCTCTCCTCCATCCAGGGGTCGCTCTCTCCGGCCGTTGCTGGGCTTGTTGTCTTCGCCAAGACGTCCCACGAGGCATGGACTATTCTTGAGCGCTCGTTTGCGGCACAGTCGCAGCCTCGTGTATCTGGGCTCCGTTGCCAACTTGGGGAGTGTCAGAAGCTTGACTCCACCGCCACTGAGTTCTACAACAAAGTCAAGAGTCTCGCCGACACGCTGGCCTCCATTGGACAGCCCCTCACCGACTCCGAGTTCAACTCGTTTATTGTCAATGGTCTTGATGAGGAGTATGACGCCCTAGTCGAGATCATCAATGATAGAGGCAACTCCACGCCCATGCCAGCACACGAGGTCTTTTCACGCCTCCTGCTTACTGAGCAACGAGTCGAGACGCGCCGATCCAGGGGCAACGGCGCCCTCTCGGCAAACGCCGCCACCAAGGGTGGTCGCTCCTCTGCTTCATCCAGGGCTCCTTCGGGGCAGTCACCACCACCCGCCTCGGCCCCTCCTCCTACTGCGACGCTATCAGGGGCTGGCGGTCCACGTGTGTGCCAGCTTTGTGGTCGCGATGGGCACTGGGCCTCGAAGTGTCACAAGCGCTTTCAGCGGGGTTTTCTTGGTCTCGGCAATGACGGGAAGGATACACGCAACTTTGCTCGTCAGGTCGCCATGGCTGATCGTCCGCCGCCGCAGAAGCCACAGGGACACACTCAGTCCTACTCCATTGATCCCCACTGGTACATGGACTCTGGGGCGACAGAGCACCTGACCAGTGAGATGGGGAAGCTTCACACTCGTGAACCCTACCATGGCTCCGACAAGATCCACACCGCCAATGGAGCAGGTATGCACATCTCTCATATTGGTCAAGCATCACTTCTCACTAGACATGCCAATAGGAGTCTTCAACTTTGCAATGTTCTTCGAGTTCCATCTGTGACACGTAATCTTCTTTCAGTTCCTAAACTCACTCGTGATAATAATGTGCTTTGTGAATTTCATCCTTTTGATCTTTTTATTAAGGATCGGGGCACGAGGGACATTCTTCTTAGTGGGCGGCTCTGCCAAGGTCTCTATCGTCTGGAGCATCCTGGCGTCGCTCGCGTCTTCAGTGGAGTTCGGGTATCTCCGTCACAGTGGCATGCTCGTCTTGGTCACCCGGCCACACCTATTGTCCGGCATGTTTTGCGTCGTCATGAGCTTCCTAGTGTGTCTAGTAATAAAGATGTAGCAGTGTGTGATGCTTGTCAGCAGGGGAAGAGTCATCAACTTCCTTTTTCGGAGTCCAGTCGTGAGGTGAAACATCCTTTAGAACTTGTGTTTTCAGATGTATGGGGTCCTTCTCAGACTTCTGTTAGTGGTCATAATTACTATATCAGTTTTGTTGATGCTTACAGCCGCTTTACCTGGCTTTATCTTATCAAACGTAAATCTGATGTGTTTGACATTTTTGTTCAGTTCCAAAAACATGTTGAACGCCTTCTCAAGCACAAAATTGTTCATGTTCAGTCGGACTGGGGTGGCGAGTATCGCAACCTCAACTCCTTCTTTCAGTCGCTTGGGATCACTCACCGTTTAGCATGTCCACATACACATCAGCAGAATGGTTCAGTAGAACGTAAGCATCGTCACATTGTTGAAGCTGGTCTGACTCTTTTGGCCCATGCATCTGTTCCGTTTCGTTTTTGGAGTGATGCTTTCACCACTGCATGTTTTCTCATCAATCGTACTCCCACTCGTATTTTGAATATGAAGACTCCCATTGAAGTTCTCCTTAATGAACAACCGGACTACACCTTTCTCAAGGTGTTTGGGTGTGCTTGCTGGCCCCATCTCCGTCCATATAACAAGCGTAAGCTCGAGTTTCGTTCCAAGAAGTGTGTTTTTCTTGGTTATAGCTCTCTTCATAAAGGATACAAATGTCTTCATGTGCCCACTAATCGTGTCTACATCTCTCGGGATGTTGTGTTTGATGAGCATGTTTTTCCCTTTGCCAAACTCCCTGTGTCCACTACCGAGCCACATGTCATGCATTCATCCTCTGTTGCTTCTGACCAATTTGATGATGTTGCATATTCTCCTCTATTGTTGCCTAACCATGATGCAGGCACTGGTCGTGGGGCTCGTTTGGAGATTCTGGAAGTGCCATCTTCCTCTTCGTCGCCATCGCCTTCATCCTCGGCACCTTCTGTTTTGCATGAGGAGCACATGGCGCCCCTGCATGGCCTCGGTTTTCGTGCTCATGCACGGCTGATCGACGTCCTGGCCCGGTCGCCTCTGGCTTCTGGGCTGCCTTCGCCATCGTCGCGCCCTGCAACCCCGCCGACTGGGCCGGCCTCCTCGGTCCCCGTCTCGCCCAGGGCGTTGGGGCAGTCATCACCAGGCCTGGCCTCGCCCGCCGCTGCCTCGCCCAGGGTGTCTGGGCCCTTCTCATTAGGGCCAGCCTCGCCTGCTCTCGCCTCGCCAAGGCCGTCTGGGCCGGTGTCACCGGAGCTGGCCTCGCCCACTCTCGGTTCGCCCATGGCCTCTGAGCCCCTGTCGTCGGGCCAGTCTTCGCCATGCAGCCCGGAGTCGTCTGTCCCGAGCTCGCCTGAGGTGATTCCTGCATCTCCGGCGACCGTCACGTCTCCGTCACCTTCGCCTCCGCCGGCTCCTGCTGCTGCTCTACATCCACATACGCGCAGTCGGAGTGGCATTTTTCAGCCTAAGCAACGTCACGATGGCACAGTTGCTTGGTTAGCGGCGTGCATGTCTGCTGCTCTCGCAGATCCATCCTCTGAGCCACGCACGTATCAAGCTGCTATGCGCATTCCTCATTGGAGAGAGGCCATGGAGCAGGAGTATCAAGCGCTTCTTCGCAATCAGACATGGACTCTTGTTCCTCCACAATCACGGGTAAATGTCATTGATTCCAAATGGGTTTTCAAAGTGAAGAGGCATTCTGATGGGTCCATTGAGCGCTATAGGGCTCGTCTGGTTGCTCGTGGTTTTCGACAGCGTTTTGGACTTGACTATGAAGACACCTTCAGTCCAGTGGTCAAGCCTACTACCATCAGACTTCTTCTCTCTCTGGCTGTTACTCGAGGTTGGTTTCTTCGTCAGCTTGATGTTCAAAATGCTTTTCTTCATGGTGTCTTGGCGGAGGAGGTTTACATGCGCCAGCCTCCGGGTTTCTCTGATCCGGATCGCCCTGATCATCTCTGTCGTCTGTCCAAGGCAATTTATGGTCTGAAGCAGGCTCCTCGTGCTTGGCATGCTCGTCTTGCAATGGCTCTTCGTGCTCATGGTTTTGCATCATCAACTGCTGACTCCTCATTGTTTCTTCTTCAAAGGCCTGAGGTTACTATGTACTTGTTGGTCTATGTAGATGATATCATTTTGGTCAGCTCCTCTCAGTCGGCTGCTACTGCGCTTGTTCGCTCACTTGGTGCTGATTTTGCAGTCAAGGACCTTGGGAAGCTTCATTACTTTCTTGGTGTGGAGGTTACTTCTCGTGCTGCTGGCCTTGTTATGACGCAGAAGAAGTACTCTCTGGATTTGTTGCAGCGAGCTGGGATGCTTAAGTGCAAACCGACGACTACACCCATGTCTACCACTGATAAGCTCAATGCTGTTGATGGTGTGCTTCTTTCTTCTTCTGATGCGACAGAGTACAGGAGTATTGTTGGTGGGCTCCAGTACTTGACGATCACGCGACCAGACATTTCCTATGCTGTTAACCGAGTCTGCCAGTATCTGCAGTCACCCCGTGACACTCATTGGTCTGCTGTTAAGCGGATTTTGCGCTATATTCGTTTCACGGGGCTCATGATTTGCATTTTCGGCCGTCTGACTCTGGTTGTCTTTCAGCATATTCTGATGCAGACTGGGCTGGCAATCCGGATGACAGGCGATCCACGGGGGGTTATGCTGTCTTCTTTGGCTCTAACCTGATTGCCTGGAGTGCTCGGAAACAGGCTACTGTCTCACGTAGCAGTACTGAGGCTGAGTATAAGGCTGTGGCCAATGCCACATCAGAGATCATCTGGGTACAGTCCTTGCTTCAGGAGTTAAGTATACCCCAATCACAGCCTCCTGTTCTTTGGTGTGATAACATCGGTGCTACATACCTTTCTGCAAATCCGGTATTCCATGCCCGAACGAAACACATTGAAGTTGACTATCACTTTGTGCGTGAACGTGTCTCTCAGAAGCAACTACAGATCAAGTTTATTTCTTCCAAGGATCAACTTGCTGACATCTTCACCAAGCCATTGCCTTTGCCACAGTTTGAGACTTGCAGGCGCAATCTTACCCTTCTAGATTCATTAGAAAGTGGCTAAGATTGAGGGAGGGTGTTAGACTGTATTTACATGTGTATATTGTAACGTTGTATACCACCTTATTATATATATATATATGATAGGCCACCCCTAGAGGGTTGTGCCGGTTCCCCCCAAAGCCTATTGTCTTACAGACAGCGACGGCGCTTCACTGTAGGAGAAGCGAGCTAGTGGCCGCCGGCGGCGCCTAGATCCGGTCATGGTTACCATCGGCGGCAGTTTCTCCTATCATGGAGCGGTCGGCGTCGCCTCACCGCTTTCGTTGTCACATAAACCAGCACGGTCGACGCCTCACCCCCGTCGCAGCCTCTGCCGCTTGTGCCTCACGCCGCTCCTTGCTCCGGCGGCGCGTGCCCACTTCCTCGCGTTTAGCTTTTGAGAGAGAGAAATACGGGGAAAGAAAACGGATGGGCTGAGGAGGGTTTCACAAACCTGGCAAATACAGGTGTAATCGGGAAACCACTGTAAATTTTACAGCCCAATAACGACGATCCAAGCGCGCCGTCACGTTACAAGTGTTCCTTTTTTACGCGGGTGTATTTTACAGGTGTAAGTACCTGGAATACGACATTCCAAGCGCGGCCTTAGTGTGTGCCAGATTATCCTCCTCGTTTCTCTGATGCGTATATGGTTGCATTCTTTGTAAGGCCCGCTTGGAATGGGTGTAAATTTCTACACATGTATTTATTTGATAGATGTAAATTACCGGTCACAGCTTGTTTTTTTTGCCTGGAAACGAAACGACTGGTCCACGCGTGTATCGTAAACCAGCCGAGGCTGCGCTTGGATTTGTTGTAATCAAATACAGAGGTGTTTATTTTACACCTGTATTTTACCGGCAGCTTAGCAATTCTCAGCGGAAGACAAAACGTCGAGTCGAGGTCCATATCTTTTACAGGTGCATTGGAAAAAAAATGACAAACCAAACAGGGCCAAATATGACCGGAAACGAGAATCCAAGCGGGGCCTAAAGAATTTCTCAAAGCGAGTATCTTGCTTGAAAGACAAAGAGATTCTAGACCGGAAAAAGCAAAGGTGCATCATGCATGGGAGTTGGATATTGCGAGAAATAGTTCGTTCTCCCCTGGTTTGCATAATAAACTTGCATGGCCCAAAAACCATACAAATGCCCTGTTTATGAGGAAAATTGAGCTGAAAATCGCACAAGCAGCGGAACCTCGACGCCAACACTACACACACCACTGATTCCCGGGGCCGCCGCCGCCTTACCTACACCAATCGGCACCAAAGCTGCACGACCCGACCATTTGCAGGAACACGCCGGGGGCTCCGTCAGAAGACCAAGATGTGGCCATTATTATTTCAGAGTAACTAATTCTTGAAGTAAAATAAATTGCAATCATTAAGCACATCGGGGTGATTCAACAGTTCGTAGATATATATGTAACCTTTTAGAGGTAGCAGTCTAGCAGAGTTCTGTATAGGCAGTAATGGTTGTGATCATTTGGCCATGGCGAAATTATAATGCAAAGTTTGAGCATTGTCCTGAAGACCATGGTCACAGTTGGAAATGATAGGCTCGCTGTGTTTGTGTCACGACCTAGGGTCGACCAGTAAGGTATCAGAGCCTTCGCTCCTCTCTGCTGCGAATCGCCCGAGAATTTTTTTTCCTCGACTCGTGCCCGGCAAATCCGAGGCGAAGGTTGCGGATCACCCTAGGGTTCGATCTGCGTAATCCCTGACCTGAGGTGGGTTGTTTCGGGGGAGATCGGCGACCACGGTGACATTCAAGCCGAATCCGCAGTCGCGCTTCATCGCAGACGAGATGGAAGCGCTTCAGGAAAGGATGCTGAAGGAGTTTGCGGAGATCCGCGCTCCACAGGGCAAATTTGGCCGCCGTCGACGGACTCAGTGGGCAGCTAGCGGCTCTCGACGCCAAGCTGACCGAGCAGTCTGCGCGTCTTGACCAGGTACAAGTCAAGGTCGATCTCTCCTGTAACACACTCAGACAAGTGCAACACAGTCAGGCCCATGCGGCGCAGATGTGCAAGCAGCAGGGAGTACCGGAGGCGTCGTCTCCGACGGCTTCTGAGGTTTCCGATGGCATATTGGGAGCGAGACCACCACCGGTGGGACGTCCACCGCCGCGCCCTATCCAGATTCCTGAGGTAGCGTCTGTCCATCACCAGCAAGGACTTACAGTGATGGATGAGAACATGGGCAAGCGGCAATGGATGCCGAAAATGGATTTCCCCAAGTTTGATGGCACAGATGTTCGAATTTGGCTAGACAAGTGGGAGGCATTTTTCAGGCTATACCACATCCCAGACAGCTTCAAGGTTACATCTGCATCTCTGTACTTGTCAGAGAATGCAGCTCGTTGGTACCAAGCTTTCAAGCAGTCGGGTGAATTCACACTTGGGGGCAGTTCTGTCAGGCAATACTGCTGGAATTCGATGTGGATGTGTACAGACAAAATATGAAGGAGCTGATGCTGTTGAAACAAGTTGACACTGTCGAAGAGTACAAACAACAATTTCTACAGCTAGTTTACACAGCCAGGCTGTATGAGTAGCCCACACTTCATTTCCTTTTTCCCACTTAAGGAGTTGTCGGCTCATACAGCCTGACTGTGTAAACTAGCTGTAGAAATTGCTGTTTGTACTCTTCGACAGTGCCCACTTGTTTCAACAGCATCAGCTCCTTCATCTTTTGTTTGTACACATCCACATCGAATTCCATCAGTATTGCCTGACAGAACTGCCCCCAAGTGTGAAATTCACCCGACTGCTTGAAAGCTTGGTACCAACGAGCTGCATTATCTGACAAGTACAGAGATGCAGATGTAACCTTGAAGCTGTCTGGGATGTGGTATAGCCTGAAAAATGCCTCGCACTTGTCTAGCCAAATTCGAACATCTGTGCCATCAAACTTGGGGAAATCCATTTTCGCCATCCATTGCCGCTTACCCATGTTCTCATCCACCACTGTAAGTCCCTGCTGGTGATGGACAGACGATACCTCAGGAATCTGGATAAGGCGCGGCGGTGGACGTCCCACCGGTTGTGGTCTCGCTCCTAGTATGAAATCGGAAACCTCAGAAGTCATCGGAGACGACGCCTCCGGTACTCCCTCCTGCTTACACATCTGCGCCGCATGGGACTGACTCTGTTGCACTTGTCTGAGTGTGTTACAGGAGAGATTGACCTTGACTTGTACCTGGTTGAGACGCGTGGACTGCTCAGTCAACTTGGCATCGAGAGCCGCTAGCTGCGCGCTGCGTCCGTCGACGGCGGCCAGTTTGCCCTGTGCAGCGTGGATCTCCGCAAACTCCTTCAACATCCTTTCCTGAAGCGCTTCCATCTCGTTTGCGATGAAGCGTGACTGCGGATTCGGCTTGAATGTCGCCGTGGTCGCTGATCTCCCCCGAAACAGCCCACCTCAGGTCGGGGATTACGCAGATCGAACCCTAGGGTGATCCGCAACCTTCGCCTCGGATTTGTCGGGCACGAGTCATGAAAAAAAATTCTCAGGAGATCCGCAGCGGAGAGGAGCGACGGCTCTGATACCAGACTATCACGACCTAGGGTCGGCCAGTATTCGACGGCGGCAAATCGGAGCAGCAGGTGGAGGAGCAAGGGATCGGAGACGAGAAAGAGAGAGTTAAAGAGCAGGAGAGGATAAGAACAAAACGGGAGGCTAGAATATTTTCATTTCAAACTTGTCACTCAACACAGCTTACACTCTTGCTTATATACCGCAAGTCCATTACACGGCCCACATGCCCACTACCCGATCTCACGGCTCCTAGGCCCAACTCGAATGCTGGATTTAAACCTCTTTGCTTATCTGGCGCGCGCTGCTTCTCGTCAGCACTGTTCGATCCCCGATCGCCTGTGCACCGCTGCTTACAGACTGTCACGACCTAGGGTTGGCCAGTATTCGATGGCGGCGAGCCGGAGCAGCAGGTGGAGGAGCAAGGGATCGGAGACGAGGAAGAGAGAGTTAAAGAGCAGGAGAGAATAAGAACAGAGCAGGAGGCTAGAATATTTTCATTTCAAACTTGTCGCTCAACACAGCTTACACGCTTGCCTATATACCGCAAGTCCATTACACGGCCCATAGGCCCCCCCGATCTCACGACTCCCAGGCCCAACTCGAATGTTGGATTTAAACCTCTTTGCTTATCTGGCGCGCGCTGCTTGTCGTCTGCACTGTTCCATCCTCGATCGCCCGTGCACCGCTACTTACAGTACCCGCCCCTGAAGAACCAGCTTGTCCCCAAGCTGGCGCGCTCAGAAATCGAGCTTTTAGCACCTCGTAGTCTTCCCAGGTTGCCAATGAAGCGGGAACTGTCGCCCATTTAACGAGGATTTGCAAATGTGCTACATTCCCCTTCTTGACCAAGTGACGATCGATGATTTCTTCAGGGATTACGCCTGGAGCTGACAGGTCCACTGGCACTGGCAATGTGGTGAACACAGGAGTGTGATCAGGCACATGAACCTTCAATTGGGACACATGAAAAAACGGGTGGATTTGACTTCCCTGTGGTAGTTCCAGTCGATATGCTGCGGTCCCAACCTTTTCCAGGATTTTTTAAGGCCCAAAATATTTAAGCGCCGGCTTGTGACATGGTCAATTAACTACAGTTGATTGAGAGTATGGTTGTAGTCTCAGATAGACCATCTCTCCCTGCATGAACACCCTGTCTGAGCGTTTCTGGTCAGCAAAGTGCTTGTACTTGCTTTGAGCCATTGCTAGGTGATCTTTGAGAGCTGCTGTGTGTCCAGTGTGAGTAGCCATCCAGGTTTTGACATCTGGATGTGGAGACACAGGATGTCCTGCCAGCTAACCTATGTTAGGAGAGTGTCCATATAGAGCTTGATATGGAGTACACCCCAGAGAAGAATGGTATGTAGCATTGTACCGGAACTCAGCCTGTGGCAGCCAGGTTGCCCACTTGGCAGGACAGTCATGAACTGCACATCTTAGGTACATTTACAGACACTGATTAACTTGTTCGGTTTGACCATCAGTTTGTGGATGATATGTAGTGACCATCTGCATTTCCGTCCCCCACACTCTAAAGAGCTCCTTCCAAAATGAACTAGTGAATATCTTGTCCCTGTCACACACAATGGACAGAGGAAGCCCATGCAATCTAACAATGTTGTTCATAAACACTTTTGCTACTGAAGCAACTTGAAAGGGTGTTTGAGAGGTAGAAAATGGCTCACTTTAGTCAGTCTATCAACACCAATTAAAATGGCACTATATCCTTCTGATTTAGGTAACCCCTCAATGAAATCCATACTAATTTCTTGCTATGGACTGTCAGGGACAGGCAGAGGCTGCAGTAGGCTTGGTTTTTTGCACAATTCATGTTTGCATGTTGACATATTGCACACTGTTTGACAAAATTTTCCACAACCACTTTCATACCAGCCCAGCTGAACAGTTGCTTCACTCTATGATATGTTAGAAGAACACCAGAGTGTCCTCCCACAGGACTTGCATGAGCCTGAATTAACTTTGTTTGAAGACCAGAATTTGCTCCCACCCAGATTTTCTGGTCTTGCTTTATGAGCCCTTCTTGCAACTGAAAACCAGGGCAAGAATCTGGATCCACTGCTAGTTTTTGTAACATAAAACAAGCAACAGGATCCACCGAATAAGAATTGAGGATCTCTTGCACCCATACTGGCTTACTGGTGGATATACTTTGCACAGAGAATAGGTGTGCCACTCTTGACAGAGCATCAGCTACAGTGTTTTCCACTCCTTTCCTGTACTGAATCGAAAACTGCAGTCCCACAAGCTTAGTCATGGCCTTTCTCTGTAAATCTGAGGTCAAGTCCTGATCTCCCAAATGACACAAACGTTGGTGATCAGTTTTATTCACAAATGGTGCTCTAGAGAGATAAGATCTCCATCTGTCTACTGCCATCATAATTGCCATAAACTCCTTTTCATATATGGATTTCTTCTAGTTTGCTATTCCCAATGCCTTATTGTAGAAAGCAACAGGGTGTCCTTCCTGAGATAAAACAACACCCACTCCAGTGTTGCAGGCATCTGTTTCCATAGTACAAGTTCAACGTTTGGCAATGCCAAAACTGGAGTGTTGACCATCGCCTCTTTTAGCTGTTGGAAAGCCTGTTGAGCTGCTATGGACCAAGCAAATGCTTGTTTTTTGAGAAGAGCAGTGAGAGGCTTAGCCAGCAAGCCATAGTTTCTCACAAAATTCCTGCAATATCCAGTCAGCCCTAGGAAACCCCTTAATTCAGTGACATTGGTGGGTGTAGGCCACGGCACCATTGCTTCAGTCTTGGAGGGGTCAGTGGCAACTCCTTTGTCAGATATGACGTGTCCCAAATATTCCAAGGATTGTTGAGCAAACACACACTTAGACTCTTTTACAAGCAACTGGTTTTTCTTGAGAATGTCAAATACAGACTTGAGATGTTCCAAATGATCTTCTAGTGTGAGACTGAATATCAGGATATCATCCATAAACACCAGCACATACTTCTTGTTTGGCCCTGCAAACATTAAGTTCATTACACACTGAAATGTTCCTGGGGTAGTTGCTAACCCAAAGGGGACCAGCCTGAACTGAAATTGTCCATGTTGTGCCTTGAAAGTTGTTTTGTACTCATCCTCTTCCTTCATTCTTATTTGATGGTAACCAGCTTTGAGGTCCAATTTAGAAAACCGTTTACTTCCCCCTACTCCATCCAAGATCTCATCAATGACAGGCATAGGAAACTTTTTTTTGATAGTCACCTCATTCAGCTTCCTGTAATCTACACAAAACCTCCATGTGCCATCTTTCTTCTTGAAAAGTAACACAGGAGCAGCAAAAGGACTCATACTTGGTGTTATTAGTCCAGCAGCCAGCATCTCTTTGACTTGCTTTTCTATTTCATCCTTCTACTGTGGGGAATATCTTTATGGTCTGCAATTGACAGGTATTGTATCTGGCAGCAGATTGATTGTATGATCAAAGGCTCTGTGAGGAGGGAGAGACTTTGGTTCCTGGAATACCTCTTTGTTTCTGTCTATTACTTGTTGTACCACAGGAGGTATGTCAGTGACAGGTGCCATAACTATGCGATTCAACAGTGTTGTAGCCCACACTTCATTTCCTTCATCTGGTCTTGTTTCTTGGGCAATACCCCTTGTAATTTGACCTCCTGTCCTTCATACATGAACTGAATCCATTTGTCAGCCCAGTGGCATTTCAGGCCCACTGTTCTAACCAGTCCGTCCCTAATATAATGTCATGGCCTCCTAATGGTAATAGCTGCATGGAATTACAGAAACTGTGGCCTTGTATCCACTAAGTTAACTGGGGCACAACTTCAGTGCAGGTGATGATCTCTCCATTAACCACTTTTACTAGTCTTGGACGTTCTAGCTTCTCTGCTGTAACAGTAATCTTGTCCAACAGAGTCTGGTCCACAAATGTATGGGTGCTGCCAGAGTCCACTAGAATCAACACCACTTTGTTGCCCACCAGTGCCCTAAGCTGAATTGTTTTGGGGTGGGCAGCACCAGACAGTGCTGTAGCTGAAATCGTTGCACATTCCTCTGTATCTGCTCTAACCAGAGCATCTAGCACTGCATCAGAAATAATTTCATGTGGGTCAATTAGCTCTGCTGCCTTCAACTGTGCTCCCCTTGTCTCTGTCTGATTGCATGTGTGTCCTGGCACAAATTTATCACCACATTTGTAGCACAGGCCATTTGCACGATGATACTCTTTTAACTGCTTTGCTTTCCACAATTCCCTAGTTGCCAGTCCAGAGCATGTGTCAGGCTTGTTGTACGACGTTCTGGTATAGTTGGGTTTGTTACTTTTTGACCGAAGTAGCAATCCC
This sequence comes from Triticum dicoccoides, assembly GCF_002162155.2. NCBI lineage: Eukaryota > Viridiplantae > Streptophyta > Magnoliopsida > Poales > Poaceae > Triticum > Triticum dicoccoides. Next base: position 89,391,682 of record NC_041389.1, read on the forward strand.
TCCTGCACTGAAGCATACAACGCTACCACTTGAATCATAGCCGGTATCTGAAACTCCACAGCTGCCCTGAGCTCCTCCTTGAGACCCATCACAAAGTGAGTAACCAGAAAAGTGTCGTTGATTGTCGGCTCATACAGCCTGACTGTGTAAACTAGCTGTAGAAACTTCTATTTGTACTCTTCGACAGTGTCCACTTGTTTCAACAGCATCAGCTCCTTCATCTTTTGTCTGTACACATCCACATCGAATTCCAGCAGTATTGCCTGACAGAACTGCCCCCAAGTGTGAAATTCACCCGACTGCTTGAAAGCTTGGTACCAACGAGTTGCATTATCTGACAAGTACAGAGATGCGGATGTGACCTTGAAGCTGTCTGGGATGTGGTATAGCCTGAAAAATGCTTCGCACGTGTCTGAGTGTGTTACAGGAGAGATCGACCTTGACTTGTACCTAGTCGAGACGCGCGGACTGCTCGGTCAGCTTGGCGTCGAGAGCCGCTAGCTGCGCGCTGAGTCCGTCGACGGCGGCCAATTTGCCCTGTGCAGCGCGAATCTCCACAAACTCCTTCAGCATCCTTTCCTGAAGCGCTCCCATCTCGTCCGCGATGAAGCGCGATTGCGGATTTGGCTTGAATGTCGTCGTGGTCGATCTCCCCCAAAACAGCCGACCTCAGGTCGGGGATTACGCAGATCAAACCCTGGGGTGATCCGCAACCTTCACCTCGGATTTGCCGGGCACGAGTCGGTGAAATTTTTTTCTCGGGCGATTCACAGCGGAGAGGAGCGACAGCTCTGATACCAGACTGTCACGACCTAGGGTCGGCCAGTATTCGACGGCGGCGAGCCGGAGCAGCAGGTGGAGGAGCAAGGGACCGGAGACGAGGAAGAGAGAGTTAAAGAGTAGGAGAGGATAAGAATAGAGCGGGAGGCTAGAATATTTTCATTTCAAACTTGTCGCTCAACACAGCTTACACGCTTGCTTATATACCGCAAGTCCATTACACGGCCCACAGGTCCACTACCCGATCTCACGGCTCCTAGGCCCAACTCGAATGCTGGATTTAAACCTCTTTGCTTATCTGGCGCGCTGCTTGTCGTCTGCACTGTTCCATCCTCGATCGCCTGTGCATCGCCGCTTACAGTTTGGTACTCTCTCCATCCGAAAATACTTGTTATCAAGATGGATAAAAAGAGATGTATCTAGAACTAAAATAAATCTAGATACATCTCCTTTTATTCATTTTGATGACAAGTATTTGCGGACGGAGGGAGTATTTATTTGCTGGCTGGCTGTGCGTCTCTGATGTTCACTCTCACAGGTTCAGTGTGAAGAGGTGATTTGTGTTTCTTAATCAACTCCTTACCTATACGAGTTATGTACCTGACCTGATTCATGACTTTTCCTAGACATTAGTACTTCATTAGAAACATATTAGAGCACCTCCAACGGCCGCACAAAAATTCCGCGCCTAATAGAAGTTATAGCGCGTCACTGTAGCACTTTTAGTGCGCCGGGACCAACATTGCTTTAGCAGACGTCCAAAGACGCGCGCCCAAAAAGCACACAGTGCAAATTATGAAGCGCGCGCAATCCGGAGCCCAAAATATGCTGCGCGCGATAGCGTTTTTCAGGGCGCGCCCAAAAACTTATAGTGCTACATCTTTTTGCTGGAGCTGTTCGGCGCCCAAAAAATAATTTTTTAGAATGCGAAGCTTTTTGGGCGCTCGTTGAAGATGCTCGTACGTACCCCCACGGTCAGAATACGTAAAACTAATATGCAGTGCAGCCAAGATAAGAGCCCAAGAGGGCAAGTCGGTGGCGCAACACACATGCATGCATGCATACGTACGCTCACTACGTTCAGTGAACCTGAACTACGTATATCGTAGTTTTCTATTCATACGTGCTGGCCTGCCATACGTTGCAGTTGCACCTTGGGAGGGAGGGAGGGACCCCCCATCCCCATGCCGACATCGTTGACTTGTGCCCGCCCCGCTCACCTAATTTAAATACTACTACCATCTTATTCTTCTTTCCATAAGAGGGCCAGCTACATGTTCCCAAATTAGGACCGGGTCACTCACTCACTCGCTCTCACTCACCTGAGTAAATCACTGAGCTGCAGTGACGAACCAGTCGGCAACAGGTGTCCCCCCACCAGATAGAACCATTCGATGCTCCTCGACAGCAACCGCACCACAGCCACAAACAGCAATGGCCACATGGTGATGCAGTGATGCCGATGCCGATGTAAGCGAGGCCACACATCCATCGGCCAGGCCATCGGATGAAAATATCGGGGGGGCGGAGGTACTGTAGCTGCGGCTAGCTTAGGCTAGCACAAGTTGCTGCTCGGTTGCTGGTGCAAGTGAGGAGGCGGACGGGACGGTGACATAGACACAGACATACATCCCCCCGGCCCCCGCCGTCGGCGACCTGCCACCCTTGCCTCGTCGTGCCTATAAGATAGCCGCCATGCGCTAGCTGCAGCAGGCAACCGCGCGAGAGAGAGAGAGAGAGAG